>NC_137818.1:7246572-7539072 GCF_963921795.1 Nannobrachium achirus | reverse complement strand
ACAGACAGACAGACAGACAGACAGACAGAGAGAGGGAGAGAGGGACCTTTTGACCTTTAAAAGCACATTTAACACTGCACTACAATTACATGCATCCCAGTGACAGATATTAACCTCTAAAAGGCCATTTATAGTTACGTATGGTTGATTTTGTGTACGTTTTGGGTGAGAGATTACGACATGCATAGTTCATGCACAGAACAGAATAGCTAACAAAAGCGAAGCATTTAGCCAAAATATGTAGAACCAGAATTTCTTGACCTTTTGGGGATGTTGATGTTGTCATCTGCCCATTTGTCGATTTGGTCAAAAGAAAAGGGTTGAATAGAACTCATATTTTGGGACCATTGCTTCATTGTTCACAATGGTTTGTAATGCAGGCTGCTATCCCAGGAATTCATGTGATCCAAGATGGCCGTGGTGTGAATAAGGTCTATCAATCGCGTGTATCAAAACAGCGGCGCAATAACCCGACACGTTATAAGTTATCTTGAGTATGACAGTAGTTCGGGTTTTAATGTTAAAGTAAAGGCGAATTCGAATAAGCTTTAAAGGTGATACACCATGAAATTTCACTTTTCCTATTTTAAAACCTTTTATTGGGGTCCCACTAGCACCTTCTATCCTCACAAAGTCCCATTTCTGACCGTTGTGTCTTTCTCTGGTTTTGGGAAGGCAGAGGTTAAAAGCATCCCACGGGTTCTCAAAACAGGCTGTCCAGATTTGCTGCCGTCGGTGACGTCATCGACGGCCATTTTTGAAGATTTCTTTTCTCTTTTTTTTCAAAAATATTTTTTTTTCAAAAATGTTTTTTTTTCAAAAATGTTTTGTCACAGTACAAGTGTCAAGTTTATTTTGAGCACAGCACAAAAGTGTCAAGTGCAGGCTTTAACAGTTTATATATGTGTGTGTGTGTGTGTGTGTGTGTGTGTGTGTGTGTGTGTGTGTGTGTGTGTGTGTGTGTGTGTGTGTGTGTGTGTGTGCGCGTGCGTGTGTGGGTGACGAGTCAACATGTCAAGGCGTCCTCTTCGCGCGGTTGCGACGTTCCTTTTTTCCCGTTTCTTGATACAATATATTTCTCATCGGGACACATAGTTTGAGAACCGCTGTCATAGAGCAGAGGAAAAGTAATTTTCCTCACTACTGCGCCTACGATTGACAACGGTGGCCGCGGGTACTTCTTGCTACGGATACATCTTGTACGTTCAGTCTGTCCAGTTGGGAGCTGTACGTAAGGGTCTGTGTACGGACCTAAATCATCCTGACGATTACGTACTGGGAGACAGACCGTACGTGAACCGGATCAACCGGACACAATCTCTCTCACCCTCCGTTTCTTGTGTATTCCTGCGGTCCTTATGTACTACTATGTATGGTACTTAAAGGGATATTCCACTTTCAAAAAAACTTTTGGTCATTGTATGGTCTAATCAGGCTTGTATGAACACCCTGAACAGTTTTTAATTTGCTTCATTCAGTATTTAGATATTTGATGTAAATGTTATCAGGCCCAACACGCCCAGGCTCTCTCCCCACACACACTCATTGTAACTTCAAACTACATTTTAACCACGATAGATTCATTAAAAACACCCATTATTTTTTCTGGTGACTCACAATACCCTCCTAATACGTGAGCAGACCGTGTTTTTTCAATAACTTTTTTCTTTTATTTTTAATAATTCTTTGGGAAAATGGAAAACATTAAATACAATAATATTTTATTGAAAATAAATGAAAAAGTTATTGAAAAAACACGGTCTGCTCACGTATTAGGAGGGTATTGTGAGTCACCAGAAAAAATAATGGGTGTTTTTAATGAATCTATCGTGGTTAAAATGTAGTTTGAAGTTACAATGAGTGTGTGTGGGGAGAGAGCCTGGGCGTGTTGGGCCTGATAACATTTACATCAAATATCTAAATACTGAATGAAGCAAATTAAAAACTGTTCAGGGTGTTCATACAAGCCTGATTAGACCATACAATGACCAAAAGATTTTTTGAAAGTGGAATATCCCTTTAAGCACTAGTTCTCCCTGCACAGAGCGAGAGAGAGAGAAACACAGATACAGAGAGAGAGAGAGAGAGAGAGAGAGAGAGACACAGACAGACAGACAGACAGACAGACAGACAGACAGACAGACAGACAGACAGACAGACAGACAGACAGACAGACAGACAGACAGAGCAGGAGGTAAAGATGATGAATAAGTGCATAATGTTCAGTATTGTGTTATTATATTCGAGGTCTAGACATTTTCGCCGGAGAGATACGTTATCTATCTTTCAGGACCTTTCCCTGCTCTCCTCACAGCCCCCACAAGCTCCTATGGTAATTACCGTACACCGTCTACATATTGCGCAGCGAAATTTGGACCCCGCTCCTTTCACCTCCCGTTTGGCAAAGTCGGATGGCTTTGGCATTGAACTTACCGGGGTACGTGTGCGTGCGTTGTTCTCGCGAACATCGGCGTGGATGACGGCCGCACATGAGATCTTTAGCCTGGAAGTTTAATCCAAACTGTAACTGAAGCTAATGCTGGCTGCCTAGTAGCCTATGGTTCCTGTTTACAAATGAGTGTCGCATCTGAACAGTGTTACCAGATGGGAAATGTTGAATTATCGTACCGGAGGCTCAGAATTATCGTATTTGACATGAAACTATCGTACACGGCCAAAAAAGAGAAATCAACTCGCGTAAAAACGTAATTTCACCAAAAAATGCATCTTTAGTGTAAGAAACGACCTCGTTTTAGACTCCTGCGTGACAAAAAACGCATCAGATATGCTGTGTGGAGGCAGGCAACTTCCTGGAGCTTACACAAATAAAAGCCTGAAACTGGTCTGGAAAGATACAACCAGTGTTTTTAATGCCTCCAAGTACAGATCTAGGGTCAGATTGACTGATTTCCTGGCTTATTTTGAGAAGCCAAACCAGATCCCAGATCAGCAGCCAGGGAAAATAGTGAATTCACGCTCTTTTTGATGATATGCCGAAATTATCGTACATTTGGGCATTTTTGGAATTATTGATCGTACATCGTACAGAGGGTCAAATTATCGTACAAATACGATAATTATCGTACGTCTGGCAACACTGCATCTGAATGACGAAACGGGCCGCTAAGCTTGATGGGAAATGTAGTGTTTTTTAATTCCCCAGCAGTATGCAGTATGGACTGTATTCTATTCTGATACACATTATGAGGAGCTGATTTTCAGTATGAATTGGTTAATGCAATACAATACAGCAGAATGTTATCTCTGTATGAGCTTTTCTATAATAATTTTACAATAAAAATGTTTTTCTTTTTAAATAACATATACAATATATAATATTTTGTCTTCAACATATTTTTTTCCAAAAATGATAATTGAATAATAGGGGTCGTCTTATAATCAGAGTCGTATAATCTTCGGGCTAATACGGTATATAACCTTACCGCGCCGTCAAAGAGACGCGATGGTGAAAGGAGACCCGCCGGGCTGTTTCCACTGGGTGATGACGTCATCACGGAGGGTAAAATCCCCATAGAGATCCATTCATTGTGCTGCAAATAAACCGCTTTATCTCCCAAAAAAAAAAAATCTGCAAAATGGCGATGATCAGCGCTGGTTAGCTTTACTCTCTCCATGTTGCTAGAGGAGGACTAGAGCAATAACATCCGGGTAGTGAAGTGACACAAAATGGATGCATTATACTTTTTCCTCACATGCTACTTAAAGCTGTCTAGGGTACCAAGCCTAGGGCCACAGCATTGCAGGGGGCGATGGTGGCATTCCCACTTCTCCATTGACAGTTCAGATATCGTTGTTGTCGGGTCAAAATCTTGTGTCCAAAACAGTTCATTTTGCATTTATCATTTTAAAAATGATTTTCACTACTTTTGTGCGACGGCCTTGTATGATTTGCGAAAAGAACGTACAAATTCGGAGATACAAGATTTCCACCCGACAACGACCATATACTAGTGTTGTTGCTGCTCTTATACCACCATTATTACTGGGGTTGGTGTGGGCCAGACAGTAGCCCCCCGCAGGCTGCAAATGGCCCGCGGGCCGCCTATTGGGGAACCCTGGTGTAGTGTATAGTATGTGATGGGCCCCAAACTTTTACCCCCTTTAAAAGAAATTGCTCAATGCTGACAGACGGTCAGCAGGTGGTTTCATGAATGTATACCTTATATAGACAACATTTTAGTAACATTTTCGTATATAAACATTTTAGGCCAAAAAAAGCCTTTTGGCAGCCGGACTGAGGGCTCGAACACACTGCCCGACTTGTTGAGCAGATTGTGCTGTCGCCGACCATTTTTGGCGCACGCCGACAAAAACGGCGATCTTCTGCAAGATCGGGCTTTGCTCGCCGAGGTTTTGCTCGGTGTGTGTGTGAAAAGCACTGCGAGAAGATCTGGCCGCGATTATAGCGTTTGGTGAATTTCTTCCCGAGCGTTTCTAGATATAATCTAGCAATTGATATTTGGCTCTGTCGCAAACTGGACACCATACAGCAGGGTAACATGCCAAGGGCCACAGCCTGCAAACAGATTTTGGCTTGGGAGCGGCGCACAAAGACAACGACAACGTAGCGTCGGCAGGAATGATAGCACCTCACCCCACGGAGGTTAGGGTTAGGCATAGTTTTACTGAGGTTAACGTTAGGGTTAGGGATGCATCCTGGTGAACTATCTGGCAGTGTGTGATCCCTTGTCGGTGATCAATATTGTCGGCGAAAACCACAACAAGCCGATTTCAAGAAAGTCACTGGTGCAGTGTGAAATACTCTAATGATCTGATGACTCACCGACCACGCAATATCGTACAGTGTGTTCGAGCCCTAACAGGAGTTTTACTGCAGGGTCAGTAAAGGGGAACACACATCGGACGCGGGCGGCTGCGCAGCGCCGCATAGCAGTATTGATGCGCGTAAGTGCTGCGCGGTAACACCAACTGGATGCATTTCCCTGGTGGGGAAAAGCATTTGCACCGCACGGCAGCGCCTAGAAATAGAATAGTGGCGTATCGACGCGGCGTGTGAGGCGGCAAACCCACGCCTGTGCACGGCTGACATTGAAAATAATGTGGCTGTATGTTTCCCTTAAGACTACAAAATATAGCCTAAACAGACACCTGAATTCAACACTTAGACAGTGCAGTATTTATTTGTTAATCCATGTTTAGTTTTAATCCATGGTGATTCATGTGTTGATCTCTGGCTGCTGCTACACACTGAGACGTTTTACACTAGACCACCCAGATCCATTTAAATATGAATACAAACTGTATTGGATAAAATGCCATTGTGCCATGTGCCCCTTTCCCCACACACATTCATTTAAGCTATTTTCCTAAAACAATGGAAACTGTTTTTGTTCCGGTGACGTCATCACAGTGTCATCAGGTAATAATTGGTGTACCATAAGCTAGCGAACAGCGCCATCCTATTTTCTTTATAAATACTGCAGTTATTTTAGTGTACAGTATCAATGTTTATTCCTCCACAGACCCTCCAGAAAAGCCCTCAGTATCAGTGGATCCACCAGGAGAAGTTGTTGAGGGCAGCAAAGTGACTCTGACCTGCAGCAGTGATGCCAACCCAGCAGTAGACATCTACACCTGGTACAGAGACAGTAGATCTATCTCTACTGGTCCTCAGCTGGTGATGGAGAATGTATCTCCTGCAGATGCTGGACAGTATGTCTGTCAGGGGACAAACAGACATGGATCACAGAGATCATCAGCTCACCATCTAGATGTTCAGGGTAAGTGGACTAAACTGTTAAGGTTTTTTTCTTTGTTCATTGTGAGCTTGTAGATGTGCTATTTTCACAGCGCAACCAAACATAAAATGACTTGTCTTTTCTACTGGATCTTTTCTCCACTAGCCTGATATGTTAGTCCAGTTTTTATTTGTTGACGAAATTGTCAATACATTTGGTCTCAGTTTTAGTCATCGCAGTTTTTATTTAGATTTCGTCAGCCAACCACCTCAAACTGAACCCAGACATGACTGACTGCATGGGGCAGGACTTCCCAGCTAAGTCCTGCCCCATGCAGGATCTCACAAGACAACCTTGGTTTCCAACTGCTAAGAACCTTGGTGTGGTCCTTCACTCTGATCAGCTAACACAGGGATGCTGACAGAACCCTCGCTAAAACACCCAGGACAACGATCCACTCGTCCCACACTCTTCTCCCTTCTGGCCCCCAAAATGTAGAATGAACTCCTTATCATCCAGCATAATCTGAAGACTCACCTCTTCAGACTCCACCTCAGCCCATAGCACTTACCGTAGCACTTGCTCTAGCCTTGAACACCTTGCAGGCAAAGGCTAAATGTAATTCAATGTCTGTCAGGTCATTGTTGATGACCTATGATTTACTATTGCCATGCATTTGATGTATTACCTTTATACGGTATTGTATTACCTTTGTAAATGCCAAAATTGTAATTTGTTTAAATTGGCAGTGGAAAGGGGTAGTGGACACATTTTTTCTTCATAATTTTAGTTGACTAAATCATTTTTCATGTTTCGCTTCATGTTTCGAGTTAAATTATTGTTAAACATTTCAACACTTAATTTACAAGAAGTCTATTAGAGAATGTAGAACAATTGTTATTTTGATCACCTTTTGCCTGTTATCTCTCAATTTGGTATACCAACATCAATACAGCATGGAATTGTGCACAATCTTATCCAACAATATCAACAAATTCAACATTTTAGGTCTGAGAATTTGGGTTTCATCAAATGGTGCATGGTTCTGTGGATCAAATGCAGAATAAATAGTGGAACAATCAGACACTAACACACTGTGTGGAGACAGTCTGGTTCTTCTCAATGTATTTTATTTTTCTCCAAGGAGCAGTTACAAAAAGTAGCGCAGAGGTGATGCGCCCGCACTGCATTTGCATACTTGGCCCTGGTTGGTGTCAGTGTTGTATTTTTTTTTTTTTTTTTACCAAGAGGTGGTTACAAACAGATTTAAACTGATTGTTAGACCTACAACCAATCAGAGTTGCACAAAGGTGATCGCTATTTCTATGTGTCATTATTTGGACTAAGGGTTAGGATTAGGTTTAGGTTTTAGGGTTAGGTTTAGGCACAGTTTTACTGAGGTTAGGGTAAGGTAAGATTATTGTAAGGTTAGGTTTAGGCATAGTGGTTAACATTCACCAGTTTAGCATTCACCAGCATCGGCAGGTTAGCATTTCACCAGGTTAGCATTCACCAGCGTCTGCAGGTTAGCATTCACCAGCGTCGGCAGGTTAGCATTTTACCAGGTTCGCATTCACCAGCGTCGGCAGGTTAGCATTTCACCAGGTTAGCATTCACCAGCGTCTGCAGGTTAGCATTCACCAGCGTCGGCAGGTTAGCATTTTACCAGGTTCGCATTCACCACCGTCGGCAGGTTAGCATTTCACCAGGTTAGCATTCAGCAGCTTAGACAGGTTAGCATTTCACCAGGTTAGCATTCACCCGCGTCGAACAAATGTGATGTCGCAATATCGACACGCTCCCAGGTGATACGCCCGCCTTACATTTACATACTGGGTCCCTGCCTTAGCCTGATCTCAGACTCAGCTCACACAGTATTCTGAAACTGTGCCCTATTGTGGGCGATTTCTGGAAGGGAGGGGGGGGAGGTGCTTTGATTTAAAAAAAAAAACAATCACTACAGGTTTCCTCGTGAGC
This sequence comes from Nannobrachium achirus, assembly GCF_963921795.1. NCBI lineage: Eukaryota > Metazoa > Chordata > Actinopteri > Myctophiformes > Myctophidae > Nannobrachium > Nannobrachium achirus. Next base: position 7,531,375 of record NC_137818.1, on the reverse strand, counting down.
ACCCACGTGAGCACCTCGTCTTCTAATGAAGATGCCCTGATGACGTCGCTTGAAAAAAACGGGCTGCGGCACGGATTGGATATTCGTTAGACCCACCCCCACCCCCTGCGCTCATTGGATCAGCCGGAAATGTTGGCTGATCACTGCTGATTCATGTACTCCAGACCATAGACCCCGCCCACTCTGAGAGTGGGCGGGGTCTATGGTCTGGAAGCAGGCTATCCCTGCCTGGTTGTTTCCTCACATTGTGTGAGCTGTGAAATATTTAGATAACTGAGCGGTTTTGATGGAAAGATTATTATATTCCATATGAATAGACAGTTTCCCCCAAGATATTAAAGTACTCGCACACAAGAAATGAGTCCACACAGTGTAAATCTCTGTTTCTGTAAATGTATTCAAGTTAGAATGTCCAGTGGTACAGTACAATAAATGTTTCTCTTTTCTTTCTCAATCTGAATCTGAATACAATGTAACATCATTTTACAAATATGCTTCAGTAGGCACAGGGAAAATAGATTTGTCAAGCATTCATTGGACAGTTAAACATAACACTAGATATCAGATGTTTTCCTTGTCTTGGGCCCAGTAGCAGAAGGACAAGGCCAGATATGGCTTGGCATTATCCAATTCGTTATCCTGTCCTGGGCATTATGACCTGATTGACATCCTGCAGTGGAGACATTCTCATCACGTGCATTAGTTATCAGATCAAAACAAAATAACCTTGTCACTTGTAACACTGAAGTTGGTGTTTTAAATATAATAGATATTAAAATGGTTTTAACCCAACAGGTTTTATTACCTTAATAAATCTTTTCATAAAGACGTTAAGTTTTCAGTCGATAGTTTCAAGTCTTCTTTATGTGTTTTTGCTTTCGATTCTTAACATTGATGATGAAGCAGGGTGTGCTTTCAGGGCTTGTGATTGGTTCTACTGAGTGAAGACTCCACCCCTCACTCCCTTCACACTGGGTGTGGTTTCACTGAGCTAGAGGCTTCAAAACGTGCGACGTTAAGAGCTCTTAGTCCATATTGTTTACAGTTTAAGAGCTCTTAGTCCATATTGTTTACAGTCTAAGAGCTCTTAGTTCATATTGTTTACAGTCTAAGAGTTCTTAGTCCATATTGTTTACAGTCTAAGAGCTCTTAGTCCATATTGTTTACAGTCTAAGAGCTCTTAGTCCATATTGTTTACAGTCTAAGAGCTCTTAGTCCATATTGTTAACAGTCTAAGAGCTCTTAGTCCATATTGTTTACAGTCTAAGAGTTCTTAGTCCATATTGTTTACAGTCTAAGAGCTCTTAGTCCATATTGTTTACAGTCTAAGAGTTCTTAGTCCATATTGTTTACAGTCTAAGAGCTCTTAGTCCATATTGTTTACAGTCTAAGAGCTCTTAGTCCATATTGTTTACAGTCTAAGAGTTCTTAGTTCATATTGTTTACAGTCTAAGAGCTCTTAGTCCATATTGTTTACAGTCTAAGAGCTCTTAGTCCATATTGTTTACAGTCTAAGAGCTCTTAGTCCATATTGTTTACAGTCTAAGAGCTCTTAGTTCATATTGTTTACAGTCTAAGAGTTCTTAGTCCATATTGTTTACAGTCTAAGAGCTCTTAGTCCACATTGTTTACAGTCTAAGAGCTCTTAGTCCATATTGTTTACAGTCTAAGAGTTCTTAGTCCATATTGTTTACAGTCTAAGAGCTCTTAGTCCATATTGTTTACAGTCTAAGAGTTCTTAGTCCATATTGTTTACAGTCTAAGAGTTCTTAGTCCATATTGTTTACAGTCTAAGAGCTCTTAGTCCATATTGTTTACAGTCTAAGAGTTCTTAGTCCATATTGTTTACAGTCTAAGAGCTCTTAGTCCATATTGTTTACAGTCTAAGAGCTCTTAGTCCATATTGTTTACAGTCTAAGAGCTCTTAGTCCATATTGTTTATAGTCTAAGAGCTCTTAGTCCATATTGTTTACAGTCTAAGAGCTCTTAGTCCATATTGTTTACAGTCTATGAGCTGCTCCCTTGTTGGTGAAGGATACCATGTCACCATATCATCATGGTGTTTGCTTGTTGTTGTACAGCTAGACAGATTCCATGTACTCTTACACCCAAACTGATTCATTTGCACTTTCTTTTACTTCAGCTCTCCAGGTTCAACCGACAGTCAAGACAACAGGTAAACAAACATGAACAAACAACTACACATCATTGTAAGCTAAAAGGTTTTTCTTCTGATCAAAGTTATATTACTGATTTACCGTGTATCCTAATGTCTCTGTACAGAGTCTGATGAAGTCAGGTTGGTGGGAGGAACCAGTCACTGTACTGGTAAACTGGAAGTGAAACACCTGAGTGAATGGAGACCAGCGGCTGATCCTATGTCTAACTGGAACCCCATGGAGTCATCATCTGTAGTGTGTAAACGGCTCAACTGTGGCTCTGCTGTCGACACTAAATGGAGTCATGTTTCTACACGTCAATCTGTATGGTTGATTACATCTTCCTGCGTTGGATCTACACTGAGGGAATGTCTAACACACAGTCTGCGGTCTGGTAATTCTGTGGAGAGACTGGAGCTGATCTGTTCAGGTAACAAACAATTACTTCAACACTAACACAAATCTATATTGTCTGTCTGTTTGTTCTGGTCCTTTTTAGTGTTCTATAACATATAACATCCCTTCCACCAAAACAAAGGAACAGTGAACTAGAGCATTGTAATTACACTCCCAAATCCATATTATCGTCTGTTCTGGCTTATTGAATGAGTCCTGTTCAGCGCATCCAATCTCAAGCGTTGCGCTGCTGCTGAAGTGAAAATCATGGAGGGCTTTTTTGCGAGGTGAAAAGGCCACCTGGCTGGACGATGCAGGTTGGAACGTCATTTAGCCTATATGGAACATGTTTCTGGACATCATCTGCGGGGACGGGCGACATAAAGTCGGCGAAAATCTGTCTATCTGCAACACAAATGCACCAACGCACGCAAGCCAGCTGAGTCTCGTCTCAGTCTGTGATCAGCCACGTGCACACATAGACATCAAAGGGGGCTTGAGCCCCTGCCCTTTTATCTGTCTGTAAAAAGTGACACATTATTCAGACATGAATTATTGTTATAGTGAAAAATACAGTTGCCTGTACATTAATCAAAGACATTTAGTTGAGCATAATTATTCATCTTTATTCCTCTATAGACTCCCCAGCAATTATCTTAGTATCAGTGGATCCACCAGGAGAAGTTGTTGAGGGCAGCAAAGTGTCTCTGACCTGCAGCAGTGATGCCAACCCACCAGTAGACATCTACACCTGGTACAGAGACAGCACATCTATCTCCACTGGTCCTCAGCTGGTGATGGAGAATGTGTCTCCGAGAGAGACTGGACAGTATGTCTGTGAGGGGACAAACAGACATGGATCAAAGAGATCATCACCTCACCATCTAGATGTTCAGGGTAAGTGGACTAAACAGTTTAGGTTTTTTACTTCTTTTTGTTTTTACAGGCAGCAACACAACAGCATCATTTGTTCAAGACCAGTGTTGATTTTTACAGTACATCTTGATTCAGTTTTAGTCATAATCTTTTGAATAAATAATCAAAGTAACATTACCTTTTTACTGCATATCCCATTGTCATTCTACAGAGTCTGATGTCAGGTTGGTGGGAGGAACCAGTCGCTGTGCTGGTGAACTGGAAGTGAAACACCAGAGAGAGTGGAGACCAGCGGCTGATCTTACGGAACACTGGAACCTGGAGTCATCCTCTGTGGTGTGTAAACAGATCGGCTGTGGCTCTGCTGTTTCAAGAGACTGGCGTCATGGTTCTACCCGTCAACCTGTATGGTCCATTACAACTTCCTGTAATGGGTCTGAATCCAAACTGACAGAGTGTGTAAAAATGCAGACTGGTCGTTTTGGGGACAGACTGGAGGTGATCTGTTCAGGTAACAAACAATAACTTCAACATTGACACAAATCTATACTGTCTCTTATCTATCTATCTATCCATCTATCCATCTATCCATCTATCTATCTATCTATCTATCTATCTATCTATCTATCTAAATTATGTATCTATCTGTTATAGATGTTATGACATCAAATTTGAGTTTTCCTTAGTTTTAGGTCCTTTTTACAGTTAATTTATTTTCTTATTTGTGTTTTGGGTATTTCATAAAATATGTTTAACAGGTTTCTCTGGAATCAGAACAGTCTCATAATTTTTTGTATTTGTAAAATAGATTTGTACTCATAGAGGCAATTGTTAAAAACATCTCAATTATATTTGTAAGTGTAAATCTGATTTGGAACAATATTTAACTCTTATTGTTAAAATTGTAACTCATACTGTACATCAACATCGTCAACGTAGACATTATAAGTGCACATTTATGTCCACAGATGTGTGTGGGTCATGTTGAGACTGTCCTTTCTCTCGGTTTTCACACCAATTCGCGGGTCGTATTGGAAACAGTATGGAGTGCCTCCAGTAGATTTTGAAGGCCGGATGTGGCGATTTGACGTCTTTTCAAAGAACAACTGAACTGTGCTTAAAAAGCTTAAATACATACTCACATGAACAATCTTGAACGCATGCACACACACACACAGATCCTGCTCTCTAGCTCTCATGCTATGTCCCCATCTTGTCCAGACCTGTTCTCCCAGTGTGGCAGACCTGAGGCTGGTGATACGACCAGGATCGTGGGAGGCATCCCGTCTCGTCCTGGGGATCATCCCTGGCAGGTGTCCCTGCAGCGCAGAAACACTGGATCATCTAAGCCGTTCAAACACTCATGTGGAGGCGTCCTCATTAAATCCTGTTGGGTCCTCACCGCTGCCCACTGCATGTAAGCTGCACTGAATTCATATTTTATGGTAATATGCAATGAGAAAATGCCTCTGGATACTTAAAGAATATATTTCCTGAAGCCATAATGACTTGTTATTCAGCATCTATATGTTATTCATATGTTAATGTAGACTACTATGCTCCCACTCTCTTCTTCAGTCCATTACTCTTCTCTATATGTCTGTCTGCCCCTGTCAATGAGCCCTCAGCTGAGACTGGCATGTACGTACATAATGTATGTTGCTATACAACCATGTACGTACTAATGTATGTATGTCACTATCCTACCATGTACGTACATAATGTATGTTGCTATACAACCATGTACGTACTAATGTATGTATGTCACTATCCTACCATGTACGGACATATGTATGTCACAGACCAACAGGTGCTCTTTTATTTAACATCATGTGTGTTCAGTGACAGGTCCTTTTATTTAACATAATGTGTATTTAGTGACAGGTCCTTTTATTCGTCTAGTCGGCGACCTGGCCAACTCGGGAACAATGTAAATAGGGAATGAATGCCCCGCCCTTTAATGCAAACCCCATTATACCTGTTGTCATAGGACCCGTTTTGACCATCTGTTTGCCTGTGTCCATTTATGCCCATATATGGAGATATCTGTATCTATCTGTCGGCGTCCATTTTATGTCCATATATGGAGATCACTGCAGATATAGTTCTGGGTCAATTTTATGCCCATATATGCCCATATATGGAGATATCTGTCTATTTGCGTCCATTTTATGCCCATATATGGAGATCTCTGTATCTGTCTGTCTGTGTCCCTTTATGCCCGTATATGGAGATCTTTGTGATTCTGCGTCCATTTTATGCCCATATATGCCATATATGGAGATATCTGTTTATCTGCGTCCATTTTATGCCCATATATGAGATCTCTGTCGCTTTTTGTTTGTTTCTTCTTTAAGCAGAATACGCAGCCTGCTTAAATCTGCATCATTCAAGTCATGCTCCCAGTCCCACGCTTTGTTGCTTGTCTTATGTTTGTCTTTGTCTCTTTTATTTTCTTTTTCTTTTTTGGAGCAGACCCCATGAATGCCCCACCCTTTAATGCAAACCCCAATATACCTGTTGTCATAGGACCCGTTTTGACCATCTGTTTGCCTTTGTCCCCTTATGCCCATATATGGAGATCTCTGCACACACAGTACCGGTTGCGGAAAACTCTGATGTCAGACACAGCTCCGCATTCGGGCATTCATTTTATGCCCATATCTGGAGAACGCGCGTGCCGGTGGGAAGAATGGTTCTCGAGATACGCGGATTACATATAGTCCAGTAATTTTAGGCCAAAATTAGGCTAAACCTAAAACAAATTGCAATAGTAGCAAACTCAACTGATTTTGTATCCTCAATATGTCCTTAGTGAGAGAAAAAAAGTCCCAAGGAATCCCATCAGGGCAAAGTTTTGAAAACGACCTACCTACCTTCACTTACTATACACTACAATATAAAGGAAAATATGACTCCAAAAAAATCTGCTTTAAGTTGGATGTGAGGGGTCAAACTAGAGGTTTTTAATTATTCTGAATCCATTGCAAGCATTTGTTTTGCACGAAAAACATTCCTTGGGCAAGAAATGGCCACTCAAAACGATGGTTTAGTGATGAGTCATCAATTTTCACAGTCTTTTGGGGTCCGTTTTTAGCCCAAGGAATGTTTTTCATGCAAAACAAATGCTTGCAATGGATTCAGAATAATTAAAAAACCCTAGTTTGACCCCTCACATCCCACTTAAAGGTAGGTAGGTTGTTTTCAAAACTTTGCCCCGATGGGATTCCTTGGGACTTTTTTTCCCTCTCTAAGGACATAATGAGGATACAGAATCAGTTGAGTTTGCTACTATTGCAATTTGTTTTAGGTTTTTTCATATAATGACTGACTGGACTAATACATACATACACATTCACAGAGATTTTTTGTTGACTCATGTGGCGTATGTGATGTCAGAGCCTTTTATGAAGTGATGTCACAATGAGTCAGCGATTGCGGCGATTTCCTCCGGAACAGCCTGATGTCAACAATCAGCTTCGCGTAAGGAGATTCCGAACGTTTCGCGCCGCTTCGGGAAAACCGCGCGCCGGGTTGGGCCGAGGCCCGGCACTGCACTCCGCGATGCGGCAGGGAACGCGCGTGCCGAATCTGAAGCCGGTGGGACGAACGGTTCTCGAGATACGCGGATTACATACAGACACGCACGCAGACAGAGATTTGTCGCATTTATAGATAGATGTTTGTTCAGTGACAGGTCCTTTAATTTAACATAATGTGTGTTCAGTGACAGGTCCTTTTATTTAACATAATGTGTGTTCAGTGACAGGTCCTTTTATTTAACATAATGTGTGTTCAGTGACAGGTCCAAGGACATGCAGGTGGTCTTGGGGGGAGTGTACCTTAAGAGACCTGAACAAGATTCTAAACAGGTCATCCCTGTGAAGAGAGCCATCGTTCATGGGGATTACAGGGAGACAAAGTCTGATGGTCGTATCATCGCTACTCACAATGACATTGGTGAGGCTATGAATTGACACAACACGATTAACTGTCAAGCCAGTTAGCATTCTGAATGTATTGATAATTGTACAACAGGTAGTTCCGTCAAAGCAATCTGATTGGTTGAAATAGCTACCCGTGATGATAACGAGCATTATGGAACGGGTCTCATCAAACAAAGAAATCAGCTGTGCCGGTTGCGAAAGAGCTACCAGGCTCCCTCTCCCAACACTAGGCTATTTAAAGGGATATTTCACTTTAAAAAAAAAAAACTTTTGGTAATTTTATCATCTAATCAGGCTTTTATGAACACACTGAACAGTTTTTAATTAGCTTGATTGAATATTTAGATATTTGTAAATGTTACCAGGCCCTCCAGGCCCAGGGCCTCTCCCCACACACACCCATTATAACTTTAAACTTCATTTTAACCATGATAGATTCATTAAAAACACCCATTATGTTTTCTGGTGACTCATACTATCCTCCTAATATGTGAGCAGGCCGTTTTTTTCGATAATTTCCTTTTTCATTTATTTTTAATAATTATTTTTTTGTATTGAATTTTTTCCATTTTCCCAAATAATTATTAAAGGGCCTGTGAGCAGGCCGTTTTTTTTAGAGATGTTACCGATCAATCGTCAATGGATCGGATCGGGCCGATCAAAGCGTGATTGGCGATAATTGGTGGTTTAGATCAAAAGGTAAATTCACCGATCCGATCCGATCGGTGCATCCGATCTACCAGCTGTTCAGTATGCCCACTTGAGGCCATTTTGGGGTATTGATTTCCACAGTGCTGAAGGAATAATTAGTTACTGCTATGATAATAAATACATAGTAATGCTGGTAAATAACTATAAGGCAAATATATAAATTAATTCATGAGTGAATTAATTAATTAAAGTTAAAACATTAACATTTAGAAAATATAAATAATAACTTGATCGGATCGGTGATTGATCGGTATCGGGTGATCAAACTTTTGTGATCGGTGCTCGGTGATCGGTTCCAAAAAATCTGATCGGACCATCCCTAGTTTTTTTCATTTATTTTTAATAATTATTTTTTTGTATTTCATTTTTTCCATTTTCCCAAATAATTATTAAAAATAAATGAAAAAAGTTATCGAAAAAACACGACCTGCTTGCGTATTAGGAGGGTAGTATGAGTCAATCTATCATGGTTCAAATGGAGTTTGAAGTTAAAATGGGTGTGTATGCGGAGAGAGGCCCTTCCACTGCTCCCTGTTGAAAGTGGAATATCCCTTTAAGCTTTGCACTGCAACGGCAGATGACAACGGCAACTGGAAATGATCAGCGCTCGATAGATCAACCTGGCACCGTCGTGGCCGTCTCTACTACGGCAGATTCTACCTTTCCACGTAGCGGCTACAACGCCTGCTGCGTGGTCGCGTCGCCATGGGAACCAAAGCGTTCAGCGAAAGGGCTGGGACCCCGTCGCCGACGGCTGGTTGCTTAACACTTTTGACCGCTACGGCGATTACGTCATAACAGCCGTAGTCCCGCCTCACGTCGCCGTAGTAAAAACACGCCCCTTAAAGCTAAAAAATAATATTGTTGGACATTGGACTCAGTCACTCAGGCAGTGATGCAGGGACATTTGTAGGATGTAGAACACATTTTTAATAATATTTAATTGTATGATATACTAAATATAAAAATCCCCTTTGTTTAGCTGTTTACATGATTAACCGGGATCCTGGATGGCTTGATTCTAGGCTTAAAATAACTGACATTAGTATTTTTGTAAAAGTCTATGGGAAAAGTACTGTATACCTACAGTATATTAGATCTATTCTCACACAAAAAAAAGCAGACCCAAGTTCAGAGCCAATTGCCAAGTATTGACGGTTTAAACGTCTAAACATGAACATGAATCCAGTATACAGTAAGAGTAGAAAAGACATGTATATTAGTCATATATGTTGGCCTGTCATCTTTGTAAAGTTTCAATGTACATAATGATTTAAATATTGCAATATTTGGACTGATGATAGGTTCATTGGTTATCTATGATCCTAGATTAATGATGCACCACACTGTCTTCATGCCTTTGACGTATTACCTTGCCTTTACCTTGCTCACTGTTATTAAGAGTGTCTGCTTAAATGCTTAAAGGTGATACACCATGCATTTAAAAAGTATTTATGTCATATTGTTTATGTCCCAAAAACGTTTTTCAAAAGGTTTGAGGCTAAATTACCACTCCTGAATAGAGAGCCATCTCATTTTTGAATGGCTCTGAGCATTTTCAGCTGCAGTACCCCCCCCCCCCCCCCCCCCCCAAAAAAAAAATCTTTTTGAAAAAAAAATCTTTTTGAAACATTTTTTTTTTTTTTTTAAATCTTTTTGAAAGAAAAAAAAGAATCTTCAAAAACGGCCGATGATGACGTCATCATCGGCAGCAAATCTGGACAGCCTGTTTTAAGAATCCGTGGGATACTTTTAACCTTCGCCTTCTCAAAACCAGAGAAAGACACAACGGTCAGAAATGGGACTTTGTGAGGATAGAAGGTGCTAGTGGGACCCCAAAAAAAGGTTTTAAAATAGGAAAAGTGAAATTTCATGGTGTGTATCACCTTTAAATTACACATTGTTGTCAGATATGCTAACCTACCATTCTGTGTGTCAGCTTTACTTGAGCTGAATGTCACCACAGGTCCTCTCTGTGCCATGGAAACCCGCTATGTTAAAACTGCCTGTCTGCTGAAGAAACCGTTTCCTGATGGCAAGGAGTGTGTGGTCTCTGGATGGGGTCGCACTGGTATGTATCTATCTACAAGGAGTGTGTGGTCTCTGGATGGGGTCGCACTGGTATGTATCTATCTACACAACCCTTCTCTGATGGCAAGGAGTGTGTGGTCTCTGGATGGGGTCGCACTGGTATGTATCTATCTACACAACCCTTCTCTGATGGCAAGGAGTGTGTGGTCTCTGGATGGGGTCGCACTGGTATGTGGTTCTCAACCTTTTTACCCCTCTCCAAGGAGTGTGTGGTCTCTGGATGGGGTCGCACTGGTATGTACCTATCAACCATAGACACTAGACAGTTAAACTGGTGTGTATCTGTCTACAAGGAGTGTGTGGTGTCTGGATGGGGTCGCACTGGTATGTGGTTCTCAACCTTTTTACCCCTCTCCATGTACCACCATAATATCCCATCCTATTCTGCTATGCACAAGGAGTGTGTGGTCTCTGGATGGGGTCGCACTGGTATGTGGTTCTCAACCTTTTTACCCCAAGTACCACCTTAGGAAATATCTGTCTCTCCACCATAATATCCCATCCTATTTGATGAGGGGGTCAATAGGACCGATTCTGCCAGTCATCAAATTATTGGCTTAGGAATGCAACAAAAACAAAAAGCTAGGTGGGGTTGGCGATAGGGCCTTTCTGTGTGGAGTTTGCATGTTCTCCCCGTGTCTCCTAGGGTTGATACCCTCACAAAAACATGCAGTAATCCTGGTCTCGATAATGCCTCCCCCTGGCAAGCCGGGGCGCCTGATGGAGGGGGAAGGAACTGGTTGGAATAACGTGTTCCTTCCACGCGCTACGTCCATCCCGGGGAAATCCCCCCAGTCAGGTGAAAAGAAACAACTTGGACTACCCATGTATTGAAGGAAGCATGAGGTCAATCCGTTGTCTCCCCAGGTGTGGCAGAGGGAGAGCAGAGCCCAGGATTACATAGGCATTTGGCACTGGGTGAAAATGGGTTACAAAATCGTGGGATAAAAATTATATATATAAAAAAAAAAAAGAATGCAACAAAAACTAAAACATCAACATGAATTCAAGGCTTCATGGGTTCTGTAATCAATAGAAATAAGTCATTTTTCCCCTTCACTCCTGCTGTTGTCGCATTTAGACAGACATTGAGAGCCTTTTTCAACTATAAGTGCTTGGTCAGAACTTCCTGTAGTATAATATAAATATTTCATTAGACCTTTATATTTTTTCTTCTTTTTTGTGAGAGTCCTGCACAGGTCCAATTTTGACAACCCACGCCCGCCCTGCCCCACCCGTCATTAATCAGATCCGTGGACCGCCCGTCTACCCATGATTATATAAAAATCTAAACCAGATCCGCCCGCCGTCAAAAAAAGGACCGTCACCCGCCCCGCTACCCGTGATTACATGCATTAATAGCCTGCTACAGCCGTGCGTGCGTTAATTCTTCCAATGGCATCGCACTCTATTTTATTGTTTATTGTTTATTAAGGATCCCCATTAGTCTACACCGTAGTGGAGACTATTCTTCCTGGGGTCCAAGCATAAAAGTCACAATACAAAGAAAATAAAATACAATACAGTATTATATTAAATAATAAACAGCCTTTCCATGCTGGACTCTGCATGGCAGGGGCGTCCTCCTCCCTGAGCCGCGACCGGGTATTTCCCGGTGAATCTGTGCGCAACGGTGGGGGCTTGGGACTTGGGAGTGTGGGGAACACGCACCACTGACTGCTGATGGAGAAGTTATATAGCTTAGCCTTTATGTATTGAGGATGAGAGCCACTCTTGCCGATTTAGTAAGAGACTCGTCGCCAATTGCAAGATATTTAAAAGTTATTTGGGGCCATGATGATAACCCTTTCTTCCCACAACTAGACTAAGGATTTACATTGTCTGTGTTATTGTTTACAACCAATTATTCACGTGTGGCAAGATCGCGGTTCCACTAGTTTTTAGTAGGCTAGTGTAGGCTTAGAATAACCTGACTTTCGCCAGATAGTTGCTGCAGTGCGTAACGCTCTGCCTTACATCTGGGCTCTCTCGGCCAGACTCTATGTAAGGGGCGGGCCATTTTTTGAATGTCTGTAGCAGGTGATTGGATGTGGCCGTTTCTATCACAGTGTGGGAGTGCCAACTCCAACCACTCATATTGGCCTGTCTGCATGACGTTGCACCCAGAATCCGCCTCCTGGGTTTCCACGTGGTCTGCAATCAGACTCTATTGGCTCAGAGCCGCTCAGAGCCCGCCCATAGCTGCCGCTGATTGGTCCGGCCCGGGACTTTATGAGTTGTAAACCTTGACAGAAGGTCGCGACCCCTGAGGTCACGACCCCTGAAAGAGGTGTGTAAACTGCAAGACAGGAGGCCCTCCTCCGGGACCTTTTAAAACAAGCGTCAACACAGAAGTGTATGCTATGAAACTGCAGCCGCTTGTGGTAGGGAAAGAAGAGACAGCAAATCGTTTCCCTATGGTAATTTCAGGTCGTAGCTAGTCCGGCCAGTGCCCTGGATGGCCATCCAGGGAAAGCAACTGAAGCTCAGACCTAACCTGGTTACCACCGATAGACCCCTCGATAACTCCTCTCTCCAACTAGCTTAGTCCCATAACTCATGAAAGGGAACTAGAAGGAAATAACGTGAGAGGATTGTTATTGAGGATAAGGTAGAGGTTGAGAGGGCTCCTCAAAGTCTATCGACCTTTAACCTGTCCTACTCTCTCAATCTAGATATATGCAAAGATGTAAAGTTTCTGTCGATCCAAAACAACTGAGTACCCTACACAGATAGACTGAATGGCGGAAGGAACTCAGGACACATCTCCTTGGACAGATGGCAATAATATATAAATGACCCTAAATTTGATTGTTATCCTTTAAATATGGTGACTGTCACCCTTAAATTAAAAAAAAAACATTTCAGCGTGATATCACGCCGGTGGCGATGAAGGGATTTAAAAACGTGACGTCATATCATGCCCGTGGCAGTGAAAGTGTTACCCCTTAATGTCTGTAGGAAAATTACTGTAAACCTTAGCTAAATTATCTTAGGTAATATGTTAACACCCTCAGAATGCAACCCTAAAGCCAGAGTCCAGAGATTGCGTATTCAGTTCCGTCCACCATATGCAGTGATAATATATACGACTCTCATCCTTTTCAGCAACAGGTACAACGAAATAAACCAAAGCACAATTCCCACTGCATTAATAACATCAATGATCATGACATACTTCTAAAACATCAATTGCAAATATCCACCTATATGAGATGTGTGTGTATCAGTAAATGTACAGCCGTAGTGTGGGAGCCTTGCTTACCTCTCAGGGGCCGAACGCGATGCTGTTAGGGAACCCCTTAGATCTTGATATAGTTGTCAGTTCAGAGAAAAGAAAGAAAAGGACTGGAGAGGAAGGTTTGGTAAAAAAGGCTTTTACACGCTTTTTATTTTATAAAGTTATAAATGTAAAAGTTAAAAATCAAAAATGGATTACAAGGTTTAAAACATTAAAGTTATAAAAGTTACATTGCAGTAACTATGCTAAACATTTATCATAATATTAGAACATTGAGCAAAGCAGATTATAATAGTGGCTATGAGCCTTTTCTATCCTATGCATCTCAGAAAAATACTAAGTGTAAAAAGAATCTAAGTAAAAAAGAAGCTAAGAGTCTCAGCCGAAAGGAACAAACGGGTGGTCCAGCCTCATAGAGTGAAGGTCAGAGAATAAGGGACTTAATGCTTCAAGTAAGCAGCCCTAGAGAAGACTCACTAGAAGCTGGCAACGACACCCCTTTATACCCCCTGCCCGAGAGCTTAACTGGGTCACCCGCCCACAAGATCATCTTCGCGGGAAACATATCAATATTTGAACAACCAAGACTCATTTTAACAGTCACATAAAAGTTGTACATTTATGTTTGTTCTTCCATAGTGATAGCCCGCTAATATGTTTGTCAAGCAAGGTGGAAAAACCCATCAATAGTCATATACTCAATTTAAAGCTAGATATATATTTGCTCCATATGTCGAAGGCCACTAAAGCTAGATATGGATGTTTGTCTCTTATGGCGCGGCCCGCCAAAAGCGTCTCACCACAAAGTCTGTCTGCAATTTTTGCAACCATTGCTATCTCGTGGCCTATTTACCTACGGACGTGAGGAGGCGAGCGCCTACTTGACTACGGAAATGAAGAGGCGTAAAAGCGTACGTTGTCGTGTACATTATCGCCGGCGCCCCATCGCCTAGATATTATTGCTGACAATATTCCATATTGTCGCTGGGGCCCCTCGCCTGTCGTTCTGAGATTGTGGTCAGGGCCCCTTCGCTTAGTACCCTTTTTTATTGCTGACAGCCGAGTTTCCACTCAGGCGCCTCAGCCATAAAAACGGTTACATACGTTTAGTTTTCTGTGTCAACAACCCACAAAAGGTCAATCAATACAGTTATGAGTGGAAAATAGGTTGACAAGACCAGAGCACAGCATGTACAGTATGTCTCCTGCATTCAACATCTTTAGTAAACTCAGAGATGACAGTTTGAAAGATAGCTTTTCAGCACTTTATATTTCCTTTTGAAAATAGCCGATCTCCAAGCTCATGCCATTTTTTAGCTGAGTCTTTTTAAAATAGCCGATCTACAAGCTTACGCCATTTTTCAATTCTGTCATTCCTGATGTCTATTCTATTTACATGAACAGTGATAACATAAAGGTCTTGACTACTTCTCATTTGTAAATCATATATAAGAAATCTTAACCTGTCAGTCCATCACTTTCTTTCACTTCACCCATTACTCATTGCAAAAGGTGCAGGCACAATCTTTAAGGATAAATCCTATTTTTTCTTTTGATCGATTTTTTTATATCTTTTATCAATTGTTGCATTCTGTTTTTATTTTATTTAGGCCTTTAGTCACCGTGCACAGCCCTGCATCGTACACCAGGTCGGGCCTTTTATCATGGTTACCGCTCCAAATATACGGTGCAAAGTTGAACACTCTGTTGGCTTATTTACTCGTCTCATTGCCTCTGATGGCTCCTATTGACACAAGGCCTATTAACCTTGTTTACACAAGGTTAGTCTGGTGAGACCTGCAAGGCACCTTCCTATGTTACTGCGAATGTATATCTATGCAACATTTAGAATCACTCGCACAACACTTTAACAGAAGGCCTCTCTCTCCAGGGAATTGTACCCCTGAAAGTGCAAGCTTAAAATAATCATGGGGTGACCTGAATCGCCATTTTTGGGACATAGTCAACACCCCCTCTGGCGATTCAAGGCACCCCTACCATACCCCACACAGGGAGCGTCCTATACAGATGTTCATGGGATCCGGCATTCGCACGTATAGCAGGGCATGGCATGCGCGCATGTAGCATGTCACGACCCGAATGTAGCAAATCCAAAAATGAAGTTTGACACACCCGGGACGAACACGCCACACTCGCAGGCGTGTGGCAGGACCAAGGCGGGGTCTTCGGGGATCGCATATACAACTTAAATTTCAGTACCCAAGAGTCAAACCATTAAGTGGGCCCGTGGTTAGTACAGGCCCAAAGCGAATGACACCAGGACCTCCTCACCTAAGAAACAGAAGAGGTCCTGTGGTCAGTCGCTCAGGACATACCTTCCCACATCCCCCCTTTTTGGGAAATTGGACTACCTTCAGCAGGGCAGGACGCCTCTATTGAGCGACCCCGAGCGGCCATCACCATGTTCCCACTATCTCAAGGAACACTGGAGAATAGGCCACCCTGAGCTCACCCCAAATACAACCCCTGCAAGAAACCGCATAATCATCCTTGGTCACACCACGCCACCGGTGAGCAGTTTAACGTCATGCCCAGGACCGTGGAAACTACCACGTCAACACAAGTACAAAGGGTCAAAAACACAGTCCACCTCCGGGAGTGTGCTAACCATCACCAATGAACATCATCATTAATCAAATAATCACAGAAAACCGTCACGAACCAGTACCTAAAAGAAATACCCACCCCTGTAAAAGAAAAGAGTTAAACAAACAACAAAGTTATACATACAACAAAGCACATATATATATATATATATATATATATATATATTTTTTTTTTTTTTTTTTTTTTTTTCACACCTAATCCAGGAAAACTAGAGTCCACGCGTACGGGAAAGTCCGCGATCCGCGGAAAGTCTAGTGGGCATGCCCACCCTCCACGGCATGGCCTATCCAATCAGACCCACCGTGGGAATCATCTTCCCAAACGATAAACTCACGTACAACAATGTCCCAGTCCGGATGCCAGCACGACACCCACACCCATCCTTTGTCCATGCCCGTAAGCGGGGCCTCCATCATCATACAGTCACACCGAACTCTTCCAGCCCAGCGGTTGCGAGGGTCATGGAGCTCATCCCTCACGTGATCACTGACAGCCAGCAGGCTGGCTGCCATGTTACGACGTTCGCATAGGAGTTCCCCACCAGCGATGTTCCCTTTATACTGGGAGGTGTCCATTTTTCCCAGCCTCGCAAAGGCCACGAGTCCGTCCCTACAGAAGTCATACAGCTGACCCCGGGAAATGGGTACATGATCCACCTCGTAGAATTCTAAGCTCTTGTCCCAGTCCAGCCCCAGATAGGGTATACCGTTCATGTCGAGAGGTTCCATGTCTCTGTCCATAAAGGAAAACGGTTGTCCCAACGCACTCCTGGGGCGAGAGGAGCCCATGGTAGAGGCCCCCTCGCCACCCACCGAGACATAGTTTGTCACCGCACACTCCCTTGGACCGGGGCTTGAAACATTCGCCCGGCGATTGGGAGATTGAGGCCGCGGGAGAGGTGGGGAATGTAGGATCAGCTGATAATTGTTATAGCGCGGGCGCTTAGGAGGCGGCGCATGAGAGGAAGACGCTGAAGACCCTTCTCCATTGTCATCACCAGCGTCACTGTCCTTCCCCTTCCCCTTGGAGCCCATAGAACATAGAATCCCTGAAACGCTGTCCGTATTTGGGGGAAAAGGACGGTCAATCTGCTCGAAAGGGACCTCAATACGTAACACAGGTCCCCACTTGGACTCACGCATCTCCGACCTCCCCCTACATGTCGTCCATGCCCAATCCCACCGGCCCCCCTTGCTGACCGTGGAGCCATGGGATTCTGTCTCATCGTCCTCAGACTCTCTCTCACTCCGAACTTCCAAGTCACAAGGATCCGGGGTTACGGATCTAGGGGGGGGAGAGGGACTAGGGGAGACGGGAGGTGTCCCTCCTACCGACACGTTGGCAGAGGGACTAGGAGAGACAGGAGGTGTCCCTCCTACCGACACGTTGGCAGATTCCGAGAAGGGAGAGTGGGGGTGAGTCAAGTCAATGATTGGGAATTCACACTGCGTCGATGCCTGCCTGTGAGTGGATGAGGACACCCCTTCACCTGGGCTGTCGGGGGGGTTCGGGGCCGGGGAGCGGCCCCTCCCAGAAGGACTCGAGCAGGCCAGCAAAGGACTCGGGACACGAGCAGGGGACGGGGGCGGTACGGGAGCAGGGGCTTCGGGAGTGTAGGGAGAATAAGAGAGCGACGAGGGAAAGTAGGGTGGTGACGCTTGAGAAGGGGAGGGAGTTGTGGGCGAAAAGGAGGGAGATGGGGGCGACACAGGTGCAGCCGGAGAGCGCCGAGGTGAAGCAGGAGGGCTGGGGTTTCGGTAGAGGAGCGCGGGATCCCCCGCAGGCGGAGCAGGGGAAGAACCAATCGATGCGGGAGCGGGCCCAGGGGTTCCTGGTCCACCCTGTCCGGGTGGGTTGGCGGTAGGGACCTCCGAAGAGGGTCGGCCTTGACCCCCTCCCACCACCCCACTCGGACCCCCAGACTCATGAACGCCATTGCAGGTGACCAGGTGTCGGAAGTTCAGTGTGTTGGAACACCGAGGTCGCGGACCCTCTAGCCTGGGCATCCCCCGGGCAGGTGGAAAAGCTGGCCCCCTCATGCTGCGAGGCCACTGGTAAGGGCGTGGAGTCTCAGGTCTCTGCGGCACCCACGCATGTTCAGCCCCCTGTGCCATCCACCTCGTCGCGGTCCCCCTCATGGGATGGCCCCGTGTCCCGAAGCCATGGTAGTAGATAGGGACCTGCAAGCTCATCTCACCCAGCAGTTCCCAGGTGCTGGAGGAAGGACCCTGGTATCCCAACGGGAAGTCCCTCATTCGTTCTGGATACACGAACCGAGGGCGTCCTCCAACACCCCCTCTCCTGGCTGGGCTGCGGGGCAAGCGCTCCATGGTCTATCCACACTTGTATATACAAGACAATGGAGGTTAATAAGACTACTACCGCATAAACTGCGGACATCAGAAAGTAATGTGTACAAAATAAGTTGAACCCCAAAAAGAAACAAAAACCCCACCCCCCCCATTAAAAGCGAATACAGCACATACTGGTTCGTGACTTCAACAGTAAGTAAGCAAGCGTCGCCATTAAAATATAGGCATTCAGCGCACGTGAAAAAGCTTACTACTATTATTATTACATAACAATAGTAGTAAATTCCATAGAAAATCTTATTCCTTCCGATCACGGCCCCGACAATTTAAACAGGGGAGCATGAACATGTTTGGTTTTGCGATTCCTTCTACCACATTTTGCTCATGTCTAAAACGCTGTCTGCACTCGGTTAGCCAAATAAAAGCTCCAACAAGGTAGAAGCTTGGCCTTGAATAGGGAAAAAAGGCCTCGAATACCCGTAGCAACATGATCCCGCACGTAAAAACCGTGAGGGACCTCACAAAGGCCTTGAGGGTGCGTTTGGCCTTGGTTCTTGTCTCCCTAATCAGGAAGATCCACAACAAGACCAATGCGAAAGCCATAACGCCACAATCAGACAACGTAGCGCCGATCAAATAAGGGCCAGAGAGGTGGTGGTACTTTCCGAGACAATACAATTTCACCCCGGAACCAATTATACCCATAAAACTGCTCCCAGTGGTCACCGAGGTGAAAGCGTTGTTACCGATGTCCATACTGGACAAATAGATAGGCAGAATCCAGCTAGAGAGGTTCCATAATCCCTGGTAGCCCCTGTACAGGTTCAGACACGTGTACATGAGTCCCAGGATTGCTCCACGAATTAGAGGATAGCCTTGTCGCTGGGTCAGCCACAGCATCATGATCGTGGAGGACACAAATTGGCTTATTGCTGCACCCGTTGGAGGGTCTGTCAAAGCAGAACCCCAAGGCGTGCTGTAGCTATTGTTCCCCCGGCTCATGTTGCCGGGGGCTTTACTAGAGTCCGTATAATATGTCATTACAAACACCAGGAGCCTCGAAAAGCGGGACAAATAAGTCAAGTTTCAAGAAAAAGTATTTGGATGCACCTTAGAGTTCACGCAGCCCCCATGGTGACAAATCTCGACCTTGCAGGAGAGGCAACTCTAAGGTGACTCAAAGATGATGTGGACCGACACGTCTATCAAACCATTTTCGCGAGTCTTAAGTGTGAGGAGGGCAACCTCCCCTGGGTAAGACGCAGGGCGTACAACCAAATCAGTAGGCTCAATCCCGCCCCGAAACTGCAAAAAATGACCGAGGAGAGTCGCGTCACTAATTATCGCCGTGGCCAGAGCGGCTCTCCTTGATACCCCTTCTCCGACAGGGAGGTATACCCCGGAAAAACGCCAAACGCCTCGGTCCACAAGGTCTCGAAATGCTGTTACTTCAACAGATCGATCCTGCATAGCGATCCTGCGAAAAAATAGTGTCAGAAATAAAACAAAGCTTCCTATATAAGCATTAGCGGGAACATTCCCATGTAATTTGTTTATATCACAATTATTGTCCCGCGCAAAGGGCTAGCGAGGTAGGGTTAATATAAAGTGCTTAAGATGTCCTTTCTTGAGAATTTGCGTTCCCCCCGGGATAGAACACCTGATACTCGGGGGAAGGAGATTTCGAGGAGATCGATACTATAATCTCGATGCGTCCGTCCATGCGCTTCCACAGATTGATAATTGCGACCTCCTCTGGGTAGCGGTCCAATTTTACTGCTAAGTCAATTGGCCCGCCACTGGTCCTAAATTTTAGGAAGCTGTTGAAGAGGCCCTCGTTATTAGTCAAGGCCGTGGCATAGGAGTCCCTCCTCGGTGCCAACTCTTTTAGCGGGAGAGGTACCCCGTAAAATTGCCAGACGCCCAAATTGAGATGTTCCTTATAAGCAGCTACTCTCGCAATTTCGGTAGGGTCACAAAACGGAGTTACCTCGTCAGTCTGAATGGAGTTACACGGAAAATTCGGTTCAGGAGTCAAGCGAAGTACAACGCCGCCACTCAGGATTGGTTCAAAAAGAGGTTCGATGGGTTGAAAGGTCATGGAGTCCGCCCAAAGAAGGGATAAAAATAAGAGCTTGCGAGCAAATCAAGCAGCGAATGGCGGAAAAACGCG
Source organism: Nannobrachium achirus (assembly GCF_963921795.1). Classification (NCBI taxonomy): domain Eukaryota; kingdom Metazoa; phylum Chordata; class Actinopteri; order Myctophiformes; family Myctophidae; genus Nannobrachium; species Nannobrachium achirus. Next base: position 7,510,841 of record NC_137818.1, on the reverse strand, counting down.
GTGACCACAAGGGGTCAGGCAAGGAACCTGTGGAAAATGGTAGCTGGCGTTTGCGAGAGACTACAAGCTCCCAAGTGTCACCAGGAGGGGCTCGTGAGGAGTGAGGGCTCAGGGTTCAGACGGCACGTGTATATATCAGGCACTTCCGTCAGTTAGAGGTCCCACCCCCTCTGGGCAGCAAGGCACGCAGTGTGATGAGCCCTCCACTGTCACCGCCCCCAACACTCCCCGACTTCCTCCCAGGAACACACCTACTACTCAGACAGAACACACACAATTGCATCAAACCAACGAGACACAGTTTCAATATTTTAAAACAGATTATCAGGCATACACCGTGTTTGGATTATTCGGAAAAAATGGATCTCTGAATTTTGAAGAGATAGGTTACGTCATTAAGTCTGTCCAGCGGGATCCTCACTGGGGAGGACCGGCCCGGCATCCTGATCCTTCCCCTCTTTCGCCCCTGTAGAGGGAAAGAAGAGGAGGATGAGGGGGGGCCCCAATGTACTATAGCTATGTTTGAGCATTTATGCTCGAGCCCCCTTTGGCTAGGATCCTCCACCTATTTTTCTTGCCTTTTTTCTCAAACTTTGAAGGTGGGGGTTCAATGGGGCTCCCTTCCACATTTACCGAGGCCGTCACGACCCTGGAGAGATGGTCGCGCAGTAGGGCAAGCTTGATATTCAGATTAAGGGTAGCACCGGGCCTAGCCTGTGGACCCGTCAGGGAGGCAAGAAGAGTAACCTCGTTCACCTGACACTCGTGCGTTCCCCCCCGGCTGGAAGAGAATGCGGTGACCCAATCGAATTCCTTACCCCTAGGACGCCTGCCAGTCAGCTTGAGCTCGCGCTTATCGAACGAACCACCCAGCATTTGCAGCAACACGTCTTGGAGTTCAATGGTCAGAGATCGTTTGTGGTCCACCAGGGGAAAAAGTTTCTTGCGTGCCGCATCTGGGTGCAACACCACAGTGGTCTCACCCTTGACACCCAACACTCGGCTCGGGCGGAGGGATATCGGACCGCTGCTGGGGAACTGATCGGTAATCATTTTCTGTAGTGGGGAGCAAGTGTGAGTTAGGTCAGGTGTGGAAGTATACATACCGAACGTCTTTGGCTTCGGCTTTCCTCCGAGTTTAAACCATTTGGAAGTATTTTTACCCCTTTTCCTGTATCCCAATTTCACAGATTCAGGGGGGTGTAAGTCACCACCTCCACTCAGTAACGACAGACCCGAAGCCAGGCCTATCTTAACAGCATCAGGGCAGGGGAGTATCTGATCCACAGTGACCGAGCACTCACACTTGCCTTTAAACCCCAATGGATGGTCAAGTCTGGCCAGCAACATCCTAAGACTGAATCGTGTGACGCACTCGCTGCAGAAGAGCAGTCGGCAGGCAGGCACCCCCTCCCGGGCATAGTTCCCAGGGTTTTGAGCAAGGGGGGGCAGGGCTGGCAGTTCGGGACGTAAGGCCGCCTGACCTGTCCAGATGCAATTCCCGACGTGGGCTTCGCACCTGGCGCAACAGCCCAATCTGTAACGGCGCCACATTAATTTGTTAGTTCTTTCCCAACAATCCAAAATTGAGCCCTGCTGGGCGCAGGGGAGGTTCTTGAGGCTTTCGCCTACCCAAATCTTGTCCCCTGAGCAGCTAAGGACCCACACGGCCTTGGAGGTATGTATGTAGAGGTCGCAAGGGTCAACATGTGCAATTGGAGCTACAGGGTAAGGAGACGCCATATTGCAGTATACTGTTTCCTCTATCTTGCAGTATACAGGTTCCTCCATTTTATAGAATCTTTCTAATCTGTCTAGGGTGGACTGGGGACTGGGCCAAATGATTTTAGGTGAACTGCGTTACCTTCCTGATTCAGAACCTCGTCTACACCTTCAAGCTGGGTCTTCAAATTCCCCTTTTCAGGGTGCACTTTACTCCTGGTTACCCACACTCGATCCCCTGGGGAGAGAATTGGGGCAGGCGTCAGTTTGGTTTTGGTCTTTTTTCGCTGGGTTTCTTATCTTTGGTTCTTTCAGGAACAGATTTAACTGGGTCAATTTTAGGGGTTCGTCCCAGTCCTTAAGGGCATTTTTAAAGATCCACCACTCTACTGTGGCGACTGCCCTCTCTGCAATATTAATGGTGGGTGAGTCAGGGAGTAGCAATATCTCTTGCACAGTGCAGCCAGTGAATACCTCCTTCACCCATCGATTTCTGAACAGTGTTTTGTTGATGGTGATGGGTAGGTGTATAATTTTGGTCTCTGGCCACCTGCTCATATGATCACTGAGATGGCTCGCTACAACCCTACCGTTGGCACTCTGTAAGGGATAGACATGTTTATAAATTGAGCCATGATCAGCTATTATGAGGAAATATCTATTTCCTAGTCTCGTCCTATTTGGAAGCGGCCCAGTTAGGGCGACGCTGAACGTAACCCCGGGAGGGTCATCTACTGGGGCAGCTCCCTCATTTTCGTTGACCATTGCACATTGTTGACACCTGGACCTCACTTGTGTTGTGTGCATTCTAAGGTTAGACACTTGGACATGATTTTCCAACAGATATCTGTGGATCTTTCCAAATCCTACATGACCTAAACCTTCATGTACCCGGGCAACCACTCGATAGGCTTGATCGGTGGGTACCTGGGTTAGTGCATCAGGTCCCATCCATTCCGGCGGGAATGTCAGGGACAATTCAGCCATACTAGGCCTGGCTTTTATGTGATCCCATTCTACGTGCATTGCTTCACATCTTTCTGCAACCTGCCTTTCCTTGCGGCCTTTTCGTTTCTTTTCGTTTCACTAGTACCTGCCTTTCCTTGTTCTCAATTGCGAAGGCCCAAGCGGCCTTCTTGTCCTTCTCCGGGAGACAACCTTTTGTGAATAGTTTGATTTCTGGTTTGGGATACATTTTTTCAGGAAGGCTGCTTCTTTGCGCAGTCCGATTAGTTTCTTGGGTTTTCGTTCGGAACTCAACTAAGGGATCACAAATCATTGATTTCCATTTTGCCCATTGGGGCATCATGGCATTTGTATCTGCCATGGTCTGTTTGGTGGCTTCTATCATGCAAATGTCTGGGGAGTAGAATATCACACTCTTATCTCCGGCCGCTCTTCTAAGTTTAGAATGCCATCTTAATGCTAGGGACAGGTATTTTTCTCCCCTTGTATATCTAGCCTCTTTTGTTGACCAATGCCTTGATAGGAACATACAGGGATGTTTTGAGTTCAAATTGCGTGCCTCTATTCCTCCGCCTTTTTCTCCTACTTCTAAATGGGCTTCTAAGGGGAGCTTCATAACTCGTTCTTCCAAATATTGAGCTTTAGTCAGTACATGATCTTTCATTATTCTAAAATTGTTCTTGTCTTCTTCTTTTAGCCGAGGACTAGTGGGTTCTCTCCTCCTATCCCAGGCCCCCGCCTTTAGAGGAAATGCAAATTCACTAAACAGTGGAACATGGGTTTTCAAAGGCTCGCATATTGCCACGAATCGTTCCAGGTCTTCAATTCTTTCGGGTTCTGGGAAGCTTTCTATTTGTTGTTTATGAGTCTCGGAAATCATTCCTCCTTTAGGTGGATTTCTAAGTCCAAGGGCGGCCAGCGCCTTGTGGACAATCATAGTAAGTTTACTTCGCCAACCTCTGTATAATAGTAATAATGTTGTTAGTAATAACAATAATAATAATAATCTCATTTGAATATCAATTTCCCATCTCATCAGGTTAGCCACTTGAGTCTTTTGGGCCTCCCCTCTCAGGGTGCAGCCCTGGGCTAGACCCCTTTCCATAAGAGGCCTGCACTCAGGTTACCCTGGGTAGAGATCTCTAGCCTCCTGCTTCCCGGTGTCTTCTTTTCAAAGCCCACCGATCACAGGAGCACAGCTCGCCTACTGACGCATTCGCTTTTGGCTTACTGTGGCCTGACTGTACATTGAGCCGAGCACGGCGGCCATCAGTCCTTATCAGGTACTGCATGGACTTACTGCCATTTGTGACCCGACCGGCCGGTGACCCAGTCGATAGCGACCCCTGACCCCGTAGTGATAACCATCACCCAGGGAGGAAGCCGACGGTCTGATCCCGACCCCACTTGGCTATGGGAATCGAAACTTTGACCGTTTTCACCGGCCTCGCCTGTTCACAGAGGTGACAGGTCGTCTACCACTCTGCTAGGTGTGGACTGTCGTCCACGTACCACGTAGTTGCCCTCCCTTGAGACAACCACGCCGACTAGACGGTACCACGGCAGGGTGTGAACTCACCCTTCACTAGACACGGGGGCCTTCAGTCACTCCCCAGCACTATAGAAAGTATTTATCGTGCCCTCGGAACCTTGCGATTCCGCCGCCGCCTGTTAGCCCCTAGGTTCGGGGTGCCCAATCCCCTCCCTAAGGGCTGATCTTCTCCATCTCTCCAAAATTGATTCGATTCGCATCAGTAGTATTCTCTGCGTTGCCGTCGGCCATTATTTATGATAACTTCTTATTTTTAGTTTTCAGTTATTCTCTGGTATATACGTTTCTTACTGTATATATATCTGTCTATTTATTTATTTTTATTCTAATTTGATTTATTTTGTTATTGGCTAGTATATTCACAGGGATACTTCCTATGGTACCTAAAACTGTCCTCTGTTTTAGGTTCAAACTACTCGGGCTCTGCCGTTTGTTGGGCAGCAGTATATATTTTATTTATCTTTTGTTTTTATTTATTTATTTATTTATTTTATTTTCTATTTTTTTTTTTTTTTTTTTTTATATATTTATCCAACAAAGCCAACAGCCATATGGCGGCTTTACAATCAGTAGTACTGGTCTATCCGCATACAAACTTTCCCTATCAACAGTATGGTGGGTTTACAACAGTTCGCCACGCATACAGACTTTCCCTATCAACAGTATGGTGGATTTACAACCAGTAGTCTGATACCCCGCACATATGAGGACTACTGCCGGCCTTGCGATTACACGGTAGAATCGGCGAAGGAATCCCACCCTGTTCCTTTGGGTGGGTGGACTTCGCGACAATTCAACAAAACACAGCGATTCAACAATAAACGACAGGTTCGATAATGAATGACAATTCAACCAAACACAGCGATTCAATAATAAGCAGCAATTCAATCATGAACAGTAGTTTCAATAGTAAACAGCAAAGACACCCTACTCTGTTGGTGGGGTTTGCAATAATATAAACTCAATGAATAGCAAAGGATACCCACTTTGTTAATGGGCTTTGCAAAAACAGCAAAAGGAACCCCACCGCTGTACCTATGGGTGGGTGGGCTTCTGCAAATTTATAAATGTTCCCCTCGGAGCGACCCCGAGAGGAAACAGGTGAGTGCCTTTTTTCGATCCCGGTTCCTCGGTCTCGTCGCGTCGGAGGGATCAATTCTAACTGGACCTTCACCTAGTTCCAGGCTACTCTATCGGATACAGCTGGTGGGGGGACGGGAGAGACCCGTGGAACATCATTCACAGGGTCGTACTACGTCTCCGGGCCAGCGACCTATTTTTTGGGCCGCTGTTTTTAGAACAAGAAGGGTGAGGCTATCACTTTTCCTATTCCAACAACCTAGGTACCTGACAACCTAGGGTGGTAGTACGTTTAATCTTCACTACACACAAACAAAACAAGTTCCTTTAGCTTTGCCTGTGAGCTTATCGGCCCAACCAACCAAGCTTTGATACCTTTAGAAGGCTTTTACCCCTTTTTAAAACAGACCGCTTTTCTTCCCTTTTTACTAAGGCGCTATCCTCTCCACTGAGAGGAGCTACAAAGTTTTTATGGGAGTCCAATTATAGCCTCAGTCTGCAGGTACCGGTTTGGTTGGGTCGACCAAGAGAGGGCTGCAAGCGTGAGAGCTCCAAAAATGGCCCCGTCGGTTCTCCGCGGGCGATGTGACACATCAATGCAGGGTGCAGCCCTGTCCTGGCAATTTTCAACGTCTACCTCAGCTTGATTTCGCTGGTTTGAGCAAAGACACTTTCTCTCAGTTTAGTGGGTTTTTGTAGTTTAACTGGAGAAGGCTAAGCAGATCCTACTCTTTATAACATCAGACCAAGCTAGCCTCTACCAGCCCCACGTTGGGCGCCATGTAAACCTTGACAGAAGGTCGCGACCCCTGAGGTCACGACCCCTGAAAGAGGTGTGTAAACTGCAAGACAGGAGGCCCTCCTCCGGGACCTTTTAAAACAAGCGTCAACACAGAAGTGTATGCTATGAAACTGCAGCCGCTTGTGGTAGGGAAAGAAGAGACAGCAAATCGTTTCCCTATGGTAATTTCAGGTCGTAGCTAGTCCGGCCAGTGCCCTGGATGGCCATCCAGGGAAAGCAACTGAAGCTCAGACCTAACCTGGTTACCACCGATAGACCCCTCGATAACTCCTCTCTCCAACTAGCTTAGTCCCATAACTCATGAAAGGGAACTAGAAGGAAATAACGTGAGAGGATTGTTATTGAGGATAAGGTAGAGGTTGAGAGGGCTCCTCAAAGTCTATCGACCTTTAACCTGTCCTACTCTCTCAATCTAGATATATGCAAAGATGTAAAGTTTCTGTCGATCCAAAACAACTGAGTACCCTACACAGATAGACTGAATGGCGGAAGGAACTCAGGACACATCTCCTTGGACAGATGGCAATAATATATAAATGACCCTAAATTTGATTGTTATCCTTTAAATATGGTGACTGTCACCCTTAAATTAAAAAAAAAACATTTCAGCGTGATATCACGCCGGTGGCGATGAAGGGATTTAAAAACGTGACGTCATATCATGCCCGTGGCAGTGAAAGTGTTACCCCTTAATGTCTGTAGGAAAATTACTGTAAACCTTAGCTAAATTATCTTAGGTAATATGTTAACACCCTCAGAATGCAACCCTAAAGCCAGAGTCCAGAGATTGCGTATTCAGTTCCGTCCACCATATGCAGTGATAATATATACGACTCTCATCCTTTTCAGCAACAGGTACAACGAAATAAACCAAAGCACAATTCCCACTGCATTAATAACATCAATGATCATGACATACTTCTAAAACATCAATTGCAAATATCCACCTATATGAGATGTGTGTGTATCAGTAAATGTACAGCCGTAGTGTGGGAGCCTTGCTTACCTCTCAGGGGCCGAACGCGATGCTGTTAGGGAACCCCTTAGATCTTGATATAGTTGTCAGTTCAGAGAAAAGAAAGAAAAGGACTGGAGAGGAAGGTTTGGTAAAAAAGGCTTTTACACGCTTTTTATTTTATAAAGTTATAAATGTAAAAGTTAAAAATCAAAAATGGATTACAAGGTTTAAAACATTAAAGTTATAAAAGTTACATTGCAGTAACTATGCTAAACATTTATCATAATATTAGAACATTGAGCAAAGCAGATTATAATAGTGGCTATGAGCCTTTTCTATCCTATGCATCTCAGAAAAATACTAAGTGTAAAAAGAATCTAAGTAAAAAAGAAGCTAAGAGTCTCAGCCGAAAGGAACAAACGGGTGGTCCAGCCTCATAGAGTGAAGGTCAGAGAATAAGGGACTTAATGCTTCAAGTAAGCAGCCCTAGAGAAGACTCACTAGAAGCTGGCAACGACACCCCTTTATACCCCCTGCCCGAGAGCTTAACTGGGTCACCCGCCCACAAGATCATCTTCGCGGGAAACATATCAATATTTGAACAACCAAGACTCATTTTAACAGTCACATAAAAGTTGTACATTTATGTTTGTTCTTCCATAGTGATAGCCCGCTAATATGTTTGTCAAGCAAGGTGGAAAAACCCATCAATAGTCATATACTCAATTTAAAGCTAGATATATATTTGCTCCATATGTCGAAGGCCACTAAAGCTAGATATGGATGTTTGTCTCTTATGGCGCGGCCCGCCAAAAGCGTCTCACCACAAAGTCTGTCTGCAATTTTTGCAACCATTGCTATCTCGTGGCCTATTTACCTACGGACGTGAGGAGGCGAGCGCCTACTTGACTACGGAAATGAAGAGGCGTAAAAGCGTACGTTGTCGTGTACATTATCGCCGGCGCCCCATCGCCTAGATATTATTGCTGACAATATTCCATATTGTCGCTGGGGCCCCTCGCCTGTCGTTCTGAGATTGTGGTCAGGGCCCCTTCGCTTAGTACCCTTTTTTATTGCTGACAGCCGAGTTTCCACTCAGGCGCCTCAGCCATAAAAACGGTTACATACGTTTAGTTTTCTGTGTCAACAACCCACAAAAGGTCAATCAATACAGTTATGAGTGGAAAATAGGTTGACAAGACCAGAGCACAGCATGTACAGTATGTCTCCTGCATTCAACATCTTTAGTAAACTCAGAGATGACAGTTTGAAAGATAGCTTTTCAGCACTTTATATTTCCTTTTGAAAATAGCCGATCTCCAAGCTCATGCCATTTTTTAGCTGAGTCTTTTTAAAATAGCCGATCTACAAGCTTACGCCATTTTTCAATTCTGTCATTCCTGATGTCTATTCTATTTACATGAACAGTGATAACATAAAGGTCTTGACTACTTCTCATTTGTAAATCATATATAAGAAATCTTAACCTGTCAGTCCATCACTTTCTTTCACTTCACCCATTACTCATTGCAAAAGGTGCAGGCACAATCTTTAAGGATAAATCCTATTTTTTCTTTTGATCGATTTTTTTATATCTTTTATCAATTGTTGCATTCTGTTTTTATTTTATTTAGGCCTTTAGTCACCGTGCACAGCCCTGCATCGTACACCAGGTCGGGCCTTTTATCATGGTTACCGCTCCAAATATACGGTGCAAAGTTGAACACTCTGTTGGCTTATTTACTCGTCTCATTGCCTCTGATGGCTCCTATTGACACAAGGCCTATTAACCTTGTTTACACAAGGTTAGTCTGGTGAGACCTGCAAGGCACCTTCCTATGTTACTGCGAATGTATATCTATGCAACATTTAGAATCACTCGCACAACACTTTAACAGAAGGCCTCTCTCTCCAGGGAATTGTACCCCTGAAAGTGCAAGCTTAAAATAATCATGGGGTGACCTGAATCGCCATTTTTGGGACATAGTCAACAGAGTGTTATCAACTCTGGCGGACCGAGCCCAGATGGTAAATCAATGCAACGCAATGCTGCCACCATCTGGCGAAAGTCAGGTAAGGCTTAGAAGCCTTTTCAGAAGTTAATTTAATGTTCTCCATTTAATGATTTCCTTTATCCTCATCTAATCTTGCGCTAATGCACGCAACTGTTTTTGCCATGTTTTTAAAGCCGTGTAGGCTTTTCAGAAGTTCATTTAATATTTTCCATTTAATGATTTCCTATATCGTCATCTTCCGCTAATGCACGCAACTGTTTTCGCCAGGTTTTGCGGTCTTATTTTAGTTGTTTCTCATAAGCTCGCAACCCTCCTTGCCCATCGGCCCCCACCTTTGCGCACAGATTCACCGGGAAATACCCGGTGCCCCTGAGCCAGGCCCAAGCCTGACCGCATACCAAAAAACATAATCAGTGTTACAGACAAAACATAAACTTAGAAAATAAAATGTACATTAAGAATTGAAAAATAAAACTTGAAAACTTTTTCACTCCATAGTTGATGGCCTATTATTAATGTTATTATTTGGATAAAGTAGAACAACCTTTAAAACCAATCATAATCATTTAAAATTGTATCATGAACTGACACTGTCACAACAGCTCTGCCTCCGCTGCTGTGTGCAGTTGTATTTGTCATACGATGGTGTTGCATATTGAAAATATCAGAGCTACAAGCTCACAACATGTTGGAACGTGCAGCTTTGTGAGCTTGCATGTCTGCTATGCTCGATAGGCACCGTCATACGGCGAAGCACATATCCAGCTTTTCACAGCTGAAAGGGGAACTCCACTAGTGCTGTCTGTCTGTCTGTCTTGGTTCGCTCTTCACTGTTTAGTGTTTAGGCTACTGTTATGATGATAAGATAAGCCTGAGGTAATCTAAACCAAACCGGACCCAGTTGACGATAATAAATTAAACAGGGATCCGAACTCCTAATAGTCGTGGAATCACGTGGATATTATACAATCAAGCACCTTATGCCTGATATGTATCTATCTACCATAGACATTTACACTGATATGTATCTATCTACCTTCGCATAACTGCTATACTACACCCCATATTTCCAAGCTGGGGATGAAGGAGATCTGGCAGCAGTATGGCACTGGTGAGAATCGGCACATGCTTCCACTGCATCAAACAGTCTCTCATCTTGGAGCACCAATAGCTAAGACCATCTGACCGAGTACAATATCTAACAAACTTTGGAGAGGCAAAGACCTTGACAGAACAAGACACAACATTGGTAGCAGAGAAGTACACCTGCTGAGACCAACAAGGCACCTTTCCTGTGCATTTCTTGCCACCTGCTTGCAACAGCCAAGGAACCTGAGGAAAGACTAGAACCAATGGAACATACAGGGCATGTTCTGTTGTCCGTGCATTAAAAATGAGGACAAGTGTGGCTCTTGGTTTCACTTTTTCTGTGGCGCTCCTAGCAGCTTTGTGCTGTATGCAGACTATGGACTGCCCATACTATGGAGTGGAGGGAGCAAGGGGGGTCATTAGCAGTCCTTTTGTTATTCATTCTATTTCAATGTATGACATTTTTATCCGGACAAGTGACTTTTGTGCCCGGACAAGGGAAATATACTTGTCCAAAGGACAAGTGCCTCAAAAAGGCAATGTCAAGCTCTGATGGATGGAAGGAGCACTTTGACTTAAGTACACTCCTTCCATGTCTGAAGCGTAACACTCAACGATTTGGCTGCCTTGCTGATGGAGTTCTGTGCATCATATTTTGCCATGGAACAATGACAAATCCATCCTGTAAAAACACATCATATTAACTTACAATCACATTATGGTGCACTTTGAGGGAATTTTTTATTTTATTTTGTGTGTGATTGTGTTGTGTGATTTTATTTGTCACTTGTATTCGTAAATGGTCTTATTTGCTCATTTAAACACCCATTTACCCCCCCCCCCCTTAAAGTTAAATGGGGATGTTTACTTGTTGTATTTCTCACTAGTATGTATTTTGTTATAAGCAAAACAAACTTATGAAAAAATACTATAAAAGTAATGAACAAAATCGTTTTTGAAAAATGGCATTGACATTGATATTTCAAAGACAAGATGATCCTTAATGGTCAAAACAATGTCAGAAATGAATTATACATGTCAGCATTAGTTGATTTAGACCTATTGCACCTGTTTTTACTCCTAACAATGGCCAAGTTATGGCCACGGTCTTTGGAATAGCAAAATGACCTTGACCATGACCTTTTCGAGGTCCAAATCACCCATAATGGTCAAAGCAATATCAGAAATGAATTCCCCACACCCCAATTAGTCCAAATAGAGGTATTATATGTGCATATACACCCAGAAACAGAAAAGTTGGATTTTCATCATAGCCGATGGCAGCCATATTTGATTTGGCCATTGCGCCATTCGTGGCACTATGGCGAACGAGCACCTCGGTGATTTTTCATGTCTAGGGACCCACTGACTCAGTTCAGGTGAGAAACTCCCCTAACACCAAATTGCGAGCAGGACTCTAAGCCAGGTACTGGATTAGGTATGTATCTACAGTATCTACCATAGACAGTTAGAGCCACAGTGAATTTGGAAACCGGGGGGGTTTCCCACATAGCAAAATAGGTCTGGGCCAGTTATGGCCCACATAAACCACTTACAGTTGGCCCACATACCGCAAGGAATGACGGCCCAGAGATGGCCCCATCATGGCCGGAGCTGGCCAACTCATGGGCCGGCTCCGGGCCAGCTGTGGACGCACCATTCTGACCCAGGCCCGACCCAGAAGTGGCCCAGTTCCGGAAAAATAGATCTGGCCCAGTTCTGGCTCAGAGGTGGCCCAGTTCCAGAAGAAATGTTCTGGGCCAGTTATGGCCCACATAATCTACTTGAAGTCGGCTCACATACCGCAAGGAATGACGGCCCAGAGATGGCCCCATCATGGCTTGCCGGAGCTGGCCGGCTCCGGGTCAGTTGTGGATGCACCATTTGACCCAGGCCCGGCCCAGCAGTGGCCCAGTTCCGGCAAAACTGGTCTGGACCAGTTATGGCCCACATAATCTACTTACAGTCGGCTCACATACCACAAGGAATGACGGCCCAGAAATGGCCCCAGTATGACTTGCCAGAGCTGTGGACACTGTTCTGACCCAGTTCTGGGCCAGCTCTGGCAAGCCAGATATGGGCTTTATACCTTAATTATGCCATATCCAGCCACACCATTGCACCTCCGAAATAGTTTGGATAATCTAATACCATTGATGAACCACCTGAATACACATCATAACTCCACACACTTTTGTTAAGGTAGTAATTAATAAAAGGCAGAAACAGTTATTTAGCAAAAGTACAAAAGGTTTATTTACAAATCTCACTTACATGATCAATAAAACTGAATATATTTGCAGTGACATTTCGATAAAAATAGAACAGAGTTGATGGGCTACGCAATACCAGTGCTGGGAGTATAGTATAGCGGCACTCCATTAAAAACATAAATTGCAAAAATAAATAAATTAACACAGCAAATTTTAAAACAGCACATTATAAAAACACAGCAAATTACAAAAAACAAACCAATTACCAACCAAAGAGGGGGAAAAGGCACCCCAATAAATACAAACAGCAAAAAAATAAAATAAACAAAAAGCACAAAAGAGGGTTTGATAGACGCAGACGGCCACCAGAGAAAGAGTCAGTTTGTCTACTGGGATGGTGCATTCTGTTGTATGTGCTTAGACATTCAGCTCTGTTGCAGCAAGCCAATCCAGTGTGTCATTTCTATAGGTCAATTAACTCATTTAATGCCACCCTTTCACCACTAGAGGGGGCCAAGTGTGCCACAGACAATCCCATAGAGATATGCTGGTATATGCAGAAACCCTGCAGCCATGACTTGCCTAAACACTTTCCTTTGTGCATGTACAGGAAGAGGATGAAGTTAGCTTGAAGTTAGCTATTGGCTACCAAGCATTTTAAAAGCCTTATTTTCGTCAACTTAGCCATGATTAAACCTTGCACACCTCATGCATGGGAAAAAAACAGAGAAGAATGAGCTCTAAAAAATCCAATGCAATCCTGGATTGCATTGTTGTGGGTTTGTGCAGTTTGTTCACAGCTTTCAAACAAAAAAATCCGATTGGAAATCCGTTCAGGCATTCTTGAGATAATAGCCATTATGTTTTACACTGTTGTGAGCTTGGAGGTCTGCTACCTGAGTTGTATGGGGGTTGTATGGGGGTTAAACATGCAAAATCGCGATTGAAATCATGTTCACTAGTTTTGATGGGGTCCAAAAAAAAAATTTCAAATTTTTTTTTTCAAAAATCTTTTTTTTTTTTTTTTTTTTTTTTTTTTTTGAATCACGTGTATACACGTGATTGGCACAGAATGAGTTAAGCAAAGATCACCATTCGGTGGCCCATATATAGGGCAGCTGGTCATCACATGCTCCACAGTCTGAGATGGATCCTCACATTCGCATTGGGCACTGTCTTTGAGACCCACCTGTGCATTGCTGCACTGAAACGTCAATTGAGGTTGTCCACTCCTTACGGGGGAGGTGCTGGCCAGGAAGATCAGTGGGATCCTGGATGGTTCTGCTGCCTTCCACTGGTCTGTCCATCTTGCCTTCGCCCAGGAAGATGGTGGTGCCGGCTGGTGTTGTAGGGAACAGTTCCTGGGCCTGTGTGGCAAAGGGGCGCTGGGACTTGAGACGCCACTTCCAGCGACCACAGTGCTAGCGCTTCTCCAGATCATCCAGTTGAGGAAGCTGTCTGACCTCTAACTCCACGTCTTTCTGCATCCATGTGGGGCAGCATTGTTCTTTAGTCGCCCTGAAATAAATGACAAGAAGCAAACTGTTATGATGATAGCATTATGAAACCTGAGTGACATACATCAGTTAAAATATTTTGAAGATTTATTGTGTCCTGTGTCCATAGCTATACATATATGCTGTGTTTGGCCTTCTACTGTTATCCATTAAATGTTCTACTATATTACAACATTTAAAGTAAGAAAGATTGGAAAAGTTACACTGAGCAATTCAAATTTACCTATACAACATCATAAAGGTGCAGGTCCTCGTACTCAATGAACCCTGATGTCCAAAAAGGTTGTCTGGTAGTCATCCAGTGAAGCGATATCTCCAACATGGCAATTCCTGAATTTATGGTAAAAGTCAAAGAAAAGAAAAGCCACAAGATATAAATGTAAAGTAGGCATTCTATCTTTAAACACACTTACACTGGCTCCACCTCCCCCCTCTCATTAACAAATAGAAAATGTGGTGGTCTTTGTTCTCTGAGCTTTAAGTTACAGCACTCAGGTTTCAACTACTGTTGGCAAACTTGTTTTGAATGTTGAGATGTAGAATAAACATTTAACTGCAAACAGTGGTATCTTAATCAAATCTGTCCCTTCCACTAGTTAGCCAAGCTCAATATCCCAACAAAATCACACATATTACTTATGTTGAGCAATGAGCACACATTATTTGTACTTAGTCTGCTCTTTTTCCCCTCTACACAAAACAATCCTCTTTGCCGAAAATAGCCGATCTACAAGCTCACAATGCCTTGCAGCACGAGGCGTTGTGAGCTTGTAGATCTGCTATTTGGCTAAAGTTCTTGGAATATGGATGCTAGGGTTCAGATGGTTTATATAAAACAAATGAGAAAAAAAATTCTATCACACAAAGACTTGGAGTAACTCTGACCCTATAGGGGTCCCGGACCCCCTGTTGAAGACCCCTGATCTAAAACATGGAATATATAACAGTCTTGGCCTGCCTAAATCCATGGTTTGAAATAATTAGTTAATATGTGATATCAGAAAATACAATAGGCTCTAGATTATAGGTAACAAACATGTACAGTATAATGTCCTCAGTTAAGTTCACAGAAACAACAAACCAAAAGTTAAAATTGCTCCTAGGCTAGTTTGAGAAGATTTTAGAATATAGAGTAGATAAAGAGGCCACTTACCATATTGAATTTAAGTTCCATCCGTGTGGTAAAGTAAATAGCAAGAGCCACAATAGTAGATGTGTCTACTCTAACTCCCTGCTCCAAATGAAACAGTTGAATACCAGTTTAGAATTCAAAAAATGGTGGGAAGCACAGTGATTGGTTAGACAGGACAGTAGGGGCTGCCTGTATTCACATGGTAATGACATTCTAACACCTCATTGGTCTACTCTGAGAGTAGACCAATGAGGTGTTAGAATGTCATTACCATGCTCTCTCTCTCTCTGTGTGTGTGTGTGTGTGTGTGTGTGTGTGTGTGTGTGTGTGTTTGTGTGTGTGTGTGTGTGTGTGTGTGTGTGTGTGTGTGTGTGTGTGTGTGTGTGTGTGTGTGTGTGTTACACGCCCCAGGGGTGTGGCTAGATACAGATAAGATTTGTAAAACTGCTCTGCAGCGTTCACCTGAATAAACAGGACAAAGGGAGACAGAGACAGTTTCAATATTACTTATGTTGAGCAATAGTTCGTTTCTCCTTCCTTGTTCATCTCATTTATTCACAATTATAATGAAATCACTTTACCTTTCTTCCTTTGTTTTTTTAAAGAGCATCAGTCAATCACTGTATTCACAATTCTCACATGTTCACAAAATTACAGTAAACCCATTCTTCTCATTTCTTTCACAGTCATCAAAATCACAATAAACATTTCTTCATATTCATCATATTCCCATATGTTGTTTGTTTTATCAGTGTTCATGAACTGTATTTAATCTGTGGCTTTTTACCAGTAATGTTTTTATGTATTCTTTTTAACTTTTTAATCATATACCAACATGAACTTATTTATACATGACCATCAAATGGCATTAATCATGAAATATGGAACCAAAACGTAAATACTGTATTGGCATGACTACAATGCATATAGTGCAAAGATATTGCAAGGCATCAAGGCATTAATATGGAGAGAACTAAATGACTAAAAACGAAAATAAACATTTCCAACTGCAAAGGCTACAGGAGCTTTTAAACACTATAAAAGGAGCTTTTACACACTGCAGGGAGCACAAAATACTGTAGGTGAAACAAAAACAACCACGTTGTGAGCAGCAGTAATGGCTGCCATGAATCTGCTGTTTACATCCAGATTCACTTCACACACTAGTCTTAAACAAAATCACAACATTTCTGGTCAAAACTAGTACAATCACAAAACAAGCAGTGCTTTTACACTACACAGAGCTGAAAGAGAACAGTTTTCATGTTCAAAAACGTGATTTACCTGAATAAACAGGACAAAGGGAGCCATGGAAAACCATGCAAGGCACCAATCTGCTCACCAGGAGTAACAGGGGTTCAGAGTCTCAATTACTGTTCAACACTAACTCTGGGGGAGCCTGAGTTTGAACTCTCCGGGAATCCTCTGAGTTCTAATGCCGGTTTCTCTACCCCTAAGCCACTGCCGCCTTGTAAAAGTACAAATAGTATCAAACATACTTGACCCAGGCCAGAACAGACCATTTAATAGCTTCCAAAATAGCCAATCTACAATCTTGTGGTGATATAGTGATGTAATGGTGTGTAGACAGGCCTGTATTTAGGGTTGATTAGGCCCCCCTACCAAAACATGATTAACTAAAACTACCCAAACTAGGAATTATGACACATACATATTATTAGCATAATTTAAATCACATGAGGAAAAAGCAAGGCCGTACACTGAGAATGACAGGAAAAACGAATAATATAGGGCATTAATGACTTTTTGCAAGTCAACTTGTCTTTTGATTAACCAAAATATATGTGGGTCAGTTAATATATGGATAATATGGGCCAAATAAACCCAAAGCATATGTGGACCAGTTAAACATAAGGCTAATATGGGCCAAATTAACCAAAAACATATATGGGCCAGTTAATATAAAGCTAATCTGGGCCAAATAAACCCAAAACACACATGGGCCAGTTAACTATATGGCTAATCTGGGCCAAATAAACCAAAACACACACATGGGCCAGTTAACTATATGAATAATCTGGGCCAAATGAACCAAAACACACATGGGCCAGTTAACTATATGGCTAATCTGGGCCAAATGAACCAAAACAAACATGGGCCAGTTAACTATATGGCTAATCTGGGCCAAATGAACCAAAACACATATGGGCCAGTTAACTATATGGCGAATCTGGGCCAAATAAACCAATCCACAATCGGCCCACATGTGGCGTGCCATAACATAAACAGTGCCGTCATTGCCAGACCTGGCCCACATCTGGTTCACATACCACTTGCCGAAGCCAGAGGTAGGCCAGACATGCCGGATTGCAGCCACGTTTGGCCCAGACCCCTCTGCTATGTGGGTTTAATCTCACTAGAGTTTCACTGTAGAGTAAAGAGGTTTAAGACCACCTAGCAGACTATGGAGTCAGACCAGTCTCAACATAAGGTTGGGCCTCTGTGTCTCTGTGTTACGGTTTAATGAGGTTTCATCAAATCTTGACGGTTCGTCAGCAAAACCGTGTCACATGACATGTGTGTTGTGCACACGGTCATGTGTTTATTGTTTACGGAAGCAGTAGAGAGACAATTTCAGGCTCAATAAGTGCATACTTTAGATTTCTTTAGCAGACGGAAATGGAGAGCCAGCTGACGCACACAAACCGAACTGCAGGCTCTGCTTAAACAGAGTGTCGGCTATTAGCGATGGCAATATGTAAAAAAATCAGTCAAATCATGTAACGCAGAGGTTCCCAACCACAGGGCCTCGAGAAGGCGACCGGGAATTCCAATAATATGCATTGTACAAATATTAATTCTATCCAAAAATATTGACCTTTCAGAAAAAAAGAAGAAAAAAACAGCGAGAGAGAAAATATCACAAGTCACTGTTTCACTGTTAAGTTCTCTCTCTCTCTCTCTCTCTCTCTCTCTCTCTCTCTCTCTCTCTCTCTCTCTCTCTCTCTCTCTGTGTTGTTGAAACTCAGGGAGTGACAAGCTGTCCAACAGGCTGTTGAGAGGCAGAGCTCCGCTGATCTCTAGGGAGAGGTGTGATGCTGCCTACTCACTGCTGGACCAGACCATGATCTGTGCAGGATTCATGGCGGGAGGAGTTGATGCCTGCAGAGTGAGTGTGTGTGCGTGCGCGTGTGTGTGTGTGTGTGTGTGTGTGTGTGTGTGTGTGTGTGTGTGTGTGTGTGTGTGTGTGTGTGTGTGTGTGTGTGTGTGTGTGTGTGTGTGTGTGTGTGTGTGTGCGCGTGTGCTGTGTGTGTGCGTGTGGGATAACATACCCTTCTTCAGTTGGACGGCTTCCCTGACCACCTCTGTCCACCAGGGTGTTCGAGGGTTACCGCCCCTTGAGGCACCTAAGACCTTCTGACCACAGCTCACAGCTGCAGCTGCAGCAACAGAGGCTTTGAACATTGTCCATTCCTGTTCAATGTCCCCAACCTCCACAGGGATGCTAGAGAAGTCCCGCCGGAGGTGAGATTAAAATTCCTTCTGGACAGAGCAGGTCTCCTCCAGACGTTCCCAGTTCACCCGCACTACCCGCTTGGGTTTGCCGGGTCTGTCCAGAGGTTTTCCCCTGCCATCTGAACCAACTCACCACCAGATGGTGATCAGTTGACAGTTCAGCCCCTCTCTTCACCCGAGTGTCCAGAACAGGCGCGTGCAGACATAGACATCAAAGGGTGCTTGAGCACCTGCCCTTTTGGCCTTCAGAGAAAAAGTGCCCTTTTGCTACTTTTGCTATGGTGAAGAAAATAAACACAAAAGCCCCCTCTCCAATCTCTGTGCCCTAATAGAAGGCAACATGCAAGAGAATTGCCTCTTTCTTACTCACCTGTACTACCGGTATACTGGAATGCAACATTTTATGTTGAAATAATTAGTAGAGAAAGGTATCTGCAATAAAGCAGACAGCCCGCAACACTCCACGTTAGATGAAGGCTTTTTCGTTTCGGCCCTTCGGCCTTCCTCAGCGTTGCGTTGATGCAACGCTGAGGAAGGCCGAAGGGCCGAAACGCGTCCGTATACTGTCCATGCATTGAGGTAAATAAAATCATGTAAAAAGGATATTCCTTGAGTGCTGGCGACTACTTCTTTCTCATTATGTTGAAATAATTGCCCGTGCACCTGCAGTGCCGTGCAGTGCACGCACACAGAATGATCTACAAGCTCGCAACGCGGCGCGAAGCGACGCCTTGTGAGCCTGTAGATTGGCTATTTTCGGTGGCTAGACATCAATACAGCCTGCCGCCCGCGCACCTGCAGGCTGTAGAAGAAAGAAGATCTTGCTTAATTATAGCTGACCTAAGTGGTGAGCTTGTAGATCGACTATTTCTGGTGCGCGATACCAAGCGCAGCGAAGTATATGCACAATGGAAACCTTGCCGACCCTTACAAGTCCATTTGGGGCTCGTCTCCTGTGTTTTTTGCAGTGTGACCACTGCCCCCTCTAGTGGCGTAAAAAAGAACTACACTTAAAAAAAATATATATATACATTATATATATATATATATTAGGGGTGCAACATATTGAACCGAATATCGAAAATCGAATCGAACCGAGAAATATCGAACCGAATGACCCTGTACCGAACAATACAATACAACTCCACATCCAGATTCCCCTGGAACCCCCTCAAGGACCCCTAGGGGTCCGCAGAGCCCACTTAGAGAATCACTACCCTAGAGTTTGGGTACCGTATTGTTAAAGTTAAAACAAAAAAATACAGTTATAAAAAATACATTTATAAATCAAGGACATTTCTGTTTATTTTTTGTATCGAAAAAGTTATCAAACCGTGACACCAAAATATCGAATCGAACCGAACTGTGAATTTTGTGTATCGTTGCACCCCTAATATATATATATATGTTTAATAGACGATAATATCGAATACCGCGATATTATTTTTCATATCAAACCGATATTAAAAAATCAAACCTCGGTTCGAAGTGGAGCGGTGAATCTGTGTGTGTGTGTGTGTGTGTGTGTGTGTGTGTGTGTGTGTGTGTGTGTGTGTGTGTGTGTGTGTGTGTTGTGCCTGCACAACAGCGCCCCTCCTTTAACTTGTGTGGCCACTCAAGGTATTGCCAGGCTACAGACATACCCAGCCAGCCAGCCACATAGCCAGCCAGCCAGCCAGCCAGCCAGCCAGCCACGGACATACCTGTCTATTGGGAGCGCTTTCACCGCTCCAAAAAAGCCATATCGCCCAGGCCTAACTATTCCACATCAGCACTGAAACGCTTGCATTGTAGCCTTCAGGTGCTTGCCCACAAAATGTATGTGCACCCCTGAGTATAATCCTGTATTCCTAGTGTTATTTTAAAATGCAATATTCGTCTAAATATGGCTATTTATGTGCCAAAAGATTTCGCTGGCGCCCTCTGGGCGTCGGCAAAAGGTGCCCCACTCAGACTTGAGCACCTGCCCCTCCAATTCTCTCTGCACGCCACTGGTCCAGAACATACGGCCTCAGATCAACTGATATACAGTAAACTACAAAATCCATTTGGCCTAGGGTGCTCTGGTACCAAGTACACTTATGAGCATCCTAATGCTTGAACATGGTGTTTGTTATGGTCATTCCATTACTGGCAGAGAGGTCCAACAACAATGAACCACTCTGGCTCCGATCAGGGAGACCTTTCCTCCCAATCCAGCGTGTCCACACACCGGTGGGCCTGCGCACCTCGCCTCTGGGGCCCACTGCTTCTCCGAGATCCCCTTCAGTTTAGCCTGGGACCGCAAAGTCTTTTTTATCCTATTACGAAAAAGAAAACATTGCATGGATGCACCTGGGACACATCCTCACTTGGGTGATCCAGCCGGGGTTGATCAAGTCCTGACTTACGTCCGAGTAGCTCCCCACGATCAGTCCCATTAGGGAAAGACAGGACCATTCACTCCACAACTCCGGAACTACTCTGCCGAGACTGGGAGAGGAAATCTGGTGCATGGAAGGACCAGGCTCTGTGGATTGACTCCTCCTACGTCTCACCAGGTCCAGGCAGGGACGTGCTGGGCCCCTGATTCAGCCCGGGAAAAAGAGTTGGAGAGGCCCTCATTGCGTGCTATAGCGCTGCTGCTACTC
Source organism: Nannobrachium achirus (assembly GCF_963921795.1). Lineage (NCBI taxonomy): Eukaryota > Metazoa > Chordata > Actinopteri > Myctophiformes > Myctophidae > Nannobrachium > Nannobrachium achirus. The sequence continues at coordinate 7,489,688 of NC_137818.1, read as the reverse complement.
AAAGATTTGCCATTTCAGATCATGACAAGTGACAAGCCAGTGGGCCAATTACATGAGTTATATTTCGTTGTTGTCGGGTGGAAACCTTGTATATGTCCAAAACCGTTTGTTTTGTATTTATCATTTTAAAAATGATTTAAACTAGTGAAAACAGCCGATCTACAGGCACGCAACGCCTCGCACCGCGAGGCATTGTGTGCTTGTAGATCTGCTGTTTTCACAACTTTTGTGCGACGGCCTGTATGATGAAGCAGGGCTTTGTTTTGCGAAAAAAATTACAAAATGGAACGAAGGCCGACATTTTATTTTTATTTTTCTCCTAATGGCCGGCCTGGACCGGCCGGGAATGAGCCGGCCGTTCGGGAGTTGTCCCGCTTTTCCCAATGGCCAGCACGTCCCTGGGTCCAGGTACCTGTGCGTTGCACCAGATTCCAGACCCAAACATTTCACTCAGGAGTGGTGGATTCTTGAGCCGCAATGGTACTGCAGGCTCCACCTCGCCCAGCGGTGGTGCTGCAGGCTCCGCTTGCGGCTTGAATGGCCCGCCCCTCCTAAAGGCCTAACCGTGGGTTTGTTGGGCTTCTTCCTCACGGAAGACACAGGCTGGGGGCGCTAACCTGCTCCCGGGTGCCGTCTACATTACGGCTGTCACCCGTCTCTCCGGTGGTCACCAGACTTGATCAGTCCTATTAGGGAAAGACAGGATCATTCACTCCACCGCCCCGGAACTACTCTTGTTATATTTAAGTCTTTGTAATGACTGTATTACTTGTCTGTCTCTTCAGGGTGATTCAGGCGGTCCTCTGATGTGTGAACAGGATGGAGTTCACTACCTGGCTGGTTTGGTGAGCTTCGGGCCTCCCTGTACTAACAGCGACAGCCCTGGTGTCTACGCTGATGTCCACAGATACCTGGCCTGGATTGATGAAGATCACCGTGATTATGATTACGACTATGATGAGTCAAAAACACCCATGTATGATGATGCTGTTTATGATTACACTCATGATCAGAACCAGACCTCCACTGAGTGATCAGTGATAACCAAGCATGTTGTGGGACAGGTTCAAGTTCACCTTCATGCAGAAATGACATAATAACTTGACGTTAGTCAATAACAGTGTTAATTTTGACAACAAATTCTCATTTAGTCTTAGTCTTAGTCTTTTGATCAACACACCATTTAGTTTTAGTCCTGCTGTTAAAGGGATGTTTAGGGATACTTTGGATCATTTTAGGCTTTTGGGAAATCCCCGGACAGTTTTTAAAGGTATATTCAGTGATTTTATTTCATTCGAATAAAAATATATTTTGTACATTTTCCATTGCTGACCATATAAGGACTTTCACCATGGCCTGTGTTGTGAGCATAGCTATATTCGGTTTTCAGAGGTGGCCAGCCAGTCCTCGACCAATCAGGGTAGAGTATGGCCGTAGTTATGTCATGATGTTTAGTAGGCCTACCGATATTCAGGGATTGGGTCTGATTAAATGATCAAAATGAGAACATTATAATGGTGAAGAAAATCTATAAAAAAAACTTAACATTTCCACGCTGTAAGACAAGATGACCCCCGGCCACTTTCATTATCACTGAATACACCTTTAACTCATTGACTGCTTTCTTTAAACTTCGACTTTGAGGGATCCCTGCCCCAAAAATATTCTCACCTCTTAACGTTGTTGATGGTGCCCGGATCGTGCACGATGTGCGTGCATGCTGTGGTAAGGACTAGATGACAAAAGATGCATGCTGATACGTCAAAGTGTTCCAAAGCTATAAGCTAACTAGCTAACGCTTAAAATGTTCTTACTTTTTAATGTTGTCGCAGCTTGTCCATCGTGCACGATGGTGCACGGATCGTGCATGTTTCGCGTGCGCACCGCGTTACGGACTTGATGAAAAAATACAAAATGAAATATCTAAGTACTGAATTGATCAACTTAAAAACTGTCTGTGGTGCTCACAAAAGCCAGTGTAGACGATAAAGAGATGATTTTTTCCTAAGTGAAAAATCCCTTTACAGAGTTTGTGACAAAAGGCCTTCCACTGCAGTATTGATATTGCATTATTACCGTATTCTTTATGTTTTAAATGGTGTGTTTATACATTGCGTTAGCACATGTAATAAGTAGTAAGTAAATCATTAAGTAAGCTTTTCTGAGCCATGTGACCCGCAGGGCATGGGAGACCATCTCCTGTTTCTGTAGCGTGAGGCGTACAAGTGCACCCCCTGCTGGACATGGAGATATTACGCTGATATTAACACGAGGAGAGTTTTTGCTGCTCGTGGGAGAGTTGTTGGGTGAATGGTGTTGTATCAGTCTTGACCTGCTGTTAATTAGAAAAAAAAAACAATAAAAAAACAATAAAATTTACTTGATTGAGTAATTGCATTATTTCCTTAACAGATAAACGGATAAACACATACATAAAAAGGACACACAACACATGATCAGTGGTGGACAGTAGATTTACTAGAACTGGAGGATTGATTTTGGGGTTTGTATTGCAAATCACAACTTGATGACATCACACATTATACTTTACAATACAAACCTTAAAATCAATCCTCCAGTTCACAGAAGAGGGGAAACTTTTTTTTTTATTTCCACACAACTCCTCTAAGGTATATTAATGACATAGTTCAATATTGAAAATGGGTGGTCTTCCCCTTTAAGTAAAGATTTTGAGTATTACATTATTTTTTGATCACTCTTTTTTTAGTACTTTTCCCATGCAAAAATATTTTAATTTTGCTGAAGTACATTTCTGGGAAGGCTGAAACATACTGAGTACCTTTAAGTTGGCAGTTTTGACAAGAGGTTATGGAAGCAGAATGGAACATGGCTACTACGCGGCACTTGCCTGGTTAATAAACCAGACTGTGGTGGTGTTGTAGTACGGTCTGGCACCAATCCATTGAGATTCTATTTCCTCAAACAGCTTCAAGGGTTGGCCAATCAGGGTTGTATGCTTGGGGCACGTAGTTTCTGTAGGCTTGGGGCACGTGGTTTGGGGCAAACCCCAGAAATGAAAACTCTTCCTGAAATCCCAGACCCTCTTCCCAAAACAAAGTGTGTGATAGAGGCTGGCAACACTAGGCAAACACGGCACTCAACCCCCTTGTTCTCGGGTCTGGTGTCCCTCCCATAGAGTCTCATTACAAGAAATTATTTTCAAATTTACCTTTAGGTTGGCAGTTTTGACAAGAGGTTATGGAAGCAGAATGGAACATGGCTTCTACACGGCACTTGCCTGGTTAATAAACCAGACCGAGCACAACAACACCCCCTGGCGGTAGTGGTGTTGTAGTACGGTCTGGCACCGATCCATTGAGATTCTATTTCCTCAAACAGCTTCAAGGGTTGGCCAATCAGGGTTGTATGCTTGGGGCACGTGGTTTCTGTGGTGCCTCAAGGACCCTCTGGGGTTATGGGATAGAAGAAGAAGAAGATTAATGGACACGGCTCCTACTGATCTTGCCTAAAAGTCACGCAAAGTGGTACATATGGGGTTATATTTAGGACAAAACAAATTCGTATTCGTACTTTGCCTTTTTTTTTTACTCGTAAACATTTTTACCAAAAAAACTATACGTAAACAAATTAATTGGAAAAAAATATCCGTAAAAAAAAAAAAAGTATGAATGTTTTTGGGGAAGCTGCAGTGATTATAATGCCAAAACAAAAAAACAAGACAAAATACGAATATTTTCTTACTGATTTACGAGTTGTTTTGTTGGTTACTTCATCACGAATGCTTTCATCATCTCACGCACACGAATCTGTATCACGCACATGCATGCATGGAATGAGGGAAACGGCCAATAATCACGTGATCGGCAGAGAGCCAATGGGGGTGCGGCCTTTCCACTAGCCAATCATAATTCTCCATTGTTGGCAGCGGTTGCCATGTCTGGTAAAAGTGAGTAATCTGTTGTTTATGTTCCTAACATAATATGCCCTATATAAAACCTATATCCACAAGATATTTGTTTTTAAACTATTGACTAAATTGACTAATCAATCATTTTTATACATTAAATAAAATAGAAATGCATATATTATTAATACACACGATAAAAGCACTGATAAAGGTCACTTACAGATGCTGCAAATCAAAACTAGACAATTAACCTTACCTCCGGCCCTGACCTTTTTACTGTAAATACAATATTTATTGTTTCTTATTTTTTTCTTATGATTGATGATACAATGTGCACAATAGCCTAATGTTTTTTTTATTATTCTGTCATTTAATGTTGTAGGAATTGATAGATAGGCTACCCCAGTGTAAAAAAACACCCCAAAATCTTTTTTATTTCTCTTTTTAGTTGACCTTGTATCACTGAACTGTAGCTGTCTTGTACTTTTCTTTTTAATACTTTTAGTATAGATCTTGATTGCCCAATAGTTAGAGGGGGGAGGGGCGGGCGCGGATGTGCGGTCTCTGTACTTCCGGTTCATCCACAGACTGCGTCGTGCTGTTAATTTTCTCCGTTAGATAAAAATGCTTTCTTTTCACCTTTTTCTACTTTTATCACTTCTCAAAATACGTTTTATTTGGATGCTTCATCTTTTTACCGTTCATTTTTTTTGTTAGTGTTGTCATCGGTTTTTATTTATAAAGGGAAACAAGAGGCCTATGTATGCTAGTCTTCACACAGCAGAGCAGACAGAGAGAGGTAAGATAAACGCTATTATTATCATAGAATACAGCAATCTATCTAATAAAACGTTTGTTAATTGTGCTTAGCAGTAGTGTATTTTAGTGTTTGGGCCGGGGTCTTGTATGTAAAGAAAGTTTAATATTAACGCTAGCCTCATTAGCATCTTAGCTCCGTCTATAATAGGCTGTCAAAACTGGGGGTCCTTGAAATTAAAATGGTTGGGAATCACTGCTAGAGCCGTAAAAATGTTCTCTTATGGGGTCACTGGCCTAAATGGGGGTCAGTGGGAATGTGGGATAATACAAGTCAATTCTTATGTTCACGATTGTGCTTGGCGTCGTGTGAATTGTTATTATTCAAGGAAAGTATTGTTCTCTGATGTTTGTGTTGTCTGTTTGTTCTCTGAACAAGCAGCGTCGTACACTGATTTTGCTTCAAACATGGTTCGCCTCCGTCAACCCACCGCAACTGGCGTTATCGATCAAATAATTTGCCATGTGGTTTTCCATTTACCTTTACCTTATACCTTACATTAAGCTGCCAGCACAACAACTTCTATGGAGTGTCCATGGAACCAAATGGACCCTTTACGGTCCATTTGGTTCCATCTGGACACAAACGTACCATTACATTAAGCTGCCAGCACAACAATTTCTATGGAGTGTCCATGGAACCAAATGGACCCTTAACGGGTCCATAAAGGGTCCATTTGGTTCCATCTGGACAAAAACGTACCGTTACGTGTGGTAAAAGTACTCAAATGTTTTTACTTTAAGTACAAATATCAATAATGTAATGTAGAAATACTCTGTTACAAGTAAAAGTCTGGAATTCAAAATGTACTTGATAAAATGGCTAAAGTGTTGGCATCAAAATGTACTTAAAGTGCCAAAAGTAAAAGTACTCTATGCAGAATGTCCCATTTCAAATATTTTGAAAATGGCAGATCTACATGCTCACAATGTGTCGCACTGTGAGCTTGCATTGGAGTAAAAGTACTCCAAAGGCACTCAGCTTGTGTATTAAAGTACAATAATTTTGATCTGTGATATAGAGGAGTACAAGTATTGGAAATTGGAAATAATTCAGCTTGTAGTGGAGTAAAAGTAAAATATTTGGATCTGAGATATAGTGGATTAAAAGTATTGGAAATTGATAATACTCTAGTCAAGTACAAATACCTCAATATTGTACTCAAGTACAGTACTTAAGAAAATGTACTTAATTACTTTACACCATTGTGTTACCCTTGATTTTAACCCTGTATTCTCCTTTTATTTCCAGTATAACATTTCAGGATGATGTATTCTATGGAGGAGCTGTGTGCTTTGGTTAGCGTCAAGTATGTCAGGGGCAGACATGACGAGGCAGAGACTGTACTAGAGAGCAGTGAAAGCAGCGAAGAAGGTTTGTGGGATAAAAAAAAATAGAAAGAAAAATAGGAATAAGTCAGCTCAGTTTAATGATGTGTGTAGTGATTCTGGCTGTGGTGCAACTTGTGTGTTTAATTTGGAAATCAAAGTGTTTTAATCATGAATTACAATAATTAGCTGCTGTATTCAGTGTTCTAATGATAATCTGTATCTTTGATTTTCCAAGATGCACATGATTGTGACCAAGTTGATGCTGCCAGTGCTGGGTCAGCTGTTTTGATTCAATCTGGGAGTGAAGGTATGTGGTGTGGTGTGTTATGAATTACTAGCCCTTACCCGTTCAAAGATATGAGCTCCGAAATGATGTGCAGTGTGTGGGTTATGGGATGTGCATATGTGTATATGAGGGATGGAAAGTAACTTTAACTGGTGCTTGCATGCTAATATGTAGGAGCATCAATGTAAGAAATACCCGTTCCATTTAACGGCTACAGAGATACTGTGTACCGATCTGCATGATTTTTGGACAACATCTGTAACAGTGCCAGAATCAGAATCATACTGTACATGACCAGAAAGCGCCTCACACTTAATGTGAGAACATCTCATATTTCTTTTCTGTTCTTTAGGTGCAGACAGAGTTGAGCCGGACTCAAATGTGGAGGATGAAGATTCTGAAGGAGTTGAGGATGACGACACAAGTGGGGACGAAGAAGGTTTGTGTACAACCAGGCTTAAGTCAGCCAGAGCAAAGAATGCAAAGTCCTAGCAACACTGAATTATGTCAACGTGTGCATTCTGTTTGTTCCTCTTCTTTCCCAGATCCGCTTGATCGAAACTGGACACCTGACACGTGACCAACATGGTGATTCTCCTGGTGAATCGGAATCTGGAAATGAAGGTGTTGTCATTATTAATATGGACACATTGATGCACATGTGTGTAATGTAGTATCTTGCATGGTGCATGTTTGCTATTTAACTCTTTTCTTTCAACTACACATCCATACAGTACACATACATACCCACACAGATGTGCACGCAAGGGGCTGCACAGATACACACAGAGAGACTCGCACACTAATGGTCTGAATGACAAATTTTCTCTCTTTTTGTGACACAATATAGGACTTGAGGTGGAAGAAGACTCCTCAGGTGTTGATGCTGGTCTCTGTAGGAAGAGGAAAAATCCAGAGGGCTGGAAGAACAACATCCAGAAGAGGCGTAGAATGATAGGCCAGTCATATCTCGGGAGGAAGAATCGAGAGTCAGTGTTAAAGGAGGGAAGAAAAATGGGTGTGTCATGTCAGTCTGCAGCCTGCCACAGGTCCAGTAAACTGCACTGCAGAGAAGTGGAAGAGTCGAAGCGAGAAGAGATCTTCAAGTACTTCTGGGAGAAATTAGACTGGCGTGAGAGGAAGATTTATGTTGCATCATTGGTAGAGGTGAGCAGTGTAAAGCGACGGAGGACAGGAGCAGAGAAATCCAGGAGGTCGGCATCCATTTTCTGTCACCTTGTCGTAGATGGCAGGAGACTCAGAGTGTGCCAATGCATGTTCCTGTCAACCCTAGGCTTGAAGCAGTGGTCTTTTTTGAAGTGGGTAGGAAGAAGAGGGAAAAGCCCTACTGAGGAAGATAAGCACTACTGCCGGTCCTCGTCCTCTAAGATGTTAGCCTGCTTCCAGACCAGAGACCCCGCCCACTCTCAGATTGGACTCTTTCTCTGGTCTGGAGCTGAGTACAGGAATCACTTTTTATTTTCGGCTGCTCCAATGAGCGCGGGGGGTGGGGGGTGGGTCTAACGAATATCCAATGCGCGCAGCAGTTGAAACGATTCAAACGAAGTTCACACACAGGCAGGCTGAGGAAGGCACACACACACACACGCTGAGTTCACCAAGCTGTTTATGTTGATTACATGTTTCTGGTTGCAGTTCTGTCACTGGCACAGACAGAGACACACACACACACAGACACAATCACACACACACAGTCTGCGACCGTGCGTCGCGTCCACCGTGCGTCTCGATCACCGTGCATCGCGATCACTCGCGCGCGCACGCTCGCAAAAAAGTCCCTCCCTGTAAATTGCTTAGAATAGAGCACAGTTTCAGACTAAAGCGTGAGCTGAGTCTGAGATCAGGCTACTAAGATGTACCTGGAGCCTGTGTTCAAGTCCATCAATCACCTCCATGCAGAGTATATCCGTTCCAGTGCAGACCATGGCATCCAGGCGCTGTCAAGGCAAGTGTTCACCAGAATGTTTAAGGACTTGAATTACTCTCTTTTTCACCCGAAGAAAGACCAGTGCGATACCTGCTGTGCGTTCAAGGCTGGGAACATTGAGGCTGCCACATGGAAGGAGCACTGCAACAAAAAGGACACTGCACGAGCCATGAAGCAGAAGGACAAAGACGAGGCAGGTGAGAAGACCTTGGTGACATGCATGGATCTTCAGGGGCTCCTGCTCTGCCCCAAGCTACAGGCCTCATCCCTCTATTTCAAGACCAAGCTCTGTGTCCATAACTTTACCATGTATGACATGACTTCACATGATGCATCAAATTACTTATGGCACGAGGGTGAAGCTGGTCTCTCTGCCAACGAGTTTGCTTCGTGCATCGTGCACTTCCTCGAAGAACATCCCTCTTATGATGAGTACATCCTGTGCACAGTGTGATTGAGAGAAGACTGAGGAACAGAGACATCTGCATTCCAGCTGAGTATGTCGTTGCCATCCGGGAAGCCCGTACCAATCCCAGGCCATACCAAGTGAAGTATGTAGACCACACTTTCTTCAAAAACTTCAGCCAGGTGAACCTCTGCAAAGCCATCCGCCCGGGAAAGGTCACTGGGGATCCCACCGTGCATGACCTCCGAGCAATCGGGTATTTGAATACATAATAATGACATAGCTGCGGAAACCAAAACAAACATTATTTAATGATTATTAAAACCTGACTTTTCTCCCCTGTCACTGTCCTTGTATTCATCCTAGGTACAACGTTGATGGCAGTATGGAGTACAAGATCGACCACTCAGACGCCTGGAAGCCCTACGAGTCCCCATCACTGAGGAGGAAGAGCAACATCACCACAGTGTCCCCACTCTACACTTGCCGCCGCACCATTAAAGCGATGAACTTCAAACATCTGCAAGAAATGAAGCAGGTGTTGCCCAGTGATTTCCATGGCTTCTACAACGCCCTCCGCTATGAGCACGAGGAGTGATGGTTTCTCTGTTTTTCTCTCTCTCCGTCTGACATCACCACATAGAATCGCAAACTTGACTGAATGGACACCTTTACAAGATTTCATATTTAGATTGTAATTAGAGAAAAGACAAGATGAGTGTTAAAATGTGTTAATTTTCTTCTATAATTTTAGCGATTTTGATTACATTGCTTTCAGTGCTTGGGGACATGTGTACAATGGCTAAATATGTATTTTTAGATACAATAAGTCCATTCAAAAAGAGGCACCACAATCTTTCATGGGCAGATGTTACTTATGGGGGCTAGTAGTGTCACTGTAAATTGTAATAAAATAAATTGCCAGCTTATTGTGTCTAAAAGGACACATTTAGGCACTTGCACACATGCACTGAAATAAAGTATTTAAAATCGCTAAAACAATAGAACTAAATGAAAACATTTAACTCTCCCATCTTTGCTTTTCCCTAATTACAATCTAAAATTATGAAACCTTGTATGATATTCTTGCTCTGGGGTGGCATCGTTACCAAAGTTCCTAATTCCCACTGGGTTCATGTTCCTCCCTGCCTGGACAGGTGTTATGTCGACAAGTGTTCTGCTCAAAGTGTCCTTCTCCCTCATACAGTCTTCACTACCTGGAATCCAGCACACAGTGGTTAATGTGTTTCATGTGTGCTCTGTTACTGTTTAAAAATAGTTTAGGGCAGTGCAATGTTTATGTATTTGCTTATTTGTATTCTTATTTATTTGCCCATTTCTAATATAATTACAGCAGAATGCACTTTTGAGATGTTGAAATTTTACACCACAGTAGGGACATCTATCTTCATTGTTGAGGTCTGTGAGATTTGACATTGTCTAGGAGTCAACTTAGCCAATGAGTCTAGCCTTAGTAGGTTGAAGAGCGTTGTAGAGCTGAACAGACACTTAACCTATGGTCCTTCCATTTTCAGTTCTATGTAATGCCCTTTCCAGGCACTGTATTACTGTTACAACACCTACATTAGAAATACTGAAACCCTCCTCCAAACATCCTTTACATCTCTAAACAATCACATCGATAATTTTGTACAATTAATTCTGCAAGTTCTATTATAATTAGTTTTCATGTAGAAAGAAGCTAACAAATAAGATTCAGCAATTGAACACATCATTGAAACGGGGACTCAGCAGGAAAATCTGTTTGATTAACTTGGTTGCCACACACTGTGGAGCCACTGTCTAATAAAATATAATTCTGTGCAGTTGTATTTGACTATTGTAGCATGTTTTCCTTCCAGCCTAAAGTTGATCTTGGTCATCACTGTCTGCTAACATCAATGTGAAATAACCTATTGTACATGAACACTTATTTAGCTTGGTTATAACATCAGAGGGTCTGCTGGTAAGTAAATAAATTACATTAGGAATTGATTGCATTCTTTATTAGCAAAATGTTCATTAATCCAGGTTGTACAGTCAAAGTTGTACTGTAATCTGTTATGAAACACTGTTCATCATAGTAACTAGTTTGTTTTGGCCAAAGGGTCTGTTTTTGTAATCATCCATTTCACATTTCATGGATGCTATGTACATTAAATGACAGAATAATAAAATACATTAGGCTATTGTGCCCATTGTATCATCAATCATAAGAAAAAAATAAGAAACAATAAATATTGTATTTACAGTAAAAAGGTCAGGGTCATGTATATTAGATGTCTAATATACCTCAAAATGTTTGCTGGGGAGGTAAGGTTAATTGTCTAGTTTTGATTTGCAGCATCTGTAAGTGACCTTTATCAGTGCTTTTATCGTGTGTATTAATAATATATGCATTTCTATTTTATTTAATGTATAAAAATGATTGATTAGTCAATTTAGTCAATAGTTTCAAAACAAATATCGTGTGGATATAGGTATATTATGTGAGGAACATAAACAACAGATTACTCACTTTTACCAGACATGGCAACTGCTGCCAAGAATGGAGAATTATGATTGGCTAGTGGAAAGGCCGCACCCCCATTGGCTCTCTGCCGATCACGTGATTATTGGCCGGTTCATTCGTGTGCGTGAGCGTTTCATTCGTGTGCGTGAGATGATGAAAGCATTCGTGATGAAGTAAACCAACAAAACAACTCGTAAATCAGTAAGAAAATATTCGTATTTTGTCTTGTTTTTTTGTTTTGGCACTATAATCACTGCAGCTTCCCCAAAAACATTCATACTTTTTTTTTTTTACGGATATTTTTTTCCAATTAATTTGTTTACGTATAGTTTTTTTGGTAAAAATGTTTACGAGTAAAAAAAAGGCAAAGTACGAATACGAATTTGTTTTGTCCTAAATATAACCCCATAGGTACACACTATCTCGCAACTCATGTCACCAACATATTCTCCGGCCCTACCTAAGCAATACATTTGCCACGCACATCCCCCTACACACAGGAACCAGTGCCACTTACAGGCCAATTTGTGTATACATGCGACCTGGCGGTCGTTTATCTCCCGATTAGGGAGTCTTACTGGTGTTAAATACAAATACATAAAGTATTTTATTTATTGCACACCTCAAAACCATATTGAATACAGTTGCAAACAAACACAAGTGCATAGCATTACAATTTGTAGTTGCATTCTTTCATTGCGACCGTCAGGTCGCAAGTTAGCTATGAAAACCTCCACCGGCTGTCTGTCAGTCAGTCAGTCAGTCCCTCCGCCAGTGTATCTGTCCGTCACGTCACGTCACACCACACTTTTGGCCCTAGTCTTATCTCCTGCACCATTGCCCCCCCCCCATCCATGCCAAACTTGTCACACACTCTCCTTTGCTGCATGGCAAACCACAACCACACACCTGATTTCTCACATGCCCCTCTTCTAGTGCCACCATGAGGTTGCTTTTTACAGACATGCGACCTGACGATGGCTTATCTCCCGATTAGGGAGTCTTACTGGTATACATACTCTACTGCCTATTATCTGTATAAAAAGCAATGCATGTGCATGTAGATTACATTTGGAGCAATGTAAGCTACTCCAAATGTAAGTAGTACTTGAGTCAGGGCAGGATTAACCCTTCATGGTGCCCTGTGCTTGGACCTAGTTTGGTGATCCCAAACACAATAGTGCACCAGTTCTTTTAGAGTTGTGCATACTATTATCCACCAAACATTTCCTCAAAAAAACCCTAAAGTGTAACCAGTCATTACAGACAGCAACGTTAGCTTAGATTAGCTCACACAAACACACACACACCTCGATAGTTGATCCTCTGGTGCCCCCCTGTGGTTGTTGATGCCCTGTGCTTCAGCACGTCAAGCCCTTTGATTAATCTGGCCCTGACTTGAGTCAATGTAATGAGTTACTTTCCACTTAAATTGTATTGTATTAGTAGCACATATTCATACTAGGCTGCTAGATCATCATATCATTTTGTATTCTGTGGCTGTATGCTTCCCTCTGGTGGACATAATGAGTATTACAGGCCACCAACACATTGTCATTTCCAATGTGACATTCAGTTATTTTGGTAACAGGTAAAGTGGGCACCAAGAAGAGTAGTGTTGTAGTCGAGTCCACCTAAAGCGAGTCCAAGACAAGACCAAGTCCAAGGGGGGCGAGCCCGAGTCAAGACCCGAGACCAACGGGGTTCGAGACCAAGTCGAGATCGAGACCAATCAAACCTTGGTTCGAAGTGGAGCAGTGGATCTGAGCAGCTATACTCTGTGTGTGTCTAGTCTGCACAACAGTGCCCTTGTAAATCTGTTCCTGTCTGTCAGTACAGTAAAGTACTGGTGTGGCTAGGCTGCACAGCAGTGCCATCTGGTCAACCAGTGTCATTGCAGCTATTTATGCTGAACGGGACAGGTTACTTAAACGATGAATTGATTCAATAACATTTGTGCTGTACCTTACTGTACTGTACACTGTACTGTACTGTACTGTACTGTACTGTACTGTACCTTACTATACTGTAGTGTATACTGTACTGTACTGTACCGAACTGTACCGTACTGTACTGTACTGTACTGTACTGTACTGTACTGTACTGTGCTGTACTGTACTGTGCTGAAATGTACTGTGCTGTACCTTACTGTACTGTACTGTACCGTACCATAATGTACCGTACTGTACTGTACCTTACTGTACAAGTACATTGTTTAAGAAGCGCTGGTCCACACTGTGTGTGTGTTGTGGGATTTCTGTCTAGATCTAATGAATTCTATTTGTTCTAGATCTATGTTTTTGATTCTATGTGTTCTAGATCTATATTTTTACCGCCACACACAACGTCCCTCATGTCCCTCACGTGAGGTAACAGGAAAACTCACCCTAAAACAAACTCGACCTCTTTCGCACAACCACGCGTTTCCCAATGAGTCTGTGAGATGCAGAATCTAATCTTTGCTTCTGGGGGTCCCTGGAACAACATATTTTGCGATGGGGGTCCATGGCCAAATACATATCATTCTGGGGGTCCTTGACATGAGTGGGCACTGAGAAGAGAGTGGGTAGCCTACTAAGGAAGAGTGGGCACTAAGAAGAGAGTGGGCATCAAGGAGGGATGGAAGAGTGGGCACCTGGTTCGCCATGCTGGCTTTGTGTTTTTTTTTTCTTTTTAAACAAAATGAGAAGAAAATAATATTACCAGAAACAGAGATAGCCCTGAATGACCAGAACAGGTCTGTAACTGGACCATTTGGTTCCATTTGAACACTCTCAGAGTTACAGACCTGTAAGGGCCCATTTGGTTCCATTTGAACACTCTCAGAGTTATAGACCTGTAAGGGTCCATTTGGTTCCATTTGAACACTCAGAGTTACAGACCTGTAAGGGTCCATTTGGTTCCATTTGAACACTCTCAGAGTTACAGACCTGTAAGGGCCCATTTGGTTCCATGTGAACACTCAGAGTTACAGACCTGTAAGGGCCCATTTGGTTCCATTTGAACACTCAGAGTTACAGACCTGTAAGGGTCCATTTGGTTCCATTTGAACACTCTCAGAGTTACAGACCTGTAAGGGTCCATTTGGTTCCATTTGAACACTCTCAGAGTTACAGACCTGTAAGGGTCCATTTGGTTCCATTTGAACACTCAGAGTTACAGACCTGTAAGGGTCCATTTGGTTCCATTTGAACACTCTCAGAGTTACAGACCTGTAAGGGTCCATTTGGTTCCATTTGAACACTCTCAGAGTTACAGACCTGTAAGGGTCCATTTGGTTCCATTTGAACACTCAGAGTTACAGACCTGTAAGGGCCCATTTGGTTCCATGTGTACACTCTCAGAGTTACAGACCTGTAAGGGTCCATTTGGTTCCATTTGAACACTCTCAGAGTTACAGACCTGTAAGGGTCCATTTGGTTCCATTTGAACACTCTCAGAGTTACAGACCTGTAAGGGTCCATTTGGTTCCATTTTTACACTCTCAAAGTTACAGACCTGTATAAGGGTCCATTTGGTTCCATTTGAACACTCAGAGTTACAGACCTGTAAGGGTCCATTTGGTTCCATTTGTACACTCTCAGAGTTGACTGGTCCTTGTGAATAAAACATTTGAGAACCACTAGTAGGCTACTAGTTGGACTCCTATTATTACATAGTGTCATAGTAAATCAGTGTCATACAATACATATTAAAAAACCTGGACACTTGACATTCAGTAATTGGGTCTTATGCTCAAAATAAGAACATTATAATGGTGTGGAAAACAGAAAAAACAGAAAAAGGGTAAAACCAAGTCTTTGCCTCGTATGGACATGTTGATCCCTGGTGGACACCTCGATGTTAAATCGTTAGAAATGACTGAACATTTGACAAGGTCTAATATTTCTACAATTGCTACAAAACCTGTATATATCGCATGATTTGGGGCATATAAACAAGACAATGAATTTAAGTCTGATAATGATTAGGTACTGTACATGTTTAAATCATTGAAAATGTACTTTATTTTTGAGCGGTGGTCACAACGCTCCTATACGTGGCCGTGTGTGTGGGTCTGTCTGTCTGTCTGTCTGTATGTCTGTCTGTCTCCGGGTCTGTAGCCTGCAGTAACCTTTTCTGACCACACATGTTAAGGGAGGGGCGCTGTTGCACACACACACACACACACACACACACACACACACACACACACACACACACACACACACACACACACACACACACACACACACCACCGCTCAGTTCACACAAGTGTGATTTTAAGTAAATAGCCAATTTTAAACATTCCGGACAAAATAGCACATTTTACATTGATGTGCCCACTCTTAATTCTTAAACCATTTTTTTCCACACACTGGTCTATGTTTGTTATATCCATGTCTGATGCTAATACCATGGAACTGGACCTGAGGGCTAGGGATAGGGTTAGGGATAGGGATAATAACTACTAATACCATGGAACTGGACCTGAGGGCTAGGGATAGGGCTAGGGATAGGGCTAGGGATATGGCTAGGGCTAGGGATCCACACACTGGTCTATGTTTGTTATATCCATGTCTGATGCTAATACCATGGAACTGGACCTGAGGGCTAGGGATAGGGCTAGGGATAGGGATGATAACTACTAATACCATGGAACTGGACCTGAGGGCTAGGGCTAGGGATAGGGTTAATAACTACTAATACCATGGAACTGGATCCGAGGGCTAGGGCTAGGGTTAATAACTACTAATACCATGGAACTGGACCTGAGGGCTAGGGCTAGGGATAGGGTTAATAACTACTAATACCATGGAACTGGACCTGAGGGCTAGGGATAGGGTTAATAACTACTAATACCATGGAACAGGACCTGAGGGCTAGGGCTAGGGATAATAACTACTAATACCATGGAACTGGACCTGAGGGCTAGGGATAGGGCTAGGGATAGGGTTAATAACTACTAATACCATGGAACAGGACCTGAGGGCTAGGGCTAGGGCTAGGGATAGGGTTAATAACTACTAATACCATGGAACAGGACCTGAGGGCTAGGGATAGGGCTAGGGATAGGGTTAATAACTACTAATACCATGGAACTGGACCTGAGGGCTAGGGATAGGGCTAGGGATAGGGTTAATAACTACTAATACCATGGAACAGGACCTGAGGGCTAGGGATAGGGCTAGGGCTAGGGATAATAACTACTAATACCATGGAACTGGACCTGAGGGCTAGGGATAGGACTAGGGATAGGGGGATAGGGTTAATAACTACTAATACCATGGAACTGGACCTGAGGGCTAGGGCTAGGGCTAGGGATAGGGTTAATAACTACTAATACCATGGAACAGGACCTGAGGGATAGGGATAGGGTTAATAACTACTAATACCATGGAACTGGACCTGAGGGCTAGGGATAGGGCTAGGGATAGGGCTAGGGATAGGGCACTACTAATACCATGGAACTGGACCTGAGGGCTAGGGCTAGGGATAGGGTTAATAACTACTAATACCATGGAACTGGACCTAAGGGCTAGGGATAGGGCTAGGGCTAATAATACTAATACCATGGAACTGGACCTGAGGGCTAGGGATAGGGCTAGGGATAGGGCTAGGGTTAGGGCTAGGGTTAATAACTACTAATACCATGGAACTGGACCTGAGGGCTAGGGCTAGGGATAGGGTTAATAACTACTAATACCATGGAACTGGACCCGAGGGCTAGGGCTAGGGTTAATAACTACTAATACCATGGAACTGGACCTGAGGGCTAGGGCTAGGGATAGGGATAGGGTTAATAACTACTAATACCATGGAACAGGACCTGAGGGCTAGGGCTAGGGATAGGGTTAATAACTACTAATACCATGGAACTGGACCTGAGGGCTAGGGATAGGGATAGGGTTAATAACTACTAATACCATGGAACAGGACCTGAGGGCTAGGGATAGGGCTAGGGCTAGGGATAATAACTACTAATACCATGGAACTGGACCTGAGGGCTAGGGATAGGGCTAGGGCTAGGGATAATAACTACTAATACCATGGAACTGGACCTGAGGGCTAGGGCTAGGGATAGGGATAGGGTTAATAACTACTAATACCATGGAACTGGACCTGAGGGCTAGGGATAGGGATAGGGCTAGGGCTAATAACTACTAATACCATGGAACTGGACCTGAGGGCTAGGGATAGGGCTAGGGATAATAAGTACTAATACCATGGAACTGGACCTGAGGGCTAGGGATAGGGCTAGGGATAGGGTTAATAACTACTAATACCATGGAACAGGACCTGAGGGCTAGGGATAGGGTTAGGGCTAGGGATAATAACTACTAATACCACGGAACTGGACCTGAGGGCTAGGGATAGGGCTAGGGATAGGGCTAGGGATAGGGCTAGGGTTAATAACTACTAATACCATGGAACTGGACCTGAGGGCTAGGGCTAGGGATAGGGTTAATAACTACTAATACCATGGAACAGGACCTGAGGGCTAGGGATAGGGCTAGGGCTAGGGATAATAACTACTAATACCATGGAACTGGACCTGAGGGCTAGGGATAGGGCTAGGGCTAGGTATAATAACTACTAATACCATGGAACTGGACCTGAGGGCTAGGGCTAGGGATAGGGTTAATAACTACTAATACCATGGAACTGGACCTGAGGGCTAGGGATAGGGATAGGGCTAGGGCTAATAACTATTAATACCATGGAACTGGACCTGAGGGCTAGGGATAGGGTTAATAACTACTAATACCATGGAACTGGACCTGAGGGCTAGGGCTAGGGATAGGGTTAATAACTACTAATACCATGGAACTGGACCTGAGGGCTAGGGATAGGGATAGGGCTAGGGCTAATAACTATTAATACCATGGAACTGGACCTGAGGGCTAGGGATAGGGATAGGGCTAGGGATAGGGCTAGGGATAGGGTTTATAACTACTAATACCATGGAACTGGACCTGAGGGCTAGGGCTATGGTTAGGGATAGGGATAATAACTACTAATACCATGGAACTGGACCTGAGGGCTAGGGATAGGGATAGGGCTAGGGATAGGGCTAGGGATAGGGTTAATAACTACTAATACCATGGAACTGGACCTGAGGGCTAGGTATAGGGATAGGGATAGGGCTAATAACTACTAATACCATGGAACTGGACCTGAGGGCTAGGGATAGGGCTAAGGATAGGGTTAATAACTACTAATACCATGGAACTGGACCTGAGGGCTAGGGATAGGGATAGGGTTAATAACTAATACCATGGAACTGGACCTGAGGGCTAGGGATAGGGCTAGGGATAGGGATAATAACTACTAATACCATGGAACTGGACCTGAGGGCTAGGGATAGGGCTAGGGATAGGGTTAATAACTACTAATACCATGGAACTGGACCTGAGGGCTAGGGCTAGGGCTAGGGATAGGGTTAATAACTACTAATACCATGGAACTGGACCTGAGGGCTAGGGATAGGGATAGGGTTAATAACTAATACCATGGAACTGGACCTGAGGGCTAGGGATAGGGCTAGGGCTAGGGATAATAACTACTAATACCATGGAACTGGACCTGAGGGCTAGGGATAGGGATAGGGATAATAACTACTAATACCATGGAACTGGACCTGAGGGCTAGGGCTAGGGATAGGGTTAATAACTACTAATACCATGGAACTGGACCTGAGGGCTAGGGCTAGGGTTAATAACTACTAATACCATGGAACTGGACCTGAGGGCTAGGGCTAGGGTTAATAACTACTAATACCATGGAACTGGACCTGAGGGCTAGGGATAGGGCTAGGGCTAGGGTTAGGGCTAGGGATAGGGCTAGGGATAGGGCTAGGGATAGGGCTAGGGCTAATAACTACTAATACCATGGAACTGGACCTGAGGGCTAGGGATAGGGCTAGGGCTAGGGATAATAACTACTAATACCATGGAACTGGACCTGAGGGCTAGGGCTAGGGATAGGGTTAATAACTACTAATACCATGGAACTGGACCTGAGGGCTAGGGATAGGGATAGGGCTAGGGCTAATAACTATTAATACCATGGAACTGGACCTGAGGGCTAGGGCTAGGGATAGGGTTAATAACTACTAATACCATGGAACTGGACCTGAGGGCTAGGGATAGGGATAGGGCTAGGGCTAATAACTATTAATACCATGGAACTGGACCTGAGGGCTAGGGATAGGGATAGGGCTAGGGATAGGGCTAGGGATAGGGTTAATAACTACTAATACCATGGAACTGGACCTGAGGGCTAGGGCTATGGTTAGGGATAGGGATAATAACTACTAATACCATGGAACTGGACCTGAGGGCTAGGGATAGGGATAGGGCTAGGGATAGGGCTAGGGATAGGGTTAATAACTACTAATACCATGGAACTGGACCTGAGGGCTAGGGATAGGGATAGGGATAGGGCTAATAACTACTAATACCATGGAACTGGACCTGAGGGCTAGGGATAGGGCTAAGGATAGGGTTAATAACTACTAATACCATGGAACTGGACCTGAGGGCTAGGGATAGGGATAGGGTTAATAACTAATACCATGGAACTGGACCTGAGGGCTAGGGATAGGGCCAGGGATAGGGATAATAACTACTAATACCATGGAACTGGACCTGAGGGCTAGGGATAGGGCTAGGGATAGGGTTAATAACTACTAATACCATGGAACTGGACCTGAGGGCTAGGGCTAGGGCTAGGGATAGGGTTAATAACTACTAATACCATGGAACTGGACCTGAGGGCTAGGGATAGGGATAGGGTTAATAACTAATACCATGGAACTGGACCTGAGGGCTAGGGATAGGGCTAGGGCTAGGGATAATAACTACTAATACCATGGAACTGGACCTGAGGGCTAGGGCTAGGGATAGGGTTAATAACTACTAATACCATGGAACTGGACCTGAGGGCTAGGGCTAGGGTTAATAACTACTAATACCATGGAACTGGACCTGAGGGCTAGGGATAGGGCTAGGGCTAGGGTTAGGGCTAGGGATAGGGCTAGGGATAGGGCTAGGGATAGGGCTAGGGCTAATAACTACTAATACCATGGAACTGGACCTGAGGGCTAGGGATAGGGATAGGGTTAATAACTACTAATACCATGGAACTGGACCTGAGGGCTAGGGATAGGGATAGGGTTAATAACGAATACCATGGAACTGGACCTGAGGGCTAGGGATAGGGTTAATAACTACTAATACCGTGGAACTGGACCTGAGGGCTAGGGATAGGGATAGGGTTAATAACTACTAATACCATGGAACTGGACCTGAGGGCTAGGGCTAGGGTTAATAACTACTAATACCATGGAACTGGACCTGAGGGCTAGGGATAGGGCTAGGGCTAGGGTTAGGGCTAGGGATAGGGCTAGGGATAGGGCTAGGGATAGGGCTAGGGCTAATAACTACTAATACCATGGAACTGTACCTGAGGGCTAGGGATAGGGATAGGGTTAATAACTACTAATACCATGGAACTGGACCTGAGGGCTAGGGATAGGGATAGGGTTAATAACTAATACCATGGAACTGGACCTGAGGGCTAGGGATAGGGTTAATAACTACTAATACCGTGGAACTGGACCTGAGGGCTAGGGATAGGGATAGGGTTAATAACTACTAATACCATGGAACTGGACCCGAGGGCTAGGGCTAGGGTTAATAACTACTAATACCATGGAACTGGACCTGAGGGCTAGGGCTAGGGATAGGGATAGGGTTAATAACTACTAATACCATGGAACAGGACCTGAGGGCTAGGGCTAGGGATAGGGTTAATAACTACTAATACCATGGAACTGGACCTGAGGGCTAGGGATAGGGATAGGGTTAATAACTAATACCATGGAACTGGACCTGAGGGCTAGGGATAGGGCTAGGGCTAGGGATAATAACTACTAATACCATGGAACTGGACCTGAGGGCTAGGGATAGGGATAGGGATAATAACTACTAATACCATGGAACTGGACCTGAGGGCTAGGGCTAGGGATAGGGTTAATAACTACTAATACCATGGAACTGGACCTGAGGGCTAGGGCTAGGGTTAATAACTACTAATACCATGGAACTGGACCTGAGGGCTAGGGCTAGGGTTAATAACTACTAATACCATGGAACTGGACCTGAGGGCTAGGGATAGGGCTAGGGCTAGGGTTAGGGCTAGGGATAGGGCTAGGGATAGGGCTAGGGATAGGGCTAGGGCTAATAACTACTAATACCATGGAACTGGACCTGAGGGCTAGGGATAGGGCTAGGGCTAGGGATAATAACTACTAATACCATGGAACTGGACCTGAGGGCTAGGGCTAGGGATAGGGTTAATAACTACTAATACCATGGAACTGGACCTGAGGGCTAGGGATAGGGATAGGGCTAGGGCTAATAACTATTAATACCATGGAACTGGACCTGAGGGCTAGGGCTAGGGATAGGGTTAATAACTACTAATACCATGGAACTGGACCTGAGGGCTAGGGATAGGGATAGGGCTAGGGCTAATAACTATTAATACCATGGAACTGGACCTGAGGGCTA
The DNA here is from genome assembly GCF_963921795.1 of Nannobrachium achirus. Classification (NCBI taxonomy): domain Eukaryota; kingdom Metazoa; phylum Chordata; class Actinopteri; order Myctophiformes; family Myctophidae; genus Nannobrachium; species Nannobrachium achirus. The sequence continues at coordinate 7,467,943 of NC_137818.1, read as the reverse complement.
GGGATAGGGATAGGGCTAGGGATAGGGCTAGGGATAGGGTTAATAACTACTAATACCATGGAACTGGACCTGAGGGCTAGGGCTATGGTTAGGGATAGGGATAATAACTACTAATACCATGGAACTGGACCTGAGGGCTAGGGATAGGGATAGGGCTAGGGATAGGGCTAGGGATAGGGTTAATAACTACTAATACCATGGAACTGGACCTGAGGGCTAGGGATAGGGATAGGGATAGGGCTAATAACTACTAATACCATGGAACTGGACCTGAGGGCTAGGGATAGGGCTAAGGATAGGGTTAATAACTACTAATACCATGGAACTGGACCTGAGGGCTAGGGATAGGGATAGGGTTAATAACTAATACCATGGAACTGGACCTGAGGGCTAGGGATAGGGCCAGGGATAGGGATAATAACTACTAATACCATGGAACTGGACCTGAGGGCTAGGGATAGGGCTAGGGATAGGGTTAATAACTACTAATACCATGGAACTGGACCTGAGGGCTAGGGCTAGGGCTAGGGATAGGGTTAATAACTACTAATACCATGGAACTGGACCTGAGGGCTAGGGATAGGGATAGGGTTAATAACTAATACCATGGAACTGGACCTGAGGGCTAGGGATAGGGCTAGGGCTAGGGATAATAACTACTAATACCATGGAACTGGACCTGAGGGCTAGGGCTAGGGATAGGGTTAATAACTACTAATACCATGGAACTGGACCTGAGGGCTAGGGCTAGGGTTAATAACTACTAATACCATGGAACTGGACCTGAGGGCTAGGGATAGGGCTAGGGCTAGGGTTAGGGCTAGGGATAGGGCTAGGGATAGGGCTAGGGATAGGGCTAGGGCTAATAACTACTAATACCATGGAACTGGACCTGAGGGCTAGGGATAGGGATAGGGTTAATAACTACTAATACCATGGAACTGGACCTGAGGGCTAGGGATAGGGATAGGGTTAATAACGAATACCATGGAACTGGACCTGAGGGCTAGGGATAGGGTTAATAACTACTAATACCGTGGAACTGGACCTGAGGGCTAGGGATAGGGATAGGGTTAATAACTACTAATACCATGGAACTGGACCTGAGGGCTAGGGCTAGGGTTAATAACTACTAATACCATGGAACTGGACCTGAGGGCTAGGGATAGGGCTAGGGCTAGGGTTAGGGCTAGGGATAGGGCTAGGGATAGGGCTAGGGATAGGGCTAGGGCTAATAACTACTAATACCATGGAACTGTACCTGAGGGCTAGGGATAGGGATAGGGTTAATAACTACTAATACCATGGAACTGGACCTGAGGGCTAGGGATAGGGATAGGGTTAATAACTAATACCATGGAACTGGACCTGAGGGCTAGGGATAGGGTTAATAACTACTAATACCGTGGAACTGGACCTGAGGGCTAGGGATAGGGATAGGGTTAATAACTACTAATACCATGGAACTGGACCCGAGGGCTAGGGCTAGGGTTAATAACTACTAATACCATGGAACTGGACCTGAGGGCTAGGGCTAGGGATAGGGATAGGGTTAATAACTACTAATACCATGGAACAGGACCTGAGGGCTAGGGCTAGGGATAGGGTTAATAACTACTAATACCATGGAACTGGACCTGAGGGCTAGGGATAGGGATAGGGTTAATAACTACTAATACCATGGAACAGGACCTGAGGGCTAGGGATAGGGCTAGGGCTAGGGATAATAACTACTAATACCATGGAACTGGACCTGAGGGCTAGGGATAGGGCTAGGGCTAGGGATAATAACTACTAATACCATGGAACTGGACCTGAGGGCTAGGGCTAGGGATAGGGATAGGGTTAATAACTACTAATACCATGGAACTGGACCTGAGGGCTAGGGATAGGGATAGGGCTAGGGCTAATAACTACTAATACCATGGAACTGGACCTGAGGGCTAGGGATAGGGCTAGGGATAATAAGTACTAATACCATGGAACTGGACCTGAGGGCTAGGGATAGGGCTAGGGATAGGGTTAATAACTACTAATACCATGGAACAGGACCTGAGGGCTAGGGATAGGGTTAGGGCTAGGGATAATAACTACTAATACCACGGAACTGGACCTGAGGGCTAGGGATAGGGCTAGGGATAGGGCTAGGGATAGGGCTAGGGTTAATAACTACTAATACCATGGAACTGGACCTGAGGGCTAGGGCTAGGGATAGGGTTAATAACTACTAATACCATGGAACAGGACCTGAGGGCTAGGGATAGGGCTAGGGCTAGGGATAATAACTACTAATACCATGGAACTGGACCTGAGGGCTAGGGATAGGGCTAGGGCTAGGGATAATAACTACTAATACCATGGAACTGGACCTGAGGGCTAGGGCTAGGGATAGGGTTAATAACTACTAATACCATGGAACTGGACCTGAGGGCTAGGGATAGGGATAGGGCTAGGGCTAATAACTATTAATACCATGGAACTGGACCTGAGGGCTAGGGCTAGGGATAGGGTTAATAACTACTAATACCATGGAACTGGACCTGAGGGCTAGGGCTAGGGATAGGGTTAATAACTACTAATACCATGGAACTGGACCTGAGGGCTAGGGATAGGGATAGGGCTAGGGCTAATAACTATTAATACCATGGAACTGGACCTGAGGGCTAGGGATAGGGATAGGGCTAGGGATAGGGCTAGGGATAGGGTTTATAACTACTAATACCATGGAACTGGACCTGAGGGCTAGGGCTATGGTTAGGGATAGGGATAATAACTACTAATACCATGGAACTGGACCTGAGGGCTAGGGATAGGGATAGGGCTAGGGATAGGGCTAGGGATAGGGTTAATAACTACTAATACCATGGAACTGGACCTGAGGGCTAGGTATAGGGATAGGGATAGGGCTAATAACTACTAATACCATGGAACTGGACCTGAGGGCTAGGGATAGGGCTAAGGATAGGGTTAATAACTACTAATACCATGGAACTGGACCTGAGGGCTAGGGATAGGGATAGGGTTAATAACTAATACCATGGAACTGGACCTGAGGGCTAGGGATAGGGCTAGGGATAGGGATAATAACTACTAATACCATGGAACTGGACCTGAGGGCTAGGGATAGGGCTAGGGATAGGGTTAATAACTACTAATACCATGGAACTGGACCTGAGGGCTAGGGCTAGGGCTAGGGATAGGGTTAATAACTACTAATACCATGGAACTGGACCTGAGGGCTAGGGATAGGGATAGGGTTAATAACTAATACCATGGAACTGGACCTGAGGGCTAGGGATAGGGCTAGGGCTAGGGATAATAACTACTAATACCATGGAACTGGACCTGAGGGCTAGGGATAGGGATAGGGATAATAACTACTAATACCATGGAACTGGACCTGAGGGCTAGGGCTAGGGATAGGGTTAATAACTACTAATACCATGGAACTGGACCTGAGGGCTAGGGCTAGGGTTAATAACTACTAATACCATGGAACTGGACCTGAGGGCTAGGGCTAGGGTTAATAACTACTAATACCATGGAACTGGACCTGAGGGCTAGGGATAGGGCTAGGGCTAGGGCTAGGGTTAGGGCTAGGGATAGGGCTAGGGATAGGGCTAGGGATAGGGCTAGGGCTAATAACTACTAATACCATGGAACTGGACCTGAGGGCTAGGGATAGGGCTAGGGCTAGGGATAATAACTACTAATACCATGGAACTGGACCTGAGGGCTAGGGCTAGGGATAGGGTTAATAACTACTAATACCATGGAACTGGACCTGAGGGCTAGGGATAGGGATAGGGCTAGGGCTAATAACTATTAATACCATGGAACTGGACCTGAGGGCTAGGGCTAGGGATAGGGTTAATAACTACTAATACCATGGAACTGGACCTGAGGGCTAGGGATAGGGATAGGGCTAGGGCTAATAACTATTAATACCATGGAACTGGACCTGAGGGCTAGGGATAGGGATAGGGATAGGGCTAGGGATAGGGCTAGGGATAGGGTTAATAACTACTAATACCATGGAACTGGACCTGAGGGCTAGGGCTATGGTTAGGGATAGGGATAATAACTACTAATACCATGGAACTGGACCTGAGGGCTAGGGATAGGGATAGGGCTAGGGATAGGGCTAGGGATAGGGTTAATAACTACTAATACCATGGAACTGGACCTGAGGGCTAGGGATAGGGATAGGGATAGGGCTAATAACTACTAATACCATGGAACTGGACCTGAGGGCTAGGGATAGGGCTAAGGATAGGGTTAATAACTACTAATACCATGGAACTGGACCTGAGGGCTAGGGATAGGGATAGGGTTAATAACTAATACCATGGAACTGGACCTGAGGGCTAGGGATAGGGCTAGGGATAGGGATAATAACTACTAATACCATGGAACTGGACCTGAGGGCTAGGGATAGGGCTAGGGATAGGGTTAATAACTACTAATACCATGGAACTGGACCTGAGGGCTAGGGCTAGGGCTAGGGATAGGGTTAATAACTACTAATACCATGGAACTGGACCTGAGGGCTAGGGATAGGGATAGGGTTAATAACTAATACCATGGAACTGGACCTGAGGGCTAGGGATAGGGCTAGGGCTAGGGATAATAACTACTAATACCATGGAACTGGACCTGAGGGCTAGGGCTAGGGATAGGGTTAATAACTACTAATACCATGGAACTGGACCTGAGGGCTAGGGCTAGGGTTAATAACTACTAATACCATGGAACTGGACCTGAGGGCTAGGGATAGGGCTAGGGCTAGGGTTAGGGCTAGGGATAGGGCTAGGGATAGGGCTAGGGATAGGGCTAGGGCTAATAACTACTAATACCATGGAACTGGACCTGAGGGCTAGGGATAGGGATAGTGTTAATAACTACTAATACCATGGAACTGGACCTGAGGGCTAGGGATAGGGATAGGGTTAATAACGAATACCATGGAACTGGACCTGAGGGCTAGGGATAGGGTTAATAACTACTAATACCGTGGAACTGGACCTGAGGGCTAGGGATAGGGATAGGGTTAATAACTACTAATACCATGGAACTGGACCTGAGGGCTAGGGCTAGGGTTAATAACTACTAATACCATGGAACTGGACCTGAGGGCTAGGGATAGGGCTAGGGCTAGGGTTAGGGCTAGGGATAGGGCTAGGGATAGGGCTAGGGATAGGGCTAGGGCTAATAACTACTAATACCATGGAACTGTACCTGAGGGCTAGGGATAGGGATAGGGTTAATAACTACTAATACCATGGAACTGGACCTGAGGGCTAGGGATAGGGATAGGGTTAATAACTAATACCATGGAACTGGACCTGAGGGCTAGGGATAGGGCTAGGGATAGGGATAATAACTACTAATACCATGGAACTGGACCTGAGGGCTAGGGATAGGGCTAGGGATAGGGTTAATAACTACTAATACCATGGAACTGGACCTGAGGGCTAGGGCTAGGGCTAGGGATAGGGTTAATAACTACTAATACCATGGAACTGGACCTGAGGGCTAGGGATAGGGATAGGGTTAATAACTAATACCATGGAACTGGACCTGAGGGCTAGGGATAGGGCTAGGGCTAGGGATAATAACTACTAATACCATGGAACTGGACCTGAGGGCTAGGGCTAGGGATAGGGTTAATAACTACTAATACCATGGAACTGGACCTGAGGGCTAGGGCTAGGGTTAATAACTACTAATACCATGGAACTGGACCTGAGGGCTAGGGATAGGGCTAGGGCTAGGGTTAGGGCTAGGGATAGGGCTAGGGATAGGGCTAGGGCTAATAACTACTAATACCATGGAACTGGACCTGAGGGCTAGGGATAGGGATAGGGTTAATAACTACTAATACCATGGAACTGGACCTGAGGGCTAGGGATAGGGATAGGGTTAATAACGAATACCATGGAACTGGACCTGAGGGCTAGGGATAGGGTTAATAACTACTAATACCGTGGAACTGGACATGAGGGCTAGGGATAGGGATAGGGTTAATAACTACTAATACCATGGAACTGGACCTGAGGGCTAGGGCTAGGGTTAATAACTACTAATACCATGGAACTGGACCTGAGGGCTAGGGATAGGGCTAGGGCTAGGGTTAGGGCTAGGGATAGGGCTAGGGATAGGGCTAGGGATAGGGCTAGGGCTAATAACTACTAATACCATGGAACTGTACCTGAGGGCTAGGGATAGGGATAGGGTTAATAACTACTAATACCATGGAACTGGACCTGAGGGCTAGGGATAGGGATAGGGTTAATAACTAATACCATGGAACTGGACCTGAGGGCTAGGGATAGGGTTAATAACTACTAATACCGTGGAACTGGACCTGAGGGCTAGGGATAGGGATAGGGTTAATAACTACTAATACCATGGAACTGGACCTGAGGGCTAGGGCTAGGGATAGGGTTAATAACTACTAATACCATCGAACTGGACCTGAGGGCTAGGGATAGGGATAGGGTTAATAACTACTAATACCATGGAACTGGACCTGAGGGATAGGGCTAGGGTTAATAACTACTAATACCATGGAACTGGACCTGAGGGCTAGGGCTAGGGATAGGGTTAATAACTACTAATACCATGGAACTGGACCTGAGGGCTAGGGATAGGGCTAGGGATAATAAGTACTAATACCATGGAACTGGACCTGAGGGCTAGGGATAGGGCTAGGGATAGGGTTAATAACTACTAATACCATGGAACAGGACCTGAGGGCTAGGGATAGGGTTAGGGCTAGGGATAATAACTACTAATACCACGGAACTGGACCTGAGGGCTAGGGATAGGGCTAGGGATAGGGCTAGGGATAGGGCTAGGGTTAATAACTACTAATACCATGGAACTGGACCTGAGGGCTAGGGCTAGGGATAGGGTTAATAACTACTAATACCATGGAACAGGACCTGAGGGCTAGGGATAGGGCTAGGGCTAGGGATAATAACTACTAATACCATGGAACTGGACCTGAGGGCTAGGGATAGGGCTAGGGCTAGGGATAATAACTACTAATACCATGGAACTGGACCTGAGGGCTAGGGCTAGGGATAGGGTTAATAACTACTAATACCATGGAACTGGACCTGAGGGCTAGGGATAGGGATAGGGCTAGGGCTAATAACTATTAATACCATGGAACTGGACCTGAGGGCTAGGGCTAGGGATAGGGTTTATAACTACTAATACCATGGAACTGGACCTGAGGGCTAGGGCTATGGTTAGGGATAGGGATAATAACTACTAATACCATGGAACTGGACCTGAGGGCTAGGGATAGGGTTAATAACTACTAATACCGTGGAACTGGACATGAGGGCTAGGGATAGGGATAGGGTTAATAACTACTAATACCATGGAACTGGACCTGAGGGCTAGGGCTAGGGTTAATAACTACTAATACCATGGAACTGGACCTGAGGGCTAGGGATAGGGCTAGGGCTAGGGTTAGGGCTAGGGATAGGGCTAGGGATAGGGCTAGGGATAGGGCTAGGGCTAATAACTACTAATACCATGGAACTGTACCTGAGGGCTAGGGATAGGGATAGGGTTAATAACTACTAATACCATGGAACTGGACCTGAGGGCTAGGGATAGGGATAGGGTTAATAACTAATACCATGGAACTGGACCTGAGGGCTAGGGATAGGGTTAATAACTACTAATACCGTGGAACTGGACCTGAGGGCTAGGGATAGGGATAGGGTTAATAACTACTAATACCATGGAACTGGACCTGAGGGCTAGGGCTAGGGATAGGGTTAATAACTACTAATACCATCGAACTGGACCTGAGGGCTAGGGATAGGGATAGGGTTAATAACTACTAATACCATGGAACTGGACCTGAGGGATAGGGCTAGGGTTAATAACTACTAATACCATGGAACTGGACCTGAGGGCTAGGGCTAGGGATAGGGTTAATAACTACTAATACCATGGAACTGGACCTGAGGGCTAGGGATAGGGCTAGGGATAATAAGTACTAATACCATGGAACTGGACCTGAGGGCTAGGGCTAGGGCTAGGGATAGGGTTAATAACTACTAATACCATGGAACTGGACCTGAGGGCTAGGGATAGGGATAGGGCTAGGGCTAATAACTATTAATACCATGGAACTGGACCTGAGGGCTAGGGATAGGGATAGGGCTAGGGATAGGGCTAGGGATAGGGTTTATAACTACTAATACCATGGAACTGGACCTGAGGGCTAGGGCTATGGTTAGGGATAGGGATAATAACTACTAATACCATGGAACTGGACCTGAGGGCTAGGGATAGGGATAGGGCTAGGGATAGGGCTAGGGATAGGGTTAATAACTACTAATACCATGGAACTGGACCTGAGGGCTAGGTATAGGGATAGGGATAGGGCTAATAACTACTAATACCATGGAACTGGACCTGAGGGCTAGGGATAGGGCTAAGGATAGGGTTAATAACTACTAATACCATGGAACTGGACCTGAGGGCTAGGGATAGGGATAGGGTTAATAACTAATACCATGGAACTGGACCTGAGGGCTAGGGATAGGGCTAGGGATAGGGATAATAACTACTAATACCATGGAACTGGACCTGAGGGCTAGGGATAGGGCTAGGGATAGGGTTAATAACTACTAATACCATGGAACTGGACCTGAGGGCTAGGGCTAGGGCTAGGGCTAGGGTTAATAACTACTAATACCATGGAACTGGACCTGAGGGCTAGGGATAGGGCTAGGGCTAGGGTTAGGGCTAGGGATAGGGCTAGGGATAGGGCTAGGGATAGGGCTAGGGCTAATAACTACTAATACCATGGAACTGTACCTGAGGGCTAGGGATAGGGATAGGGTTAATAACTACTAATACCATGGAACTGGACCTGAGGGCTAGGGATAGGGATAGGGTTAATAACTAATACCATGGAACTGGACCTGAGGGCTAGGGATAGGGCTAGGGATAGGGATAATAACTACTAATACCATGGAACTGGACCTGAGGGCTAGGGATAGGGCTAGGGATAGGGTTAATAACTACTAATACCATGGAACTGGACCTGAGGGCTAGGGCTAGGGCTAGGGATAGGGTTAATAACTACTAATACCATGGAACTGGACCTGAGGGCTAGGGATAGGGATAGGGTTAATAACTAATACCATGGAACTGGACCTGAGGGCTAGGGATAGGGCTAGGGCTAGGGATAATAACTACTAATACCATGGAACTGGACCTGAGGGCTAGGGCTAGGGATAGGGTTAATAACTACTAATACCATGGAACTGGACCTGAGGGCTAGGGCTAGGGTTAATAACTACTAATACCATGGAACTGGACCTGAGGGCTAGGGATAGGGCTAGGGCTAGGGTTAGGGCTAGGGATAGGGCTAGGGATAGGGCTAGGGCTAATAACTACTAATACCATGGAACTGGACCTGAGGGCTAGGGATAGGGATAGGGTTAATAACTACTAATACCATGGAACTGGACCTGAGGGCTAGGGATAGGGATAGGGTTAATAACGAATACCATGGAACTGGACCTGAGGGCTAGGGATAGGGTTAATAACTACTAATACCGTGGAACTGGACATGAGGGCTAGGGATAGGGATAGGGTTAATAACTACTAATACCATGGAACTGGACCTGAGGGCTAGGGCTAGGGTTAATAACTACTAATACCATGGAACTGGACCTGAGGGCTAGGGATAGGGCTAGGGCTAGGGTTAGGGCTAGGGATAGGGCTAGGGATAGGGCTAGGGATAGGGCTAGGGCTAATAACTACTAATACCATGGAACTGTACCTGAGGGCTAGGGATAGGGATAGGGTTAATAACTACTAATACCATGGAACTGGACCTGAGGGCTAGGGATAGGGATAGGGTTAATAACTAATACCATGGAACTGGACCTGAGGGCTAGGGATAGGGTTAATAACTACTAATACCGTGGAACTGGACCTGAGGGCTAGGGATAGGGATAGGGTTAATAACTACTAATACCATGGAACTGGACCTGAGGGCTAGGGCTAGGGATAGGGTTAATAACTACTAATACCATCGAACTGGACCTGAGGGCTAGGGATAGGGATAGGGTTAATAACTACTAATACCATGGAACTGGACCTGAGGGATAGGGCTAGGGTTAATAACTACTAATACCATGGAACTGGACCTGAGGGCTAGGGCTAGGGATAGGGTTAATAACTACTAATACCATGGAACTGGACCTGAGGGCTAGGGATAGGGCTAGGGATAATAAGTACTAATACCATGGAACTGGACCTGAGGGCTAGGGATAGGGCTAGGGATAGGGTTAATAACTACTAATACCATGGAACAGGACCTGAGGGCTAGGGATAGGGTTAGGGCTAGGGATAATAACTACTAATACCACGGAACTGGACCTGAGGGCTAGGGATAGGGCTAGGGATAGGGCTAGGGATAGGGCTAGGGTTAATAACTACTAATACCATGGAACTGGACCTGAGGGCTAGGGCTAGGGATAGGGTTAATAACTACTAATACCATGGAACAGGACCTGAGGGCTAGGGATAGGGCTAGGGCTAGGGATAATAACTACTAATACCATGGAACTGGACCTGAGGGCTAGGGATAGGGCTAGGGCTAGGGATAATAACTACTAATACCATGGAACTGGACCTGAGGGCTAGGGCTAGGGATAGGGTTAATAACTACTAATACCATGGAACTGGACCTGAGGGCTAGGGATAGGGATAGGGCTAGGGCTAATAACTATTAATACCATGGAACTGGACCTGAGGGCTAGGGCTAGGGATAGGGTTTATAACTACTAATACCATGGAACTGGACCTGAGGGCTAGGGCTATGGTTAGGGATAGGGATAATAACTACTAATACCATGGAACTGGACCTGAGGGCTAGGGATAGGGTTAATAACTACTAATACCGTGGAACTGGACATGAGGGCTAGGGATAGGGATAGGGTTAATAACTACTAATACCATGGAACTGGACCTGAGGGCTAGGGCTAGGGTTAATAACTACTAATACCATGGAACTGGACCTGAGGGCTAGGGATAGGGCTAGGGCTAGGGTTAGGGCTAGGGATAGGGCTAGGGATAGGGCTAGGGATAGGGCTAGGGCTAATAACTACTAATACCATGGAACTGTACCTGAGGGCTAGGGATAGGGATAGGGTTAATAACTACTAATACCATGGAACTGGACCTGAGGGCTAGGGATAGGGATAGGGTTAATAACTAATACCATGGAACTGGACCTGAGGGCTAGGGATAGGGTTAATAACTACTAATACCGTGGAACTGGACCTGAGGGCTAGGGATAGGGATAGGGTTAATAACTACTAATACCATGGAACTGGACCTGAGGGCTAGGGCTAGGGATAGGGTTAATAACTACTAATACCATCGAACTGGACCTGAGGGCTAGGGATAGGGATAGGGTTAATAACTACTAATACCATGGAACTGGACCTGAGGGATAGGGCTAGGGTTAATAACTACTAATACCATGGAACTGGACCTGAGGGCTAGGGCTAGGGATAGGGTTAATAACTACTAATACCATGGAACTGGACCTGAGGGCTAGGGATAGGGCTAGGGATAATAAGTACTAATACCATGGAACTGGACCTGAGGGCTAGGGCTAGGGCTAGGGATAGGGTTAATAACTACTAATACCATGGAACTGGACCTGAGGGCTAGGGATAGGGATAGGGCTAGGGCTAATAACTATTAATACCATGGAACTGGACCTGAGGGCTAGGGATAGGGATAGGGCTAGGGATAGGGCTAGGGATAGGGTTTATAACTACTAATACCATGGAACTGGACCTGAGGGCTAGGGCTATGGTTAGGGATAGGGATAATAACTACTAATACCATGGAACTGGACCTGAGGGCTAGGGATAGGGATAGGGCTAGGGATAGGGCTAGGGATAGGGTTAATAACTACTAATACCATGGAACTGGACCTGAGGGCTAGGTATAGGGATAGGGATAGGGCTAATAACTACTAATACCATGGAACTGGACCTGAGGGCTAGGGATAGGGCTAAGGATAGGGTTAATAACTACTAATACCATGGAACTGGACCTGAGGGCTAGGGATAGGGATAGGGTTAATAACTAATACCATGGAACTGGACCTGAGGGCTAGGGATAGGGCTAGGGATAGGGATAATAACTACTAATACCATGGAACTGGACCTGAGGGCTAGGGATAGGGCTAGGGATAGGGTTAATAACTACTAATACCATGGAACTGGACCTGAGGGCTAGGGCTAGGGCTAGGGATAGGGTTAATAACTACTAATACCATGGAACTGGACCTGAGGGCTAGGGATAGGGATAGGGTTAATAACTAATACCATGGAACTGGACCTGAGGGCTAGGGATAGGGCTAGGGCTAGGGATAATAACTACTAATACCATGGAACTGGACCTGAGGGCTAGGGATAGGGATAGGGATAATAACTACTAATACCATGGAACTGGACCTGAGGGCTAGGGCTAGGGATAGGGTTAATAACTACTAATACCATGGAACTGGACCTGAGGGCTAGGGCTAGGGTTAATAACTACTAATACCATGGAACTGGACCTGAGGGCTAGGGCTAGGGTTAATAACTACTAATACCATGGAACTGGACCTGAGGGCTAGGGATAGGGCTAGGGCTAGGGCTAGGGTTAGGGCTAGGGATAGGGCTAGGGATAGGGCTAGGGATAGGGCTAGGGCTAATAACTACTAATACCATGGAACTGGACCTGAGGGCTAGGGATAGGGCTAGGGCTAGGGATAATAACTACTAATACCATGGAACTGGACCTGAGGGCTAGGGCTAGGGATAGGGTTAATAACTACTAATACCATGGAACTGGACCTGAGGGCTAGGGATAGGGATAGGGCTAGGGCTAATAACTATTAATACCATGGAACTGGACCTGAGGGCTAGGGCTAGGGATAGGGTTAATAACTACTAATACCATGGAACTGGACCTGAGGGCTAGGGATAGGGATAGGGCTAGGGCTAATAACTATTAATACCATGGAACTGGACCTGAGGGCTAGGGATAGGGATAGGGATAGGGCTAGGGATAGGGCTAGGGATAGGGTTAATAACTACTAATACCATGGAACTGGACCTGAGGGCTAGGGCTATGGTTAGGGATAGGGATAATAACTACTAATACCATGGAACTGGACCTGAGGGCTAGGGATAGGGATAGGGCTAGGGATAGGGCTAGGGATAGGGTTAATAACTACTAATACCATGGAACTGGACCTGAGGGCTAGGGATAGGGATAGGGATAGGGCTAATAACTACTAATACCATGGAACTGGACCTGAGGGCTAGGGATAGGGCTAAGGATAGGGTTAATAACTACTAATACCATGGAACTGGACCTGAGGGCTAGGGATAGGGATAGGGTTAATAACTAATACCATGGAACTGGACCTGAGGGCTAGGGATAGGGCTAGGGATAGGGATAATAACTACTAATACCATGGAACTGGACCTGAGGGCTAGGGATAGGGCTAGGGATAGGGTTAATAACTACTAATACCATGGAACTGGACCTGAGGGCTAGGGCTAGGGCTAGGGATAGGGTTAATAACTACTAATACCATGGAACTGGACCTGAGGGCTAGGGATAGGGATAGGGTTAATAACTAATACCATGGAACTGGACCTGAGGGCTAGGGATAGGGCTAGGGCTAGGGATAATAACTACTAATACCATGGAACTGGACCTGAGGGCTAGGGCTAGGGATAGGGTTAATAACTACTAATACCATGGAACTGGACCTGAGGGCTAGGGCTAGGGTTAATAACTACTAATACCATGGAACTGGACCTGAGGGCTAGGGATAGGGCTAGGGCTAGGGTTAGGGCTAGGGATAGGGCTAGGGATAGGGCTAGGGATAGGGCTAGGGCTAATAACTACTAATACCATGGAACTGGACCTGAGGGCTAGGGATAGGGATAGTGTTAATAACTACTAATACCATGGAACTGGACCTGAGGGCTAGGGATAGGGATAGGGTTAATAACGAATACCATGGAACTGGACCTGAGGGCTAGGGATAGGGTTAATAACTACTAATACCGTGGAACTGGACCTGAGGGCTAGGGATAGGGATAGGGTTAATAACTACTAATACCATGGAACTGGACCTGAGGGCTAGGGCTAGGGTTAATAACTACTAATACCATGGAACTGGACCTGAGGGCTAGGGATAGGGCTAGGGCTAGGGTTAGGGCTAGGGATAGGGCTAGGGATAGGGCTAGGGATAGGGCTAGGGCTAATAACTACTAATACCATGGAACTGTACCTGAGGGCTAGGGATAGGGATAGGGTTAATAACTACTAATACCATGGAACTGGACCTGAGGGCTAGGGATAGGGATAGGGTTAATAACTAATACCATGGAACTGGACCTGAGGGCTAGGGATAGGGCTAGGGATAGGGATAATAACTACTAATACCATGGAACTGGACCTGAGGGCTAGGGATAGGGCTAGGGATAGGGTTAATAACTACTAATACCATGGAACTGGACCTGAGGGCTAGGGCTAGGGCTAGGGATAGGGTTAATAACTACTAATACCATGGAACTGGACCTGAGGGCTAGGGATAGGGATAGGGTTAATAACTAATACCATGGAACTGGACCTGAGGGCTAGGGATAGGGCTAGGGCTAGGGATAATAACTACTAATACCATGGAACTGGACCTGAGGGCTAGGGCTAGGGATAGGGTTAATAACTACTAATACCATGGAACTGGACCTGAGGGCTAGGGCTAGGGTTAATAACTACTAATACCATGGAACTGGACCTGAGGGCTAGGGATAGGGCTAGGGCTAGGGTTAGGGCTAGGGATAGGGCTAGGGATAGGGCTAGGGCTAATAACTACTAATACCATGGAACTGGACCTGAGGGCTAGGGATAGGGATAGGGTTAATAACTACTAATACCATGGAACTGGACCTGAGGGCTAGGGATAGGGATAGGGTTAATAACGAATACCATGGAACTGGACCTGAGGGCTAGGGATAGGGTTAATAACTACTAATACCGTGGAACTGGACATGAGGGCTAGGGATAGGGATAGGGTTAATAACTACTAATACCATGGAACTGGACCTGAGGGCTAGGGCTAGGGTTAATAACTACTAATACCATGGAACTGGACCTGAGGGCTAGGGATAGGGCTAGGGCTAGGGTTAGGGCTAGGGATAGGGCTAGGGATAGGGCTAGGGATAGGGCTAGGGCTAATAACTACTAATACCATGGAACTGTACCTGAGGGCTAGGGATAGGGATAGGGTTAATAACTACTAATACCATGGAACTGGACCTGAGGGCTAGGGATAGGGATAGGGTTAATAACTAATACCATGGAACTGGACCTGAGGGCTAGGGATAGGGTTAATAACTACTAATACCGTGGAACTGGACCTGAGGGCTAGGGATAGGGATAGGGTTAATAACTACTAATACCATGGAACTGGACCTGAGGGCTAGGGCTAGGGATAGGGTTAATAACTACTAATACCATCGAACTGGACCTGAGGGCTAGGGATAGGGATAGGGTTAATAACTACTAATACCATGGAACTGGACCTGAGGGATAGGGCTAGGGTTAATAACTACTAATACCATGGAACTGGACCTGAGGGCTAGGGCTAGGGATAGGGTTAATAACTACTAATACCATGGAACTGGACCTGAGGGCTAGGGATAGGGCTAGGGATAATAAGTACTAATACCATGGAACTGGACCTGAGGGCTAGGGATAGGGCTAGGGATAGGGTTAATAACTACTAATACCATGGAACAGGACCTGAGGGCTAGGGATAGGGTTAGGGCTAGGGATAATAACTACTAATACCACGGAACTGGACCTGAGGGCTAGGGATAGGGCTAGGGATAGGGCTAGGGATAGGGCTAGGGTTAATAACTACTAATACCATGGAACTGGACCTGAGGGCTAGGGCTAGGGATAGGGTTAATAACTACTAATACCATGGAACAGGACCTGAGGGCTAGGGATAGGGCTAGGGCTAGGGATAATAACTACTAATACCATGGAACTGGACCTGAGGGCTAGGGATAGGGCTAGGGCTAGGGATAATAACTACTAATACCATGGAACTGGACCTGAGGGCTAGGGCTAGGGATAGGGTTAATAACTACTAATACCATGGAACTGGACCTGAGGGCTAGGGATAGGGATAGGGCTAGGGCTAATAACTATTAATACCATGGAACTGGACCTGAGGGCTAGGGCTAGGGATAGGGTTTATAACTACTAATACCATGGAACTGGACCTGAGGGCTAGGGCTATGGTTAGGGATAGGGATAATAACTACTAATACCATGGAACTGGACCTGAGGGCTAGGGATAGGGTTAATAACTACTAATACCGTGGAACTGGACATGAGGGCTAGGGATAGGGATAGGGTTAATAACTACTAATACCATGGAACTGGACCTGAGGGCTAGGGCTAGGGTTAATAACTACTAATACCATGGAACTGGACCTGAGGGCTAGGGATAGGGCTAGGGCTAGGGTTAGGGCTAGGGATAGGGCTAGGGATAGGGCTAGGGATAGGGCTAGGGCTAATAACTACTAATACCATGGAACTGTACCTGAGGGCTAGGGATAGGGATAGGGTTAATAACTACTAATACCATGGAACTGGACCTGAGGGCTAGGGATAGGGATAGGGTTAATAACTAATACCATGGAACTGGACCTGAGGGCTAGGGATAGGGTTAATAACTACTAATACCGTGGAACTGGACCTGAGGGCTAGGGATAGGGATAGGGTTAATAACTACTAATACCATGGAACTGGACCTGAGGGCTAGGGCTAGGGATAGGGTTAATAACTACTAATACCATCGAACTGGACCTGAGGGCTAGGGATAGGGATAGGGTTAATAACTACTAATACCATGGAACTGGACCTGAGGGATAGGGCTAGGGTTAATAACTACTAATACCATGGAACTGGACCTGAGGGCTAGGGCTAGGGATAGGGTTAATAACTACTAATACCATGGAACTGGACCTGAGGGCTAGGGATAGGGCTAGGGATAATAAGTACTAATACCATGGAACTGGACCTGAGGGCTAGGGATAGGGCTAGGGATAGGGTTAATAACTACTAATACCATGGAACAGGACCTGAGGGCTAGGGATAGGGTTAGGGCTAGGGATAATAACTACTAATACCACGGAACTGGACCTGAGGGCTAGGGATAGGGCTAGGGATAGGGCTAGGGATAGGGCTAGGGTTAATCACTACTAATACCATGGAACTGGACCTGAGGGCTAGGGCTAGGGATAGGGTTAATAACTACTAATACCATGGAACAGGACCTGAGGGCTAGGGATAGGGCTAGGGCTAGGGATAATAACTACTAATACCATGGAACTGGACCTGAGGGCTAGGGATAGGGCTAGGGCTAGGGATAATAACTACTAATACCATGGAACTGGACCTGAGGGCTAGGGCTAGGGATAGGGTTAATAACTACTAATACCATGGAACTGGACCTGAGGGCTAGGGATAGGGATAGGGCTAGGGCTAATAACTATTAATACCATGGAACTGGACCTGAGGGCTAGGGCTAGGGATAGGGTTTATAACTACTAATACCATGGAACTGGACCTGAGGGCTAGGGCTATGGTTAGGGATAGGGATAATAACTACTAATACCATGGAACTGGACCTGAGGGCTAGGGATAGGGATAGGGCTAGGGATAGGGCTAGGGATAGGGTTAATAACTACTAATACCATGGAACTGGACCTGAGGGCTAGGTATAGGGATAGGGATAGGGCTAATAACTACTAATACCATGGAACTGGACCTGAGGGCTAGGGATAGGGCTAAGGATAGGGTTAATAACTACTAATACCATGGAACTGGACCTGAGGGCTAGGGATAGGGATAGGGTTAATAACTAATACCATGGAACTGGACCTGAGGGCTAGGGATAGGGCTAGGGATAGGGATAATAACTACTAATACCATGGAACTGGACCTGAGGGCTAGGGATAGGGCTAGGGATAGGGTTAATAACTACTAATACCATGGAACTGGACCTGAGGGCTAGGGCTAGGGCTAGGGATAGGGTTAATAACTACTAATACCATGGAACTGGACCTGAGGGCTAGGGATAGGGATAGGGTTAATAACTAATACCATGGAACTGGACCTGAGGGCTAGGGATAGGGTTAGGGTTAGGGATAATAACTACTAATACCATGGAACTGGACCTGAGGGCTAGGGATAGGGATAGGGATAATAACTACTAATACCATGGAACTGGACCTGAGGGCTAGGGCTAGGGATAGGGTTAATAACTACTAATACCATGGAACTGGACCTGAGGGCTAGGGCTAGGGTTAATAACTACTAATACCATGGAACTGGACCTGAGGGCTAGGGCTAGGGTTAATAACTACTAATACCATGGAACTGGACCTGAGGGCTAGGGATAGGGCTAGGGCTAGGGCTAGGGTTAGGGCTAGGGATAGGGCTAGGGATAGGGCTAGGGATAGGGCTAGGGATAGGGCTAGGGCTAATAACTACTAATACCATGGAACTGGACCTGAGGGCTAGGGATAGGGCTAGGGCTAGGGATAATAACTACTAATACCATGGAACTGGACCTGAGGGCTAGGGCTAGGGATAGGGTTAATAACTACTAATACCATGGAACTGGACCTGATGGCTAGGGATAGGGATAGGGCTAGGGCTAATAACTATTAATACCATGGAACTGGACCTGAGGGCTAGGGCTAGGGATAGGGTTAATAACTACTAATACCATGGAACTGGACCTGAGGGCTAGGGATAGGGATAGGGCTAGGGCTAATAACTATTAATACCATGGAACTGGACCTGAGGGCTAGGGATAGGGATAGGGCTAGGGATAGGGCTAGGGATAGGGTTAATAACTACTAATACCATGGAACTGGACCTGAGGGCTAGGGCTATGGTTAGGGATAGGGATAATAACTACTAATACCATGGAACTGGACCTGAGGGCTAGGGATAGGGATAGGGCTAGGGATAGGGCTAGGGATAGGGTTAATAACTACTAATACCATGGAACTGGACCTGAGGGCTAGGGATAGGGATAGGGATAGGGCTAATAACTACTAATACCATGGAACTGGACCTGAGGGCTAGGGATAGGGCTAAGGATAGGGTTAATAACTACTAATACCATGGAACTGGACCTGAGGGCTAGGGATAGGGATAGGGTTAATAACTAATACCATGGAACTGGACCTGAGGGCTAGGGATAGGGCTAGGGATAGGGATAATAACTACTAATACCATGGAACTGGACCTGAGGGCTAGGGCTAGGGCTAGGGATAGGGTTAATAACTACTAATACCATGGAACTGGACCTGAGGGCTAGGGCTAGGGCTAGGGATAGGGTTAATAACTACTAATACCATGGAACTGGACCTGAGGGCTAGGGATAGGGATAGGGTTAATAACTAATACCATGGAACTGGACCTGAGGGCTAGGGATAGGGCTAGGGCTAGGGATAATAACTACTAATACCATGGAACTGGACCTGAGGGCTAGGGCTAGGGATAGGGTTAATAACTACTAATACCATGGAACTGGACCTGAGGGCTAGGGCTAGGGTTAATAACTACTAATACCATGGAACTGGACCTGAGGGCTAGGGATAGGGCTAGGGCTAGGGTTAGGGCTAGGGATAGGGCTAGGGATAGGGCTAGGGCTAATAACTACTAATACCATGGAACTGGACCTGAGGGCTAGGGATAGGGATAGGGTTAATAACTAATACCATGGAACTGGACCTGAGGGCTAGGGATAGGGCTAGGGATAGGGATAATAACTACTAATACCATGGAACTGGACCTGAGGGCTAGGGATAGGGCTAGGGATAGGGTTAATAACTACTAATACCATGGAACTGGACCTGAGGGCTAGGGCTAGGGCTAGGGATAGGGTTAATAACTACTAATACCATGGAACTGGACCTGAGGGCTAGGGATAGGGATAGGGTTAATAACTAATACCATGGAACTGGACCTGAGGGCTAGGGATAGGGCTAGGGCTAGGGATAATAACTACTAATACCATGGAACTGGACCTGAGGGCTAGGGCTAGGGATAGGGTTAATAACTACTAATACCATGGAACTGGACCTGAGGGCTAGGGCTAGGGTTAATAACTACTAATACCATGGAACTGGACCTGAGGGCTAGGGATAGGGCTAGGGCTAGGGTTAGGGCTAGGGATAGGGCTAGGGATAGGGCTAGGGATAGGGCTAGGGCTAATAACTACTAATACCATGGAACTGGACCTGAGGGCTAGGGATAGGGATAGGGTTAATAACTACTAATACCATGGAACTGGACCTGAGGGCTAGGGATAGGGATAGGGTTAATAACGAATACCATGGAACTGGACCTGAGGGCTAGGGATAGGGTTAATAACTACTAATACCGTGGAACTGGACCTGAGGGCTAGGGATAGGGATAGGGTTAATAACTACTAATACCATGGAACTGGACCTGAGGGCTAGGGCTAGGGTTAATAACTACTAATACCATGGAACTGGACCTGAGGGCTAGGGATAGGGCTAGGGCTAGGGTTAGGGCTAGGGATAGGGCTAGGGATAGGGCTAGGGATAGGGCTAGGGCTAATAACTACTAATACCATGGAACTGTACCTGAGGGCTAGGGATAGGGATAGGGTTAATAACTACTAATACCATGGAACTGGACCTGAGGGCTAGGGATAGGGATAGGGTTAATAACTAATACCATGGAACTGGACCTGAGGGCTAGGGATAGGGCTAGGGATAGGGATAATAACTACTAATACCATGGAACTGGACCTGAGGGCTAGGGATAGGGCTAGGGATAGGGTTAATAACTACTAATACCATGGAACTGGACCTGAGGGCTAGGGCTAGGGCTAGGGATAGGGTTAATAACTACTAATACCATGGAACTGGACCTGAGGGCTAGGGATAGGGATAGGGTTAATAACTAATACCATGGAACTGGACCTGAGGGCTAGGGATAGGGCTAGGGCTAGGGATAATAACTACTAATACCATGGAACTGGACCTGAGGGCTAGGGCTAGGGATAGGGTTAATAACTACTAATACCATGGAACTGGACCTGAGGGCTAGGGCTAGGGTTAATAACTACTAATACCATGGAACTGGACCTGAGGGCTAGGGATAGGGCTAGGGCTAGGGTTAGGGCTAGGGATAGGGCTAGGGATAGGGCTAGGGCTAATAACTACTAATACCATGGAACTGGACCTGAGGGCTAGGGATAGGGATAGGGTTAATAACTACTAATACCATGGAACTGGACCTGAGGGCTAGGGATAGGGATAGGGTTAATAACGAATACCATGGAACTGGACCTGAGGGCTAGGGATAGGGTTAATAACTACTAATACCGTGGAACTGGACATGAGGGCTAGGGATAGGGATAGGGTTAATAACTACTAATACCATGGAACTGGACCTGAGGGCTAGGGCTAGGGTTAATAACTACTAATACCATGGAACTGGACCTGAGGGCTAGGGATAGGGCTAGGGCTAGGGTTAGGGCTAGGGATAGGGCTAGGGATAGGGCTAGGGATAGGGCTAGGGCTAATAACTACTAATACCATGGAACTGTACCTGAGGGCTAGGGATAGGGATAGGGTTAATAACTACTAATACCATGGAACTGGACCTGAGGGCTAGGGATAGGGATAGGGTTAATAACTACTAATACCATGGAACTGGACCTGAGGGCTAGGGATAGGGATAGGGTTAATAACTAATACCATGGAACTGGACCTGAGGGCTAGGGATAGGGTTAATAACTACTAATACCGTGGAACTGGACCTGAGGGCTAGGGATAGGGATAGGGTTAATAACTACTAATACCATGGAACTGGACCTGAGGGCTAGGGCTAGGGATAGGGTTAATAACTACTAATACCATCGAACTGGACCTGAGGGCTAGGGATAGGGATAGGGTTAATAACTACTAATACCATGGAACTGGACCTGAGGGATAGGGCTAGGGTTAATAACTACTAATACCATGGAACTGGACCTGAGGGCTAGGGCTAGGGATAGGGTTAATAACTACTAATACCATGGAACTGGACCTGAGGGCTAGGGATAGGGCTAGGGATAATAAGTACTAATACCATGGAACTGGACCTGAGGGCTAGGGATAGGGCTAGGGATAGGGTTAATAACTACTAATACCATGGAACAGGACCTGAGGGCTAGGGATAGGGTTAGGGCTAGGGATAATAACTACTAATACCACGGAACTGGACCTGAGGGCTAGGGATAGGGCTAGGGATAGGGCTAGGGATAGGGCTAGGGCTAATAACTACTAATACCATGGAACTGTACCTGAGGGCTAGGGATAGGGATAGGGTTAATAACTACTAATACCATGGAACTGGACCTGAGGGCTAGGGATAGGGATAGGGTTAATAACTAATACCATGGAACTGGACCTGAGGGCTAGGGATAGGGCTAGGGATAGGGATAATAACTACTAATACCATGGAACTGGACCTGAGGGCTAGGGATAGGGCTAGGGATAGGGTTAATAACTACTAATACCATGGAACTGGACCTGAGGGCTAGGGCTAGGGCTAGGGATAGGGTTAATAACTACTAATACCATGGAACTGGACCTGAGGGCTAGGGATAGGGATAGGGTTAATAACTAATACCATGGAACTGGACCTGAGGGCTAGGGATAGGGCTAGGGCTAGGGATAATAACTACTAATACCATGGAACTGGACCTGAGGGCTAGGGCTAGGGATAGGGTTAATAACTACTAATACCATGGAACTGGACCTGAGGGCTAGGGCTAGGGTTAATAACTACTAATACCATGGAACTGGACCTGAGGGCTAGGGATAGGGCTAGGGCTAGGGTTAGGGCTAGGGATAGGGCTAGGGATAGGGCTAGGGCTAATAACTACTAATACCATGGAACTGGACCTGAGGGCTAGGGATAGGGATAGGGTTAATAACTACTAATACCATGGAACTGGACCTGAGGGCTAGGGATAGGGATAGGGTTAATAACGAATACCATGGAACTGGACCTGAGGGCTAGGGATAGGGTTAATAACTACTAATACCGTGGAACTGGACATGAGGGCTAGGGATAGGGATAGGGTTAATAACTACTAATACCATGGAACTGGACCTGAGGGCTAGGGCTAGGGTTAATAACTACTAATACCATGGAACTGGACCTGAGGGCTAGGGATAGGGCTAGGGCTAGGGTTAGGGCTAGGGATAGGGCTAGGGATAGGGCTAGGGATAGGGCTAGGGCTAATAACTACTAATACCATGGAACTGTACCTGAGGGCTAGGGATAGGGATAGGGTTAATAACTACTAATACCATGGAACTGGACCTGAGGGCTAGGGATAGGGATAGGGTTAATAACTACTAATACCATGGAACTGGACCTGAGGGCTAGGGATAGGGATAGGGTTAATAACTAATACCATGGAACTGGACCTGAGGGCTAGGGATAGGGTTAATAACTACTAATACCGTGGAACTGGACCTGAGGGCTAGGGATAGGGATAGGGTTAATAACTACTAATACCATGGAACTGGACCTGAGGGCTAGGGCTAGGGATAGGGTTAATAACTACTAATACCATCGAACTGGACCTGAGGGCTAGGGATAGGGATAGGGTTAATAACTACTAATACCATGGAACTGGACCTGAGGGATAGGGCTAGGGTTAATAACTACTAATACCATGGAACTGGACCTGAGGGCTAGGGCTAGGGATAGGGTTAATAACTACTAATACCATGGAACTGGACCTGAGGGCTAGGGATAGGGCTAGGGATAATAAGTACTAATACCATGGAACTGGACCTGAGGGCTAGGGATAGGGCTAGGGATAGGGTTAATAACTACTAATACCATGGAACAGGACCTGAGGGCTAGGGATAGGGTTAGGGCTAGGGATAATAACTACTAATACCACGGAACTGGACCTGAGGGCTAGGGATAGGGCTAGGGATAGGGCTAGGGATAGGGCTAGGGTTAATAACTACTAATACCATGGAACTGGACCTGAGGGCTAGGGATAGGGCTAGGGCTAGGGTTAGGGCTAGGGATAGGGCTAGGGATAGGGCTAGGGCTAATAACTACTAATACCATGGAACTGGACCTGAGGGCTAGGGATAGGGATAGGGTTAATAACTAATACCATGGAACTGGACCTGAGGGCTAGGGATAGGGCTAGGGATAGGGATAATAACTACTAATACCATGGAACTGGACCTGAGGGCTAGGGATAGGGCTAGGGATAGGGTTAATAACTACTAATACCATGGAACTGGACCTGAGGGCTAGGGCTAGGGCTAGGGATAGGGTTAATAACTACTAATACCATGGAACTGGACCTGAGGGCTAGGGATAGGGATAGGGTTAATAACTAATACCATGGAACTGGACCTGAGGGCTAGGGATAGGGCTAGGGCTAGGGATAATAACTACTAATACCATGGAACTGGACCTGAGGGCTAGGGCTAGGGATAGGGTTAATAACTACTAATACCATGGAACTGGACCTGAGGGCTAGGGCTAGGGTTAATAACTACTAATACCATGGAACTGGACCTGAGGGCTAGGGATAGGGCTAGGGCTAGGGTTAGGGCTAGGGATAGGGCTAGGGATAGGGCTAGGGATAGGGCTAGGGCTAATAACTACTAATACCATGGAACTGGACCTGAGGGCTAGGGATAGGGATAGGGTTAATAACTACTAATACCATGGAACTGGACCTGAGGGCTAGGGATAGGGATAGGGTTAATAACGAATACCATGGAACTGGACCTGAGGGCTAGGGATAGGGTTAATAACTACTAATACCGTGGAACTGGACCTGAGGGCTAGGGATAGGGATAGGGTTAATAACTACTAATACCATGGAACTGGACCTGAGGGCTAGGGCTAGGGTTAATAACTACTAATACCATGGAACTGGACCTGAGGGCTAGGGATAGGGCTAGGGCTAGGGTTAGGGCTAGGGATAGGGCTAGGGATAGGGCTAGGGATAGGGCTAGGGCTAATAACTACTAATACCATGGAACTGTACCTGAGGGCTAGGGATAGGGATAGGGTTAATAACTACTAATACCATGGAACTGGACCTGAGGGCTAGGGATAGGGATAGGGTTAATAACTAATACCATGGAACTGGACCTGAGGGCTAGGGATAGGGCTAGGGATAGGGATAATAACTACTAATACCATGGAACTGGACCTGAGGGCTAGGGATAGGGCTAGGGATAGGGTTAATAACTACTAATACCATGGAACTGGACCTGAGGGCTAGGGCTAGGGCTAGGGATAGGGTTAATAACTACTAATACCATGGAACTGGACCTGAGGGCTAGGGATAGGGATAGGGTTAATAACTAATACCATGGAACTGGACCTGAGGGCTAGGGATAGGGCTAGGGCTAGGGATAATAACTACTAATACCATGGAACTGGACCTGAGGGCTAGGGCTAGGGATAGGGTTAATAACTACTAATACCATGGAACTGGACCTGAGGGCTAGGGCTAGGGTTAATAACTACTAATACCATGGAACTGGACCTGAGGGCTAGGGATAGGGCTAGGGCTAGGGTTAGGGCTAGGGATAGGGCTAGGGATAGGGCTAGGGCTAATAACTACTAATACCATGGAACTGGACCTGAGGGCTAGGGATAGGGATAGGGTTAATAACTACTAATACCATGGAACTGGACCTGAGGGCTAGGGATAGGGATAGGGTTAATAACGAATACCATGGAACTGGACCTGAGGGCTAGGGATAGGGTTAATAACTACTAATACCGTGGAACTGGACATGAGGGCTAGGGATAGGGATAGGGTTAATAACTACTAATACCATGGAACTGGACCTGAGGGCTAGGGCTAGGGTTAATAACTACTAATACCATGGAACTGGACCTGAGGGCTAGGGATAGGGCTAGGGCTAGGGTTAGGGCTAGGGATAGGGCTAGGGATAGGGCTAGGGATAGGGCTAGGGCTAATAACTACTAATACCATGGAACTGTACCTGAGGGCTAGGGATAGGGATAGGGTTAATAACTACTAATACCATGGAACTGGACCTGAGGGCTAGGGATAGGGATAGGGTTAATAACTACTAATACCATGGAACTGGACCTGAGGGCTAGGGATAGGGATAGGGTTAATAACTAATACCATGGAACTGGACCTGAGGGCTAGGGATAGGGTTAATAACTACTAATACCGTGGAACTGGACCTGAGGGCTAGGGATAGGGATAGGGTTAATAACTACTAATACCATGGAACTGGACCTGAGGGCTAGGGCTAGGGATAGGGTTAATAACTACTAATACCATCGAACTGGACCTGAGGGCTAGGGATAGGGATAGGGTTAATAACTACTAATACCATGGAACTGGACCTGAGGGATAGGGCTAGGGTTAATAACTACTAATACCATGGAACTGGACCTGAGGGCTAGGGCTAGGGATAGGGTTAATAACTACTAATACCATGGAACTGGACCTGAGGGCTAGGGATAGGGCTAGGGATAATAAGTACTAATACCATGGAACTGGACCTGAGGGCTAGGGATAGGGCTAGGGATAGGGTTAATAACTACTAATACCATGGAACAGGACCTGAGGGCTAGGGATAGGGTTAGGGCTAGGGATAATAACTACTAATACCACGGAACTGGACCTGAGGGCTAGGGATAGGGCTAGGGATAGGGCTAGGGATAGGGCTAGGGCTAATAACTACTAATACCATGGAACTGTACCTGAGGGCTAGGGATAGGGATAGGGTTAATAACTACTAATACCATGGAACTGGACCTGAGGGCTAGGGATAGGGATAGGGTTAATAACTAATACCATGGAACTGGACCTGAGGGCTAGGGATAGGGCTAGGGATAGGGATAATAACTACTAATACCATGGAACTGGACCTGAGGGCTAGGGATAGGGCTAGGGATAGGGTTAATAACTACTAATACCATGGAACTGGACCTGAGGGCTAGGGCTAGGGCTAGGGATAGGGTTAATAACTACTAATACCATGGAACTGGACCTGAGGGCTAGGGATAGGGATAGGGTTAATAACTAATACCATGGAACTGGACCTGAGGGCTAGGGATAGGGCTAGGGCTAGGGATAATAACTACTAATACCATGGAACTGGACCTGAGGGCTAGGGCTAGGGATAGGGTTAATAACTACTAATACCATGGAACTGGACCTGAGGGCTAGGGCTAGGGTTAATAACTACTAATACCATGGAACTGGACCTGAGGGCTAGGGATAGGGCTAGGGCTAGGGTTAGGGCTAGGGATAGGGCTAGGGATAGGGCTAGGGCTAATAACTACTAATACCATGGAACTGGACCTGAGGGCTAGGGATAGGGATAGGGTTAATAACTACTAATACCATGGAACTGGACCTGAGGGCTAGGGATAGGGATAGGGTTAATAACGAATACCATGGAACTGGACCTGAGGGCTAGGGATAGGGTTAATAACTACTAATACCGTGGAACTGGACATGAGGGCTAGGGATAGGGATAGGGTTAATAACTACTAATACCATGGAACTGGACCTGAGGGCTAGGGCTAGGGTTAATAACTACTAATACCATGGAACTGGACCTGAGGGCTAGGGATAGGGCTAGGGCTAGGGTTAGGGCTAGGGATAGGGCTAGGGATAGGGCTAGGGATAGGGCTAGGGCTAATAACTACTAATACCATGGAACTGTACCTGAGGGCTAGGGATAGGGATAGGGTTAATAACTACTAATACCATGGAACTGGACCTGAGGGCTAGGGATAGGGATAGGGTTAATAACTACTAATACCATGGAACTGGACCTGAGGGCTAGGGATAGGGATAGGGTTAATAACTAATACCATGGAACTGGACCTGAGGGCTAGGGATAGGGTTAATAACTACTAATACCGTGGAACTGGACCTGAGGGCTAGGGATAGGGATAGGGTTAATAACTACTAATACCATGGAACTGGACCTGAGGGCTAGGGCTAGGGATAGGGTTAATAACTACTAATACCATCGAACTGGACCTGAGGGCTAGGGATAGGGATAGGGTTAATAACTACTAATACCATGGAACTGGACCTGAGGGATAGGGCTAGGGTTAATAACTACTAATACCATGGAACTGGACCTGAGGGCTAGGGCTAGGGATAGGGTTAATAACTACTAATACCATGGAACTGGACCTGAGGGCTAGGGATAGGGCTAGGGATAATAAGTACTAATACCATGGAACTGGACCTGAGGGCTAGGGATAGGGCTAGGGATAGGGTTAATAACTACTAATACCATGGAACAGGACCTGAGGGCTAGGGATAGGGTTAGGGCTAGGGATAATAACTACTAATACCACGGAACTGGACCTGAGGGCTAGGGATAGGGCTAGGGATAGGGCTAGGGATAGGGCTAGGGTTAATAACTACTAATACCATGGAACTGGACCTGAGGGCTAGGGCTAGGGATAGGGTTAATAACTACTAATACCATGGAACAGGACCTGAGGGCTAGGGATAGGGCTAGGGCTAGGGATAATAACTACTAATACCATGGAACTGGACCTGAGGGCTAGGGATAGGGCTAGGGCTAGGGATAATAACTACTAATACCATGGAACTGGACCTGAGGGCTAGGGCTAGGGATAGGGTTAATAACTACTAATACCATGGAACTGGACCCGAGGGCTAGGGATAGGGATAGGGCTAGGGCTAATAACTATTAATACCATGGAACTGGACCTGAGGGCTAGGGCTAGGGATAGGGTTAATAACTACTAATACCATGGAACTGGACCTGAGGGCTAGGGCTAGGGATAGGGTTAATAACTACTAATACCATGGAACTGGACCTGAGGGCTAGGGATAGGGATAGGGCTAGGGCTAATAACTATTAATACCATGGAACTGGACCTGAGGGCTAGGGATAGGGATAGGGCTAGGGATAGGGCTAGGGATAGGGTTAATAACTACTAATACCATGGAACTGGACCTGAGGGCTAGGGCTATGGTTAGGGATAGGGATAATAACTACTAATACCATGGAACTGGACCTGAGGGCTAGGGATAGGGATAGGGCTAGGGATAGGGCTAGGGATAGGGTTAATAACTACTAATACCATGGAACTGGACCTGAGGGCTAGGGATAGGGATAGGGATAGGGCTAATAACTACTAATACCATGGAACTGGACCTGAGGGCTAGGGATAGGGCTAAGGATAGGGTTAATAACTACTAATACCATGGAACTGGACCTGAGGGCTAGGGATAGGGATAGGGTTAATAACTAATACCATGGAACTGGACCTGAGGGCTAGGGATAGGGCTAGGGATAGGGATAATAACTACTAATACCATGGAACTGGACCTGAGGGCTAGGGATAGGGCTAGGGATAGGGTTAATAACTACTAATACCATGGAACTGGACCTGAGGGCTAGGGCTAGGGCTAGGGATAGGGTTAATAACTACTAATACCATGGAACTGGACCTGAGGGCTAGGGATAGGGATAGGGTTAATAACTAATACCATGGAACTGGACCTGAGGGCTAGGGATAGGGCTAGGGCTAGGGATAATAACTACTAATACCATGGAACTGGACCTGAGGGCTAGGGATAGGGATAGGGATAATAACTACTAATACCATGGAACTGGACCTGAGGGCTAGGGCTAGGGATAGGGTTAATAACTACTAATACCATGGAACTGGACCTGAGGGCTAGGGCTAGGGTTAATAACTACTAATACCATGGAACTGGACCTGAGGGCTAGGGCTAGGGTTAATAACTACTAATACCATGGAACTGGACCTGAGGGCTAGGGATAGGGCTAGGGCTAGGGCTAGGGTTAGGGCTAGGGATAGGGCTAGGGATAGGGCTAGGGATAGGGCTAGGGCTAATAACTACTAATACCATGGAACTGGACCTGAGGGCTAGGGATAGGGCTAGGGCTAGGGATAATAACTACTAATACCATGGAACTGGACCTGAGGGCTAGGGCTAGGGATAGGGTTAATAACTACTAATACCATGGAACTGGACCTGAGGGCTAGGGATAGGGATAGGGCTAGGGCTAATAACTATTAATACCATGGAACTGGACCTGAGGGCTAGGGCTAGGGATAGGGTTAATAACTACTAATACCATGGAACTGGACCTGAGGGCTAGGGATAGGGATAGGGCTAGGGCTAATAACTATTAATACCATGGAACTGGACCTGAGGGCTAGGGATAGGGATAGGGCTAGGGATAGGGCTAGGGATAGGGTTAATAACTACTAATACCATGGAACTGGACCTGAGGGCTAGGGCTATGGTTAGGGATAGGGATAATAACTACTAATACCATGGAACTGGACCTGAGGGCTAGGGATAGGGATAGGGCTAGGGATAGGGCTAGGGATAGGGTTAATAACTACTAATACCATGGAACTGGACCTGAGGGCTAGGGATAGGGATAGGGATAGGGCTAATAACTACTAATACCATGGAACTGGACCTGAGGGCTAGGGATAGGGCTAAGGATAGGGTTAATAACTACTAATACCATGGAACTGGACCTGAGGGCTAGGGATAGGGATAGGGTTAATAACTAATACCATGGAACTGGACCTGAGGGCTAGGGATAGGGCTAGGGATAGGGATAATAACTACTAATACCATGGAACTGGACCTGAGGGCTAGGGATAGGGCTAGGGATAGGGTTAATAACTACTAATACCATGGAACTGGACCTGAGGGCTAGGGCTAGGGCTAGGGATAGGGTTAATAACTACTAATACCATGGAACTGGACCTGAGGGCTAGGGATAGGGATAGGGTTAATAACTAATACCATGGAACTGGACCTGAGGGCTAGGGATAGGGCTAGGGCTAGGGATAATAACTACTAATACCATGGAACTGGACCTGAGGGCTAGGGCTAGGGTTAATAACTACTAATACCATGGAACTGGACCTGAGGGCTAGGGCTAGGGTTAATAACTACTAATACCATGGAACTGGACCTGAGGGCTAGGGATAGGGCTAGGGCTAGGGCTAGGGTTAGGGCTAGGGATAGGGCTAGGGATAGGGCTAGGGTTAGGGCTAGGGCTAATAACTACTAATACCATGGAACTGGACCTGAGGGCTAGGGATAGGGCTAGGGCTAGGGATAATAACTACTAATACCATGGAACTGGACCTGAGGGCTAGGGCTAGGGATAGGGTTAATAACTACTAATACCATGGAACTGGACCTGAGGGCTAGGGATAGGGATAGGGCTAGGGCTAATAACTATTAATACCATGGAACTGGACCTGAGGGCTAGGGCTAGGGATAGGGTTAATAACTACTAATACCATGGAACTGGACCTGAGGGCTAGGGATAGGGATAGGGCTAGGGCTAATAACTATTAATACCATGGAACTGGACCTGAGGGCTAGGGATAGGGATAGGGCTAGGGATAGGGCTAGGGATAGGGTTAATAACTACTAATACCATGGAACTGGACCTGAGGGCTAGGGCTATGGTTAGGGATAGGGATAATAACTACTAATACCATGGAACTGGACCTGAGGGCTAGGGATAGGGATAGGGCTAGGGATAGGGCTAGGGATAGGGTTAATAACTACTAATACCATGGAACTGGACCTGAGGGCTAGGGATAGGGATAGGGATAGGGCTAATAACTACTAATACCATGGAACTGGACCTGAGGGCTAGGGATAGGGCTAAGGATAGGGTTAATAACTACTAATACCATGGAACTGGACCTGAGGGCTAGGGATAGGGATAGGGTTAATAACTAATACCATGGAACTGGACCTGAGGGCTAGGGATAGGGCTAGGGATAGGGATAATAACTACTAATACCATGGAACTGGACCTGAGGGCTAGGGATAGGGCTAGGGATAGGGTTAATAACTACTAATACCATGGAACTGGACCTGAGGGCTAGGGCTAGGGCTAGGGATAGGGTTAATAACTACTAATACCATGGAACTGGACCTGAGGGCTAGGGATAGGGATAGGGTTAATAACTAATACCATGGAACTGGACCTGAGGGCTAGGGATAGGGCTAGGGCTAGGGATAATAACTACTAATACCATGGAACTGGACCTGAGGGCTAGGGCTAGGGATAGGGTTAATAACTACTAATACCATGGAACTGGACCTGAGGGCTAGGGCTAGGGTTAATAACTACTAATACCATGGAACTGGACCTGAGGGCTAGGGATAGGGCTAGGGCTAGGGTTAGGGCTAGGGATAGGGCTAGGGATAGGGCTAGGGATAGGGCTAGGGCTAATAACTACTAATACCATGGAACTGGACCTGAGGGCTAGGGATAGGGATAGGGTTAATAACTACTAATACCATGGAACTGGACCTGAGGGCTAGGGATAGGGATAGGGTTAATAACGAATACCATGGAACTGGACCTGAGGGCTAGGGATAGGGTTAATAACTACTAATACCGTGGAACTGGACCTGAGGGCTAGGGATAGGGATAGGGTTAATAACTACTAATACCATGGAACTGGACCTGAGGGCTAGGGCTAGGGTTAATAACTACTAATACCTTGGAACTGGACCTGAGGGCTAGGGATAGGGATAGGGTTAATAACTACTAATACCATGGAACTGGACCTGAGGGATAGGGCTAGGGTTAATAACTACTAATACCATGGAACTGGACCTGAGGGCTAGGGCTAGGGATAGGGTTAATAACTACTAATACCATGGAACTGGACCTGAGGGCTAGGGATAGGGCTAGGGATAATAAGTACTAATACCATGGAACTGGACCTGAGGGCTAGGGATAGGGCTAGGGATAGGGTTAATAACTACTAATACCATGGAACAGGACCTGAGGGCTAGGGATAGGGTTAGGGCTAGGGATAATAACTACTAATACCACGGAACTGGACCTGAGGGCTAGGGATAGGGCTAGGGATAGGGCTAGGGATAGGGCTAGGGTTAATAACTACTAATACCATGGAACTGGACCTGAGGGCTAGGGCTAGGGATAGGGTTAATAACTACTAATACCATGGAACAGGACCTGAGGGCTAGGGATAGGGCTAGGGCTAGGGATAATAACTACTAATACCATGGAACTGGACCTGAGGGCTAGGGATAGGGCTAGGGCTAGGGATAATAACTACTAATACCATGGAACTGGACCTGAGGGCTAGGGCTAGGGATAGGGTTAATAACTACTAATACCATGGAACTGGACCTGAGGGCTAGGGATAGGGCTAGGGCTAATAACTATTAATACCATGGAACTGGACCTGAGGGCTAGGGCTAGGGATAGGGTTAATAACTACTAATACCATGGAACTGGACCTGAGGGCTAGGGCTAGGGATAGGGTTAATAACTACTAATACCATGGAACTGGACCTGAGGGCTAGGGATAGGGATAGGGCTAGGGCTAATAACTATTAATACCATGGAACTGGACCTGAGGGCTAGGGATAGGGATAGGGCTAGGGATAGGGCTAGGGATAGGGTTAATAACTACTAATACCATGGAACTGGACCTGAGGGCTAGGGCTATGGTTAGGGATAGGGATAATAACTACTAATACCATGGAACTGGACCTGAGGGCTAGGGATAGGGATAGGGCTAGGGATAGGGCTAGGGATAGGGTTAATAACTACTAATACCATGGAACTGGACCTGAGGGCTAGGGATAGGGATAGGGATAGGGCTAATAACTACTAATACCATGGAACTGGACCTGAGGGCTAGGGATGGGGCTAAGGATAGGGTTAATAACTACTAATACCATGGAACTGGACCTGAGGGCTAGGGATAGGGATAGGGTTAATAACTAATACCATGGAACTGGACCTGAGGGCTAGGGATAGGGCTAGGGATAGGGATAATAACTACTAATACCATGGAACTGGACCTGAGGGCTAGGGATAGGGCTAGGGATAGGGTTAATAACTACTAATACCATGGAACTGGACCTGAGGGCTAGGGCTAGGGCTAGGGATAGGGTTAATAACTACTAATACCATGGAACTGGACCTGAGGGCTAGGGATAGGGATAGGGTTAATAACTAATACCATGGAACTGGACCTGAGGGCTAGGGATAGGGCTAGGGCTAGGGATAATAACTACTAATACCATGGAACTGGACCTGAGGGCTAGGGATAGGGATAGGGATAATAACTACTAATACCATGGAACTGGACCTGAGGGCTAGGGCTAGGGATAGGGTTAATAACTACTAATACCATGGAACTGGACCTGAGGGCTAGGGCTAGGGTTAATAACTACTAATACCATGGAACTGGACCTGAGGGCTAGGGCTAGGGTTAATAACTACTAATACCATGGAACTGGACCTGAGGGCTAGGGATAGGGCTAGGGCTAGGGCTAGGGTTAGGGCTAGGGATAGGGCTAGGGATAGGGCTAGGGATAGGGCTAGGGCTAATAACTACTAATACCATGGAACTGGACCTGAGGGCTAGGGATAGGGATAGGGTTAATAACTACTAATACCATGGAACTGGACCTGAGGGATAGGGCTAGGGTTAATAACTACTAATACCATGGAACTGGACCTGAGGGCTAGGGCTAGGGATAGGGTTAATAACTACTAATACCATGGAACTGGACCTGAGGGCTAGGAATAGGGCTAGGGATAATAAGTACTAATACCATGGAACTGGACCTGAGGGCTAGGGATAGGGCTAGGGATAGGGTTAATAACTACTAATACCATGGAACAGGACCTGAGGGCTAGGGATAGGGTTAGGGCTAGGGATAATAACTACTAATACCACGGAACTGGACCTGAGGGCTAGGGATAGGGCTAGGGATAGGGCTAGGGATAGGGCTAGGGTTAATAACTACTAATACCATGGAACTGGACCTGAGGGCTAGGGCTAGGGATAGGGTTAATAACTACTAATACCATGGAACAGGACCTGAGGGCTAGGGATAGGGCTAGGGCTAGGGATAATAACTACTAATACCATGGAACTGGACCTGAGGGCTAGGGATAGGGCTAGGGCTAGGGATAATAACTACTAATACCATGGAACTGGACCTGAGTGCTAGGGCTAGGGATAGGGTTAATAACTACTAATACCATGGAACTGGACCTGAGGGCTAGGGATAGGGATAGGGCTAGGGCTAATAACTATTAATACCATGGAACTGGACCTGAGGGCTAGGGCTAGGGATAGGGTTAATAACTACTAATACCATGGAACTGGACCTGAGGGCTAGGGCTAGGGATAGGGTTAATAACTACTAATACCATGGAACTGGACCTGAGGGCTAGGGATAGGGATAGGGCTAGGGCTAATAACTATTAATACCATGGAACTGGACCTGAGGGCTAGGGATAGGGATAGGGCTAGGGATAGGGCTAGGGATAGGGTTAATAACTACTAATACCATGGAACTGGACCTGAGGGCTAGGGCTATGGTTAGGGATAGGGATAATAACTACTAATACCATGGAACTGGACCTGAGGGCTAGGGATAGGGATAGGGCTAGGGATAGGGCTAGGGATAGGGTTAATAACTACTAATACCATGGAACTGGACCTGAGGGCTAGGGATAGGGATAGGGATAGGGCTAATAACTACTAATACCATGGAACTGGACCTGAGGGCTAGGGATAGGGCTAAGGATAGGGTTAATAACTACTAATACCATGGAACTGGACCTGAGGGCTAGGGATAGGGATAGGGTTAATAACTAATACCATGGAACTGGACCTGAGGGCTAGGGATAGGGCTAGGGATAGGGATAATAACTACTAATACCATGGAACTGGACCTGAGGGCTAGGGATAGGGCTAGGGATAGGGTTAATAACTACTAATACCATGGAACTGGACCTGAGGGCTAGGGCTAGGGCTAGGGATAGGGTTAATAACTACTAATACCATGGAACTGGACCTGAGGGCTAGGGATAGGGATAGGGTTAATAACTAATACCATGGAACTGGACCTGAGGGCTAGGGATAGGGCTAGGGCTAGGGATAATAACTACTAATACCATGGAACTGGTCCTGAGGGCTAGGGATAGGGATAGGGATAATAACTACTAATACCATGGAACTGGACCTGAGGGCTAGGGCTAGGGATAGGGTTAATAACTACTAATACCATGGAACTGGACCTGAGGGCTAGGGCTAGGGTTAATAACTACTAATACCATGGAACTGGACCTGAGGGCTAGGGCTAGGGTTAATAACTACTAATACCATGGAACTGGACCTGAGGGCTAGGGATAGGGCTAGGGCTAGGGCTAGGGTTAGGGCTAGGGATAGGGCTAGGGATAGGGCTAGGGATAGGGCTAGGGCTAATAACTACTAATACCATGGAACTGGACCTGAGGGCTAGGGATAGGGCTAGGGCTAGGGATAATAACTACTAATACCATGGAACTGGACCTGAGGGCTAGGGCTAGGGATAGGGTTAATAACTACTAATACCATGGAACTGGACCTGAGGGCTAGGGATAGGGATAGGGCTAGGGCTAATAACTATTAATACCATGGAACTGGACCTGAGGGCTAGGGCTAGGGATAGGGTTAATAACTACTAATACCATGGAACTGGACCTGAGGGCTAGGGATAGGGATAGGGCTAGGGCTAATAACTATTAATACCATGGAACTGGACCTGAGGGCTAGGGATAGGGATAGGGCTAGGGATAGGGCTAGGGATAGGGTTAATAACTACTAATACCATGGAACTGGACCTGAGGGCTAGGGCTATGGTTAGGGATAGGGATAATAACTACTAATACCATGGAACTGGACCTGAGGGCTAGGGATAGGGATAGGGCTAGGGATAGGGCTAGGGATAGGGTTAATAACTACTAATACCATGGAACTGGACCTGAGGGCTAGGGATAGGGATAGGGATAGGGCTAATAACTACTAATACCATGGAACTGGACCTGAGGGCTAGGGATAGGGCTAAGGATAGGGTTAATAACTACTAATACCATGGAACTGGACCTGAGGGCTAGGGATAGGGATAGGGTTAATAACTAATACCATGGAACTGGACCTGAGGGCTAGGGATAGGGCTAGGGATAGGGATAATAACTACTAATACCATGGAACTGGACCTGAGGGCTAGGGATAGGGCTAGGGATAGGGTTAATAACTACTAATACCATGGAACTGGACCTGAGGGCTAGGGCTAGGGCTAGGGATAGGGTTAATAACTACTAATACCATGGAACTGGACCTGAGGGCTAGGGATAGGGATAGGGTTAATAACTAATACCATGGAACTGGACCTGAGGGCTAGGGATAGGGCTAGGGCTAGGGATAATAACTACTAATACCATGGAACTGGACCTGAGGGCTAGGGCTAGGGATAGGGTTAATAACTACTAATACCATGGAACTGGACCTGAGGGCTAGGGCTAGGGTTAATAACTACTAATACCATGGAACTGGACCTGAGGGCTAGGGATAGGGCTAGGGCTAGGGTTAGGGCTAGGGATAGGGCTAGGGATAGGGCTAGGGATAGGGCTAGGGCTAATAACTACTAATACCATGGAACTGGACCTGAGGGCTAGGGATAGGGATAGGGTTAATAACTACTAATACCATGGAACTGGACCTGAGGGCTAGGGATAGGGATAGGGTTAATAACGAATACCATGGAACTGGACCTGAGGGCTAGGGATAGGGTTAATAACTACTAATACCGTGGAACTGGACCTGAGGGCTAGGGATAGGGATAGGGTTAATAACTACTAATACCATGGAACTGGACCTGAGGGCTAGGGCTAGGGTTAATAACTACTAATACCATGGAACTGGACCTGAGGGCTAGGGATAGGGCTAGGGCTAGGGTTAGGGCTAGGGATAGGGCTAGGGATAGGGCTAGGGATAGGGCTAGGGCTAATAACTACTAATACCATGGAACTGTACCTGAGGGCTAGGGATAGGGATAGGGTTAATAACTACTAATACCATGGAACTGGACCTGAGGGCTAGGGATAGGGATAGGGTTAATAACTAATACCATGGAACTGGACCTGAGGGCTAGGGATAGGGTTAATAACTACTAATACCGTGGAACTGGACCTGAGGGCTAGGGATAGGGATAGGGTTAATAACTACTAATACCATGGAACTGGACCTGAGGGCTAGGGC
Organism: Nannobrachium achirus; assembly: GCF_963921795.1. Taxonomy (NCBI): domain Eukaryota; kingdom Metazoa; phylum Chordata; class Actinopteri; order Myctophiformes; family Myctophidae; genus Nannobrachium; species Nannobrachium achirus. The sequence goes on along the minus strand of NC_137818.1, from coordinate 7,429,618 downwards.
TAGGGATAGGGTTAATAACTACTAATACCATGGAACTGGACCTGAGGGCTAGGGATAGGGATAGGGTTAATAACTACTAATACCATGGAACTGGACCTGAGGGATAGGGCTAGGGTTAATAACTACTAATACCATGGAACTGGACCTGAGGGCTAGGGCTAGGGATAGGGTTAATAACTACTAATACCATGGAACTGGACCTGAGGGCTAGGGATAGGGATAGGGTTAATAACTACTAATACCATGGAACTGGACCTGAGGGCTAGGGATAGGGCTAGGGATAGGGATAATAACTACTAATACCATGGAACTGGACCTGAGGGCTAGTGATAGGGCTAGGGATAGGGTTAATAACTACTAATATGGAACTGGACCTGAGGGCTAGGGCTAGGGCTAGGGATAGGGTTAATAACTACTAATACCATGGAACTTGACCTGAGGGCTAGGGATAGGGATAGGGTTAGTGATGTTCCTGATTGGATGACCGCTCTAGGTTTAACCCCTTGAACCCCGACATCCATTATTCTGATGAACATTCACCATCAACTCTTCTGTCGAGTACAAAGGCCTTCCTAAATGGGCCTACCCACGGCCATTCTGCTCACTAAGCCCATTTTCCACTGGCCCAACTCCACACCACTCCACACCACACCGCCCACTTGTGTCAGGTTTTCCACTAAGGACCTGGGTAGAGTGGAGTGAAAGTGGTACTAAACAGGGTACTAAAAGGTATCCACTCTAGAGTAGGTCTGAGCTAGGCCAAACAGGGCCAAACACTTCATAATGACTGATCACTCACTGACACTGATATAGTTGTAATACATGATAATAGATTATATTGTGTTATAACCACTATTATAATCTATTAAAGTGTATTATAGTTATCATAGTAATACATTAATACTTTATAGGGTATTATAATCACAGTTATAATCCATTATTAAGTGTGCCTGCCATGCAATGGCAAAACACTTATTGTAATCCGCCATACTTAAAGGGGCACTCCACCACTTTTCAACCTATGTTCATATAATTGATCCTCACTCAAAAATAGCTTTTCTTTTTTCTTTTTTTTTCAGAGGAGGGCTGTGGGCAGGTCAGAAACCCATAGTCTTGTGACATCATCGATTGCCAATCCAGCTTATAGAAACTGCAGGCTTTCTATTCCTGAAAAGTTGCAATTTTAAAGTGGAAGCCATTGTTCTCGCGATAATAAAAATATATATTTTTTCTTCTTCAAAAATATTGCTAATTTTTTTTTTGGAAAATGATGATGTCACAAGACTATGGATTCTGAACTTCCCACAGCTCTCCTAGGAGACTTGGACTAAGTAGAAAAAAATTGTGATATTTTATCATGACCATTAGTGAGGACCTATTATATGAAGACAGGTTGAAAATTGGTGAACTACTCCTTTAAGTAAGTAAGTACATACATAATGTCGCCACAAAATTTCGGCACGTAATAAGTGCCGCACGATTTACGCCACCGCCGCAATATATACATCAAAACGTGCGGCTCGGCCGGGAATGGGGTGCTATTACTTTTCTTTCCGATCCGCGTCACCATTGCGACGTAATTCGCAAAAAACTACGCCAAAAAACCCCATTGACTTAGAATGGGGGAAACTTCAGCACGTAATAACTGCCTCACGATTTACTCCACCCCCGCAATATATACATCAGTTCACAGCATGGTACAGTCTTGAAACTTGGTGTCTGGACTTAAACGGCCAATAGGGACGTATTACTTAAGCCCCGCCCCCTCTTAAGCCCCGCCCCTAGCTTCCTATTGGCTGAGCTTTAAACGGCTATATCTCCAGTTTGCAGCATGGTACCGTCTCGAAACTTGCTGTGTGTACTTAGATGGCCAATAGGAATGAGCTGTAATTGTTTAAGCCCCGCCCCCTCTGTCTTCCAATTGGCTGGGCTTTAAACAGCCATAACTCCACTTCCCAACACATTACTGGTCTCAAACTCAGTAGGTGGTCCCACAGGTTGCACACAAATAGCGAGCTGCAGGCACACTTAAAATGTCTTCGAAATTTTCTTTTCTAGTTATTCATAGTTTTAATTACTTTTATTACTAAGATAATGAAAGTATTCATGACATTGATTACTAACGCAACGCATAAGGCCTGGACCTGGTGAGAGCAGGAGAGGACCTGATGAGACCTCTGTGAAGTTGGCACCCCATATGATGAAAACATATATAAAAATGGTGTCATTCTTTAGTGCTGAATTTGTGCTGAATTGTGCCGTAAATGTTATAATTTGTGCTGGTTTCACTTTTTAGTTATTCTACACCACTGTTTTGCTCCTATGTTCTACCATTATCTCCATCGCCCTCTGATGGCCACACCCCTGTAATGCTGCTAAATCTGCTAATTCATAACCATATACTTATTTATATATATAAATATATAAAGCACAATTGATTATTTCAACGGCACAAATTAGAGCACATCCAGCACTAAAGAATGAGACCCTTTTTTCCCGATTTGGAGCCAAAAGAATTGGGGGTGCAAGGCTCAGCAAAACTATAACTTGAAATATCTCAAAAATGATACCAGCACAAATTCTAAAATTTACAGCACAATTCAGCACACATTCAGCACTAAATAATGACACCATTTTTATATATGTTTCCAACACATGGGGTGCCAACTTCACACAGGTCCTGGAGAGACATAGGAGGAGCGGGGTCCATAAGGTTCTATGTTCCCCACAGGTTAACATTCATTCACCAGCATTAGTTTTACTGAGGTTAGGGTTAGGGTTAAGGTTAGGTTTAGGTGGTAATTGGGGAACATAGAACCTGGGGAACATATAGGTCCGGTCCTAGAGGAGCCCGGCCAGGAGTCAACCCATAGAGCCTAGTAGTTCTTCCACGCACCAGAGTGGCGCTGCCCCCAATCCCGGCAGAGTAGTTCCGGTGCAGCGCATTGAGTGACCCTGGTCTTTCCCTAATAGGACTGATCGTGGATAGCTACTGGGACGCAAGTCGGGACATGATCACCCCGGCTGGGTCAACCGGGGCGAGGGTGTATGTCTGATGATGCGAGACCCGAAACACCCATCGACCCCAGTATTTATGACATTGGTTACTAAGATTATCCCCCCCCCTCTCTCTCTCCTCCCCACACACACACTACACACACGATACGTGAAGAATGCAGCAGATAGCAGCACGTCAAGCAACTGAATGTGTCAAGTAGACAAACGTCAAACATAGACTTTACTTTTTTCCCCAGTCAGTGGACTTCAAAATAAAAAGTGTTTTATGCCTTTCCTTTTCTTTCTTTCTTTTTTTTTTCTTTTTTGTGGGGGGCCGAAAAATTCTACTTTGCTTGGGGCCCCTGTTTGTTAAATCCACCCCTGCCCCTGGTCCACAGGGATGTCGCTTTTGTCTGGTGGTTAAGATCTTTTTTTTTTTCAGGCCAAGGACCCATGAAGCAGGGGCCCCCAGATTCCATATAGTTTCATCGTTTGACAGCACAATCATCAGTGTATTTTGGATTCATGTCAATTTGTGTTTTCAGATATTTAACCACTTGAACCGTCAATACTTAATACATTTGACCTTTCACTCTTTCACATACTTAGTCTACTCTTTTTCCCCTCTACACCAAACCTCTTTGCCAAAAACAGCCGATCTACAAGCTCACAACGCCTCGCAGCCTTAATTGTGAGCTTGTAGATCGGCTGTTTCTCAGAATATGGACACTAGGGTTCAAGTGGTTATTAATATAAAAAAGGAGAAAAAGTTTTCTATCACACAAAGATTTGGAGGACCCCCTTTAGTAACTCTGAGGACCCCCTAGGGGTCCCGGACCCCCTGTTGAAGACCCCTGTCGTAGACGTTCACGTGGGGAGACCAGGGTTCGAATCCCGGGCGTTACGCTGGGCCGTTAAAAACAGGATGCATAAAATGTGTTATGTTATATATTAGCAGAATTTAGCAGCAGTACAATAGTTTGCCCTACAGGGGCGGTATAGAGCAGCTGTACTGTACTATGTAGAACATAGGAGCAGAACAGCGGTGGTTTGTAGAATATCTCAAAAAATTATACCAGCACAAATTATAACATTTACGGCACAATTCAGCACAAATCCAGCACTAAAGAATGACACCATTTTGACATATGTTTTCACCACATGGGGCGCCAACTTCACAGAGGTCTTGCTGCCTGGTTGGGAACCTCTGGGCAACATGGAACACAGCCTCAACCAATGAGAGCCAGGCAGCGACTCACCCTCAACCAATGACGTGTTTTTGGCGTCCATGCGCCACTCTCTGTGGCAAAACTAACACCGGAAGTTCGGTGAATAACATTGGCGTCTATGAGCGCCGGCTGGGACAGCTCATGAACAAAAAATTATTCTGAACGATTGAGACCTTTATAAAACACTCAGCTCAGGAATATAAAAGAACACATGTCACACATTGTTTTCTGCTGTGTTGCTTTTCGGTGGGTGCGCTGTATAACATTACAGAAGCATCTAAAGAGCACAATTTACGTTTCTGAACTAGCTAGTATCGCGAGGCTCTCCACCATTCCCTGTCTGGAATCCAAATCTCACGATATCTCTGAGACAGAAACAGCCACCGCCGCCGTTTAGCTGCCTCAATAACATTATGTACCGTGCACATCGAAAAGCGAGTGATTGTAAAAATACCTGTGATGTGTCTTATTTTATATTCCTGGAGCGATTATACAACAAAGGTCTCTTATCGTTCAGAATATTGTTTTGTTCATGAGCTGTCCCAGCCGGCGCTCATAGAAGCTAAAGTTATTCACCGAACTTCCGGTGCCAGTTCCGCCACCGAAAGTGTCATGGCGGATAGGCGTGGTCACCAACGTGTCACCGGCTCTGAGACTTCTTGATGAGCACCAAGGAAGTTAAAATATAAGAAAGGGAAACACGTGACCGCCGGGACCGGCCATGACGCTCCTATGGGTGCCAGAATGATGGAGCCGGCTAGATCAGCTCATGAACAAACCTGGAAGAAACACTATTTATGAACGACTGAGACCTTTGTCATATAATCTGTTAAGGAATATAAAAGAAAATATATCAAAGGTATTTTTACAATCACTTGCTTTTCGATGTGCACAGTGCATAATTAAATAATAATAATAACAGTAAATAATAATCGTTTCTGTCTCCGAAGTATCGCGAGATTTGGTTCCCAAACGGTGGATAGTCTCGCGATACGTGGCTCGTTTAGAAACATACTTTTTGCTCTTTAGATACTGCTATAAAATGACACAGTGCGCACATCGAAAATCCACACAGCACAAACAAATGTGTGACATGCCTTCTTTTGTTTTCCTGAGCTGAGTATGTTATAAAGGTCTCACTCTTTCATAAATAGTGTTTGTTCATGAACTTCATGAGCTGCCGGGAGGCTGCTCCACTGTCTTCCACCGGTCTTCCGGCTGCAGTTTGGCACCCATGGTGCGACGAATCTGCCGGTTGGAACTGCGAGACAGCAAAAGGGGCGTGGATGTCTTAACCTCTTTATTTACCTTGATGAGCACCAGGAAGCGACACATCTTCAACCAATGAGCACCAGGCAGCGACACATCTTCAACCAATGAGAGCCAGGCAGCAACACATACTTAACCAATGAGAGCCAGCGACACGTTTCTTTAGCAAAACAGTCTTTTATTAGAAATATCTGGTATAAAAACGATACATGCTCTACAACATTTTCATATTTTCTTTTCTCTATAGATAATCCATAAATATCCCAGGCACTGAAATAATTCTCTCTCTCTTTTTTTTTGTATAGCTTTCTTTTTTGTTTAGTTTTAGTTTTTTAAATAAGTTTAGTACATATAAAGCAGACATGATCAATCAATTTATTTAATAACATACATTAAAACTTGCCATTTAATTTCGGTCAGCACATACGTACTCTATTTTTTTCGTTTAAATGTTTTGCAACACAGACAAAGTGTTTGGGAGGGGGGGGGGGGGGATTTAAGGGTTATCTTACCTTTTAAAACCATTCTGGGTTCATTTAACGTCTACCGTTTCACTCCAGACAGCTTTCAAGTTCCTTGATTCAATGTTTAGATATTTAGGGTGTGTTCGGAAATGCGCACCGGGTGTGTGTTCAGTGTAGTTAGTGCAGTGGGCGGTGACGTTGAGAGTGCATTCATTGTGGCTTATTAACGAACGAACAGTTAAGGGGCAGCGGTGAGCTTTACCAGAACGAAAACTTTCTGAAAAGCAGCAGTTGCTAACGTAACGTTGCTGCTAGTTCACACGTTGATGCTTGTGTAACAATAAACCCCAAAAGGACCTATTCGAGGCACAAATAGTGCAACTCCATCGTTCACAGCTGAGAAGCGCTCGAGACACTGCAACCAATCAAAACACCACACAGACGCACCACACCGTCAAACCCCATCTTCTGAGTAGGGTTGTTCAGTGCGTGCACTCAGCACACCGGTGCGCCGCACACTGGATTTCCGAACGACAACGCACCAAGTGCCCCGAATAAACGAACGACAACATGGCATTGTTGGCGTTGAGTGCGCATTTCCAAACGCACCCTTAATATTCATCCGATAAAACATGCCCCTTCCTATATGAACCCATTGTAACTTCAACCTCCATTTTAAGTCAACATTACGTTTGTTCGTTTTGTCACTAAATCCAGGGTTCAGACGGCAAACGACTAAAACGATGCAGTGTGCCTGCTTTGTCGCTAGGTGGCAGTGTGTGACATCATGTCCACTCTCCTTCATATCACAGCATTTGTTTACATATATCACCATGGCAACGTGCAGCAGGCTCCACGGCTATCGGCTTTGCAGGGTCGACAGCCATGAGAATTATGACATCACACATTTTGCGGATTCCCTGTATATTCACTCGTTTAGATGGAAATGCAAAGGTGAATCGTTTTCAAAGATTTTCACTCTGGGAAGATCTTTTCCTTTTTGCGTTTCCAACCCCCGAAAATGTCAGACATTTCATTTTGACGTTTTCTGGTGGAAACTGTGTCGTCTGAACGCCGCCTTAGACTCATTGAAAGCACACCTCTCTGCTTTTGGTGACTGATAATAAAGTAACAAAGTCATGACGTGACTCACTCATCCCCCAGTTCGTGGAAGTAATTTCTCTCTGGAGAATAACATTGAGTCATCTTAAAATCGTCTCGTATAAGCATTGTAGTCCAAAAATAAACAAACGGTCTTCGCGATATTGTTGGGGAGGTGGGGTCTGTATGGTATATCAGTATTTGATACAGTCTGTTTCTGGTGAAAACGTAATTAATTTGGCGACAGTAACATTAGTGTTTTCTCACCATCGGTTGATTCTTCATATCCATTATGAGTTAAAACGCTGGGATCATATTTTGTTTATGTTTGGAACTTTGGAAGTTGACGCAATATGAAAAAAAGTCTATGGGAAATCAGAATGTGGGGGGGGAGCGTGAACCAGGTAGGATGTGTAAATGACGTCAAACTTCATTACTCTATTGTCCTTTTATTGTGTGAGGGGACCTTTTCTTTTTTTTTCAACTATGTTTTAATACAAAAAGAACACATCTAAATATTGAATCAAGCAACTTAAAGAGTGTCTGTCTGGGGTACACACAAGAGTAGACGTTAAAATCACCCCGAAGTGTTTTGAAGTGAAAAAAAGCCCTTTTTTGAAACGTAACGAACAGAGGACGGGGGAAAAGCAGGAAATCATCAAATTTCACAAACACAAACGATCTCACAAAATACTTAATCAAAACACAGAGGAAAAACAACGGTTGCGGGCAGCAACACCTCGGAGCGCGGGAGAGAAATTTAGTAAATTCAAACCCAAGATGTTGTTTTGTTGTTTTGTTTGCTGTTTCCTCGTGATTGGTGGATATGTCTCTGAAATTCGTCATTACATCATCAGCACGAGACTGACATCATCAGTATGAGACCGACGGACATGCGACAGACACCACAGCTTTGCCGATGACATCAGAGATTATGTAAATGACACACATTATGGACCGGCTGTTTTTTTGACAGCCAATTAAAACCACTCAAAGCCCTATTTTGCATTGTCGTCGTGCAGAAGAAACAGCCGAACTACGAGCTCACAACACCAGGTCGTAGGTTGGCTTTTTTCCCTCGTTTTAAAATCACACGCCCAGAAACAGAGGAGATGGAGCGGTCGATAGACTGGAGACAGAATGAAAGGGTCTATTATTACCGTTACTATATTATAATAATATTATGTTGTATTACTGACATCTGTTGTGCATTGTGCTGCAATGGATCCATTGAAATTAAATGTGGAATGGATCCACTAATCTCCAAGTCCTCCTTCTTCAAATAAGTTACTGTATGTGTCAAACTATATGAAAATAAGTTACTCTATGTGTCACATGATATGAAAATAAGTTACTGTATGTGTCAAATGATATAAACATGATATAAATGAAATTATATAAAACATATGTTACTATTTGTGTCAAATGAAATTATATCATATTAACGTTGCAATGGAAATATCAGAGATCAACAATGAATCCAGAATGAAAGCAGAATTCATTAATTCAGTAGTTAAAATAAACATCCAAATGGATGTATTTGTGCATTCAGTAACTAACGTCATGTCTGCCGTGTGCAATATTTGAATACGAAGCCTGAAAGTCAAACAGCAATAAAATGCTTATTAGTATGAAATCATCTGTATGACAATTCATCGTCAAATGAATGTTGTAATGGTGACATGTACAGTATGTAACATAGTGTACTGCAGGGGTCTTCAATGTTTTCAGGCAAGGACCCCTTAGTTGAGAGAGAGAGAGAGATGAAGCAGGGACCTCCACAACATTTATAGATTCTATATGGGAGGCTCTCTCCATTCCGACATATCGCCACTCCGAAATTGACTTCTTATTGTCGGAGTGGCGACACTCCCATAGCGGTTAGGGTTAGAGATAGGGTTAGTGTCGGAATGGAGACATGTCGGAAGGGAGACATGTCGGAGTGGCGGGATGCACCCATTCCATATAGTGTCACTGTTTGACAGCACAATCATCAGTGTATTTTGGATTCATGTCAATTTGTGTTTTCAGATATTTAACCACTTGAACCGTCAACACTTCATGAACCTGACCTTTCACTCTGTACTTAGTCTGCTCCTTTTCCCCCCTACACCAAACCTCTTTGCCGAAAATAGCCGATCTACAAGCTCACAACGCCTCGCGCTGTGAGGCGTTTTGAGCTTGTAGATCTGCTATTTTTGGCTGAAGTTCTCCCAATATGGACACTAGGGTTCAAGTGGTTAATATAAAAAAGGAGAAAAAAAGTTTCTATCACACAAAGATTTGGAGGACCTCCTGTAATAACTCTGAGGACCTCCTAGGGGTCCCGGACCCCCTGTTGAAGACCCCTGGTGTACTGTATGTATGTATGTATGAATGAATATTTTTTCTTTTTTTCCCTGTGTCGTGTCGTGTCATGCCATCCCATATGGGATTTTATGACACATTATAACAAATGAAAACAACTTCAATACTGTATGTATGTATGTATGTATGTATGTATGTATGTATTAGGTATGTATTTACTGTTAAATACTGCATGTAGTGGAGTATACAAATACTGTATATTATATTATCATTATATATAATATACACATAATATACTGCATGTTGTGTGTATTCCAGGTTGTTTTGACTTCCATAATATCATTGTAATCCCTCCACCAGCAGGGGTCAGTAATGAGAACCATTATGACAAAATGTTGCATTCCAAAGACGTCGACATCGTAAACACAGCACACAGTTAAACACGTGATGCAATGCCCACAGCATGCTCTAGATGGCACTGTTACACAACAAGGTTCTCTGAGAGGAAGGCTTCATCATCATCATCATCATCATCATTCAACCATTTTCAACCTTATGGTCATATAACAGGTCCTCACTAATGATCATTATAAGATGGTACCATTTCTGACTTTTGTCTAATAATTACGCCAGCAGAGAGGGCGCAATACTGCGTTCGGTGTTTCCATCGCGTATGTTTCTGCCCAGCGAAATTTATACCAGGTCGCACTGGTTGATGGTGACATCACCAAGAATGCTGGTCCCTGATTGGCTACAGTAGACATATATACGTGACAGACACAGATATAAAGAGTTAGATGCCTCGTTCGCCTCTGCAGTTAATTGGAGCGATGTGCAAAAGTTCTAGTCCGGACGTCCTGGAAAAACTAAGGGAACGCTGTCAGTCAAAGGGACTACTGGCCAATCACAGCGCGACTTTTCCGGGACTTATCCAAGGACCACAATTCAATTCAACAGAGCCAGTTCCGATTTTGCGCGGCTCAGCTGTTCTCACAGGCTGCATACGTAAATGACCCGCCCCCACCTGCCTCTGATTGGCCTGGCAACTTCCCTATGTGTGACGCACGCGGAAGCAATGAACACGGAACTGATGAAGATTGGTTGCTAAATGCAACGCCCCCTAGCCGAAAGAGGCGTCTACCTTTCTATGTCTATGCGTGACAGATACACAGAATGCAGTACTTGTGCACTCTGCTGGTGCAAAAGCAGGCCATTCATGGCCACAAGTGCACAAGGTGCAAGTTGGCTCCTAGACAGAGTGCAGTCTAGTTGGTGGGCTGCACCCTCGGCAAGATAGGACTTCCGCTTGGTTCTAGCGGAAGTGGCGGAAGTGCTGCGTTTAACGGAAGTTACGTCATGCGGTACCGGGTCCGTTTACATTCCCCAGCGAAACAAACAAAAGTCGATTGTAGCTCTTAACTCGCTCCTAATAGGTGTGACGTTGTCCGAATCCGTGTTTTAGTTTGTATATATTGTTTATTTGCGAGCGCAACCGACAGAGCGAGAGACGTAGAACAGTTTTCTTTTTTATTTATTTTTTCAGTGGGGAATACGTTTGCAAGGACAAAGCACTGTGAACAAACTTAAGAGAAAATTCCGCCCCACCTCCTAGAACTCTCTCTGCCTCATATCTTGACCAGGCTTTTCTCTTTGCAGATGAGTAAGCCTGGCTACGCGAGGCTAGGTGGGCTGTGGACACAAACCTGCCCTACCGACGATGAAAGTTCATTAGTGAGGACCGAGGACCAATTCAATCCAAGACAGGTCGAATATGGCTGAAGTTCACCTTTAGCGGTAGGGCAAGTGATTTCATTGAATTCAAATAATAACAAAATGGGTCTATGTTCTGATAGTACTAGTTACTATAGTGTGTTTGGTCCTTTGATGAGAAAAAAAAGCAGTTTCAGTTGCTCCACCAAAACCGTTGGGTGACAGGCGGGGCCTTCCTCCAATCATGGTCGAGTGGGGGCGGGCCTTACGCACACCAAGGCCCGCCCCCACTTGATCATGATTGGAGGAAGGCCCCCGCCTGTCACCTACATGAAAACTGAAACTGAAACTTAAGTGAAATCACTTACCCTAACCTTTAACTCGTTAACCAATCAATGATGATGATGACGACGTGTGTTGCACAGCTCCAAGTTGTCTGACTGCATTCAACTTAGAATTATTATCTTTTAAATATTATTATTATTATTATTCATATTTTTGTCAACATAACAACACAAACGACTCGGAGACAAACTGAAAATGGTGTGCTATTATTAGAACACTTCAGAAGAAGGACAGGAACAGACTGTAGGGGGAGCCGTCGCACCGCCGCTTCAAACCTGCGCCACAGAGAGAAAAAGGTCACAACGGAACGCTCGGCATGTGGCGTCGATGTGGCGTCATCGTCACAGAGAGGATGAGGAAGAGGGGGCAAAAAACACACTCGATCGATCGTAACCTCAACGCCCGCCCGCACGCTCCACCCTGTCCAACGCCTTTTTCAGTTCCTTCCATCGTTGGCGTCCTAATTCCTCGCCCGGTCGATGGTCCTCTAAAGGAGGGGGAAACCAAACCAAACCAAACAAAACAAAATCCAAACTGTTTTTTAAATATTATTTTCTTTCTATGGAGTGAGAAATCCTGTCTTTTCCCCCCGCTATTCCCGCTAGTTCTGCGCAGCCAGCTGAGAACACTTGTTTTTTTTCATGGTTATGTTTGCTCTCCCCCTACGATGCGGTGGTCAGTTGTTTTGGCCCCCCGCGGTGCGGTGGTCAGGTCAGGTGGTCCCTCATCGGCAGGCAGGCAGGCAGGCAGGCAGGCAGGCGGTTTCCGGTCAGCTCAGCAGTGGGTTCCGACGTGTGGTCGTCTCCCATCGGGGTTGGGATGGCGTGGTTACCGTGGTTACAGTGGGTTCCCGACGTGGCGTCGTCGCCCGTCGGGGTTCAGATGGCGTGGTTGCTGTAGCTGATGTAAGTCTGCTTGGAGGCCAGCGCTGGAGGAAGTGACAGAGTACATTTCATTGATTACTGTACTTCAGTGTCTTTTTTTTTTTTTTTTTTATTTTGCTTTACTTGAGTATTTGTATTTTTCGGGGATGCTCCTTTTAGCCAGGGTGTTTAACTGTACTGTATTACATTTTTTATTGTATTGGCTATACTTGTAATGTTCTCTATTTTTTGTCTAATAAAATATTCAATCAATCAATCAAACTCCACTACATTTTACTTTTGACGCCATTATACTGCTAAGAAGGGAGAATGCAGTACATGAATAATTAACCACTTATTTTAACCCTGTTTCAAGTACCCAAAAAAAAAGAAAAAAAAAGGGATTTAGGAGCGATGTAAATAAGCGTAATTGCCTATGACCCAAGGCTGCCGTTATGAACTGTACAAGACCAGTTTTTTTGAAGACTAAATAAGAGGAAAACAAGGTGAGAAAGGGATTTTACAAGGAATTCTCCTTGAATAGATAGATTAATGCTACAGTACCACAATGACAACAAAAGCAGCAAAAGTAGCAGATCCACAAGCTCCAAACGTTTTGAGTCAGTTGAGCTTGTAGATCACAGACATCTGAGGTCAAGCAGCCGACAGAGCCATGGTTTGTGTGGGTTAAAGGATAACTTTGTTTTTTTACAAAACGGGTTCACATTTTAGATTGTAATTAAATAAAATTAAAAATTTGTGTTCAAATGTTTTCATTTACACTTTTCTATCATTTTAGAGATTTTAATGATTTTGATTTCAGTGGTTGGGGGCATGCGTATCAGTGGCTAAATAAGTCTTTTTAGACACAATAAACCATTCCCAAGATGCACCACAATCTTTCATGGGCAGATGTGACTTATGAGGGGGCTAGAAGTGTTACTGTAAATAGTTATAAAGAAACGCTGTCTAAAAAGACATATTTAGCCCCCAACCACTGAAATCAAGATCGCTACATGCTAAAACGATAGAATGAAGTAAATGAAAACATTTTAACACTCTTCTTTTCTCTAATTACATCTAAAATATGAACCCCTGGAAAAAAAAAGTTGTCCACAGTAGGCCCCTCAGTCTACCGTCGGTGGAAGGCTTAACGTTACAATATATTTCTCTATCAGTGGAAGCCTTAATGTTACAGTATATTTCTCTATCAGTCTGCTGTCAGTGGAAGAGCCGGGTTCAGCCGACCGCGACCAACAGCCTCATTTATATGGATCTGTCTATGAATGCATATGAATATCATTCATATGGTCGTGTATGAATGCAGGGGCGTCACACCAAATTCTGGGCCCTGGGTACAAGGATTCACTGCGGGCCCCCCATGAATATTAAATATTGAAAAATAGCAGATATACAAGCTCACAACGCGGCACCGAGTGCCGCGCTGCGAGCTTGTATATCTGCTATTTTTGAAAAATCGTGAAAATGTGTGCGAGAAACCTATGTCAAGGACCCCCAAGATATGTATTTGGCCACGGACCCCGATCTCAAAATATTTAGTTCCAGGGACCCCTAGAAGCAAAATTTGAGTTAGAAATGTTCGCTTAAAAAATACATATATTCAAAGATTTTCACACATTTTCACAACTTTTCAAAAATAGCAGATCTACAAGCTCGCAGCGCGGCACTCGGTGCCGCGCTGTGAGCTTGTATATCTGCTATTTTTCAATAGATAAAGTTATTAGGGCCCCTCCACCTTGGGCCCTGGTAACTCAGTCATACTTTCCTACCCCTTGTGACGCCCCTGTATGAGTGCATATGAATATCAAGCGGTTGAGTTACATTTATCATGATCATTATATCTGTCTGCAGGGTTAGTGAGGTGGTTTCTGCTTCACGGTACATTTTTCAAACCGTTGCTTTCGGGGGCAGAAATCTGGCATCTCCATAATTCAACATTTTATGATGTGTATTCTTTTGTTGTAAATTAACATTCTGCTTCGTCTCACTTCAGTGTCACACGTAGACAGCAGATCTACACACTCGCCCAAGCTTGTAGATCTGCAATTTGTCTTTATCATTTATGAAATAAAAAGGGAAAGTGAAATTGTACATGGGCTATTTGTGCTATTTAAGATGTTGATCAAAATAACAATTCTTCTGCGTTCTCTAATTGTGCAGACTTCTTGTAAACTAAGGAAATTACTTCATTTACCAACAAGTCTACACAATTAGAGAATGCAAAAGAATAATGAATGCAGATGTAAACAATATTTGAGTGCAACATGGAACCAAATGTTTCCTGTTGAGATTGCTACCCACACGTTTAGCTGTGTTACTCAGATCCTTACAAGCTGTACCCCGTTGTAAAGGGGACTAATCACTGATGAAAATGATATAAAACACAATACCAATTGGTATTATTAACACCTTCTAAGCCAAGGGGAGCCCCTTAATGTTAAAACCGTACTATATCGCACATCCCCCCAGGGACTCTCAGCCACGTCGTACATTCCCGGACTTTGTCTTTAAAACCGGAATAAAAGCTTTTGATCCGAAAATCGGCGATCGTCTAACCTTCCCTAGTCACCACTCGTGCACTGATAGCTCATGCAGACCGTGCATGAAGCAGAGGTGACGTCAGCGCCTCTCCTTCTCCAAGGCACCTTCCACCCATCCGTTTACTGTCTACACACTCGAGCTCCTCCTGCAGCCATGCTTGGGGCTATGCTAGCGAAACTTTTCAGTTCTGTTCTTCAGTCACACATGGACTATTTGCGGGGACATTTACGTGAAAGGATCGCGCACGCGAAACGCACGGGGACATCGACGATCGGCCAAAACCCCCATTCTATCCCAACGGAAATCGAGAAAATCATGGTGAGTTACTGGCCTGGGGGGAAAAAAAAAAGAAAAAACAGCGGCGCTGTTCAAGATGGAGGGGCTGCGGGGTCATGTTTATAAACATAATATTATGTCTCAGATCACAATACAATAATAGAAATGTCACGGCTAATCTACCAACCACCATTCTATTTCGGACGTCAAGGTGTTAAAGGGGCGATATGATGGACCAAAATTAAGATTTCTAACATGTTGTGCGTACTTTATATTCATTTATTAGTGAATGAATTTTCCCCATTGACTTGAATGGGAAAAATGCCATGGCAACCACACTTGCAATTTCACCAGAATTGTTCCAGTATAGAGTCAGTAACAGTGTTATTTTCATCCACTATGGACTCAGTAGCAGTGTTATTTTCATCCACTAGATCAGTCAAATCATTCAGATGCAACGTGTTCAACCTCACATGCACAGATCCATCATGTCTTTGTGCACCAAGCAGCCATGCAGTCTGTGCTCCAACATGTCTAAACTGCAGGGACGTGAAATGAACTGCACTGACAAATACATGATAATAAAAACCAGTAAGACAAGCGAAAAAACGCCATGTCCAAATATTTGGTTCCCCTGGCATAACTGGGAACTCCATATGGCAATAAAAGGGATTTGGTTCCTCTAACATCACAGTGATTATATAATGGCATTCACTCCATATATGGGCATAAAAGCGATTCGGTTCCCCTGACATCACAGGGATTATATATTGGCATTCACAGATATGGGCTAAATATTGATGACATCATGGATCTCCATATATGGGCATACAAGGGATTTGGTTCCCCTGGCATCACAGGGATCTCCATATATGGGCATAAAGGAATTTGGTTCCCCTGGCATCACAGGGATCTCCATATATGGCAATAAAAGGGACTTGGTTCCCATGACATCACAGTGATGACAGAGCGTGTTGTCAGAGCGTGAGAGTCAATCAACAAAAAAGTGTTACCCGTCCGTCCTGCCGTCTGGACAGACAGACACGGACAAGATGTGAAGATTCTGATAGTAAACTGCGACCTATGGTCGCAATAATAATCATAATGTGTCCTCTTGCATTTCACTCTAAATGTCTGGAGCGTTGCTGCTCAGCCCTCATGCCTTTTCTCTAAGGCTGTGTTGATTTCGTCGACTGAAACGACGACGCAAAAATGTTCATCAATTAAAATGTTCAATCTGCGCCGTCGCATGTTGACTTGGGGGAGACGATGAGTTACGATTATGTTCCTTTCGGAACGCAATCTGGGGACCCGTCGTCAAAAAAAAGGGAAAAAAAAGGGAAAACAGCGCTCTCTGGGTTTTTCACTCCCCTTTTAACTCATTTTCTGACACACGTCGAGTTGGACGAGTGTTGTGTTTTGACGCTGGATGGCACTGTTCGCTAGCCTATGGCTCACCAAATATTTTCCGATTTTAGTGGATCGATGACATAACCGGATAAAACAAATATTTTATTATATTTTTTTTAATTAAAAGAAAGATAAGCCTAATGAAGGTGTATGGGAGAGGGGCTGGACGCAAGCTCGACGCAGAAGCCTCTATCTTTGGAGCGGAACGTCGTGAGTGGACAGGGATTCTTTTCCGATTCTAGAAGATCGGTGTCAGTGGGAGGCGGGGCCACAGCATGTCAGGCAGGAGTGAGCATGAGCAGAAAAGGGCGTGAACGTTTTGTTGTTGTTGTTGTTGTTGTTTAAATAGCTCTACATTGTGATAGGATAGCATAGCAGTCATTGTTATCTGCTTGTTTCTATGAGGCCTTGCGTTAAAAAATGGACATCACTTTGTGTTTGTCAGTCATTCATATCCTTTGAGTGATCCGTGTCAGTCACCAATAATGTCCACAACCTGACACAAACAGGGGTCATCAACATGTCCTTACACATTTTTTGTTGTTATCTGCTTATTGTAAGCTTTGGATTAAAAGCGTCTGCTAAATGCCTAAACTGTAAACTGTAACATTTAGATTAAAATGTTCTTAATTTGATCATAAGACCCAATTACTGAATGTCAGTCTCCAGGTGTGACATTGATTTACTATGACACTATATGGCCATATTAGGAGTTCTCCCCTTTAACTCTGAGAGTGTACAAATGGAACCGGTTCCATTTTTACAATGAAACTTGAAGCTGAAGAATTGGTTTTCTCTCCTGATTGGCAAAAAAAACTGACAAACCCACAGTGATTACTATCCCGATGTAGAGTTTTAAACAAAAACATACTTTTGTCAAACCGCAACAGATCAAGTGTTCAGAAACATCCCTTGAAGTGTTCAGAAACATCCATTAAAGTGTTGAGAAACATATCCATTAAAGTGTTGAGAAACATCCATTAAAGTGCTCAGAAACATCCATTAAAGTGCTCAGAACCCACTGAGCACACCGTCTAAAAGTGGTCTAATAGTGGTATAGATTTGAAAGTTTTTTAGTTGTCTAAACTTAGACTAGACGACTAATAGATGTCTAATAGTCGTCTAAATGTAGACGGTCTACATTTAGACGACTATTAGACATCTATTAGTCGTCTAGTCTAAGTTTAGACAACTAAAAAACTTTCAAATCTATACCACTATTAGACCACTATTAGATGGTGTGCTCAGTGGGAAACATCCATTAAAGTGTTCAGAAACATCCATTAAAGTGTTCAGAAACATCCATTAAAGTGTTCAGAAACATCCATTAAAGTGTTCAGAAACATCCATTAAAGTGCTCAGAAACATCCATTAAAGTGAGGAGGATGCAACAAGCTGAAAGGTTCTACTTTTACCTTGAGGGTCTTACAACCCTTCACCACAGGGCTCTGGTCCCTCTACAGAGTCTGGACCACAGGGTACAAGAATACACCTTCAGTTTCACATAAATGCACCTTCAGTTTAATATTTTTAACACATTTCTTTCACCCGGAGTCAGTTGTCTCATATAATCGTGGGCGCTACACTCCCTCTGCCAACCCAGGGAGAGCAACGGACTGACCTCATGCTTCCGTCCATGCATGAGGAGTCCAAGCCGCGTCTTATCACCTGACAGGGAGGGAGTTTCCCCGGTTGGACGTAGCGCGTGGAAGGGACTCGTTATTCCAACCAGTTCCTTTCCCCTCCATCAGGCGCCCCAGCTGGCCAGGGGGAGGCAGTCTATTTCATCATTCTAACTTTCCAGAAGGAGAAAGGCTGACGTTTCTATTGGCTTGGATTCCCTGTTGATGATGTCACTGGTAGACAGGTTTCTGAACTGTCCACAACCCACCAATGAGAGACGGCGTGAGACAGAAATGGAAAAAAGAATTGGGCCTCATCTTAACTTTCGTTCACAGAGTTACCAGAGCCTTCATTAGTATCTTTAGTAATGCTGACTCTGGTCCATAGTGTTAGAAGAGTTCTCCTTAACGCTTGTCACTAATGATCCAATGCGCCATAGGAAACGCACCTCTCGTCTGTTGTAAATGGCCAGAAAATGGCCAGAGATTTCACCGAACATTTTAGCTACTCACAACGCCCCTACAGATCTTGTCAATAGAAATGTCCATTGACCAGCCCAGCAAGCATGGTCAGGACCTGGACCAATCAGTGACGTCTCGATTGTGGCCAGATCAAGTCAAACCATGACTAGTCAGATCTGGTCTAGAATATCACCTGATTTCAACCAACATAAATCCTGCCCATGAAAACGGACGTCCTGGATTAATCAGAGAGGGTCCGATCGAGGCCAGATAAATATCATAACTAGTCAGATATGTCCCAGAATATAACCTTACATGCTCATATTTCAACTAACATTACAAACAATAACAATAATCCATAAGTCCATTTGACGTCCTGGTAATGGCGTCAAGATCATCCCCATATGGGCTGTGATCTGGCCAGGTTCTGAACGTCACCGGATTCACTGGAGGACGTTTATCATAACGTCATCATGACGTCATTTGGCTTGCAGGGAGATTTTCCCCCTCCGGTGAAATATTCTCTTTTCTGGCCAAAACATGTATTTTAGACGTGAGGTGGGGGGGGGGGCTCTGAGTGCTTCCACTAAGGAAAGTAGGCTTTCAACACCCAAAAGCCGTCTCTGTTTTGGTGAGTAGCGAAACTGCATTTATTTTTTATTGTTTTACAACAGACTAGAGGTGCGAAGCATTTCCTGCAGGGGCATAGTTCTGCCGATTTAAAATGACTCCAATACGGAACTAAAACTTCCTATGATTGGCCGCTAGTTGCGCTGTTTTCCCCCCCGGCCGATCGCAAAAAGAATTTCCCACCATTGGATCCCATTCATTTTCCCCTTTCGTTTTCTAACCTTAATTAACATTTTCATGAATACTGTATGGTTCCTATCGCTAGTTATGAAATGCCTTTCAATCACCATCATATTCGTTTTGTCGAAATGTGGTCCAATGTATTTTAAAATAAATGATAAAGTTGCGGGGGGGGGCGTGGCCAACTAAACTAATACCAGCCGGCTGTGTTCTTCTTCGTGTGATGTATTTCGGGAGGCTCAGACCACATTCTCCCATGTATCCCTGCGTTGCACGTGACCGTTGGCAGCCAATAGCATCTCTGATGCCTTTACAATTCTATGATGGCGACACCCATTCCAAGGGGTAGAAAGGGCCATTTGCGCTGCATAGAAACCAATGGCTTCGCTTCGTCCATATCTTTCTACAGTCTATGATTTCCTGTGGGCACACCGGATCATTACTGACATAGTGCTAAGGAGAACTCTGGACAAGAGCTATGGTAACGCTGACTCTGTTTGAGCAGAATGGAACAGTCAGAGCCTTCATTATAGAAGGCCTATCATTGGTAACACCTGTGAAGGAAGTAAAGCCCGATTTCTTTGCATTATGGCCGCTTTGCAACAGAGCCTGTAGATACACCAGGCATCATCTGTTGGAATATGTAGATAAAGAGGTTTCCACCAGACTCTCTCTACTTATCTCCGAAACGCACTGAGCTGGAACATAACGTAAACTAATAGAGCTGTCAACCATGTTTACCTTTACTGTATGAGCTTCGAGGACGTGCTGGCCATTGGGAAAAGCGGGACAACTCCCGAACGGCCGGTTCATTCCCGGCCAGTCCAGGCCGGCCATTAAAAAAAAAATTCTGGCAGAAGTTTCAAATTTGTAAATTTTTTCGCAAAGCAAAGCCCTGCTTCATCATACAAGGCTGTCGCACAAAAGTAGTGAAAACAGCAGATCTACAAGCACACAACGCCTCGCGGTGCGAGGCGTTGTGTGCTTGTAGATCGGCTGTTTTCACTAGTTTAAATCATTTTTAAAATGATAAATAAAAAAAGAAACTGTTTTGGGCATACAAGGTTTCCACCCGACAACGACGAAATATAACTCATGTAATAGGCCCTTGTCATGATCTGAAATGGCAAATCTTTGAGTAGCAGCAGCAGTGCTATAGAGAGAGATCTCTCTCTATAGCGCGCAATGAGGGCCTCTACAACTCTTTTTCCCGTGCTGAATCAGGGGCCCAGCATGTCCCTGATGAGCTTCCCTGCTTTATCTCTATTCTACTCATGTAATATAATCTCATTCCAATGTGTATGACATACAGTGGCGTAAAGTAACTGAGTACATTTGCTCAAGTGCTGTACTTAACTCTCCCCACGCTTTGAACGTTCACGTTCGCCCGATTTCGCAAGACCTCTGCGCCAATACGGCGCTCGTTCGGTTCGTTCGTCTGATGACTGTAAGCTGATGAGGGGTCGCGCGGCCGTGTACTGTAAACACATTTTCCGCGGTGATGGTGTAAAAAATCCATTATGCGTTAACATCAACGGAGAACAATTCACTTCCTTGTTGATTTCTCTGGCTCTGAGGCTCTGTGGCCAGTGACTGGTCTTCTTCTTCTTCAACACATAACAGGCAAATTCACATTCATTCTCGCATGACGCCGCCCTCTGCTGCCTGGCAGACCAAAGTGCACTATTGCACAACCAAAAAAAATAAAAATAAATAAATAAATGTCTGTCTGTCTGTCTATCTACTATAACGTTGCAAAGGTAAGCCGCTTTTTGATGGCACCAGACCCAATAAATAAATAAATAATCTGGCAGTAGGAGAGTTAATCACAATTTTGAGGCATTTGTACTTTACTATATTTAGGAGTATTTCCAATTTCCTATACCTTTACCTCTACTCCACAACATCTCGGATCCAAATATTGCACTTTTATTCCACTACTATGTATGTGAAAACTTGAGTTTCTTGTTACGTTGAAGCTATTACAAAACACACATCAACCACTTCAACTATATGTTTTTGGTGCCAATACTTTTGTATTTTTACTCAACTCTCCAGTCTCCAGACAAAGTTCCCACTTGGCCTCTCTATTAGTTATAATTAGTAGGGGTGGGCAAACAAATTATAATTTACTCAACTATCACAAATCTTACTGCCACGATTAAAAGTCATGATTCTTTTAAATCAGATTTTTTTTAAAAATTTATTTCAGGTGAAATAAATTACAATGAGTTTCAAAAATGAAAATCATACTGCCTCTAAAGTAGCTGCAGCCTCTCTCCCCCCCCCCCCATCCACCGCCTGCTACGCTGATGGCATGAAAATATATAAATATCCATATTATTCTTTCATCTTTTCTGAATATTCCATTATTGATTTGTAGTTTTATAGATGTGTAGTTATATTGGGGATCCTTAAACGGTGAAAGAAGAAAGTGCTGTGGTCCTACGACAAACACCTGA
This sequence comes from Nannobrachium achirus, assembly GCF_963921795.1. Classification (NCBI taxonomy): domain Eukaryota; kingdom Metazoa; phylum Chordata; class Actinopteri; order Myctophiformes; family Myctophidae; genus Nannobrachium; species Nannobrachium achirus. Next base: position 7,407,729 of record NC_137818.1, on the reverse strand, counting down.
ACATTTTAAATCCAAAGTTTATTAAAAAAAATGACATTTTGGGCAATTTTGCGCAATAAAATCAAGAATGGTGAAATAAATTGAATTGAATGATACGTAGCCTGCGAAGTTAGTTCAGGCAGGTATACTCGAGAGGGTACACTGCATTGCATTTGTATGGGGCTTTTAAGCCGTGACATCATTTTGTAGGCAGAGGAGAATCTGCCCCCAGAGCATTTTCTGTCCCTCGCTATTTCAAAAAACAACGACTAAAAAATAATGACTAAAGTATAATTCTAACACTTTCCTTTCAACAACAAAGAGAAGAAAAATGTGTAAATAGTAAAAATAGTAAAAAGATTCACGGAAACTGGGGGCAGAAATTCTCCTCTGCCTACAAAATGATGTCATACTTAACAGCCCCTAGGACACTACTACATACTATTATACCAGACCCCTCATTTGGCCGACATGGCAGTCAGCTGATCATTTGCCAACTACTTAAGCCCGCCCAGTCTGTCATTCTTCCTGCTGCTCTTGCCCGGACTGTTGCCTGTGCTTGCTTGCCCCCACCGCCTCCCCAGCACCACCAGTAGGCTCTGCTAATTCTGTTCCCCATGTTTTGTTTTTTTTGTTTTTTTTGTATATATATATCTATATATCTCCCTGCTCCTAATGGTTAATGATGTTCTTCTGTGCTGCTGCTGAGCAGGGAGAAAATGTAGCAGAGCCAAACGCCAAATTGAATGTGACATACACACTTATTGTTCAATATATCGTGAGTCACCTGACTGAATTAATATTAATTAGCAGTGTTGGTCACCTTGTGTCTCCAGGCTCTCACACAGCTCACTCTTGGCCTCGCCGTTGGGTCTCAGGCCTCCCTTGGGGTTGAACTTGTTGGACATGGTTGCCGCAGTGACCACGGCCTTCAGGCTGCGCTTGCGCTTGGGCACGTTCTGCTCCGGGTGCACCAGCACCACGTACACCTTAGGCATGTAGAGCATCCCTAACGACACGCTGGCCGAGAGGGACACCGAGATGGTGAGGGTGGTGGTCTGGATGTACAGCTGGAACAGAGAGAGAGAGAGAGAGACACTATGTTTAATAGAACAGGACAACGTAGACCTTCAGTGGTCTGGAAGTACAGCTGGAACAGAGAGAGAGAGACAGACAGAGAGACATTATTGCGACCGTCAGGTCGCAGTTACTATCAAAACCTCCACCAGTCTGTCAGTCTGTCAGTCAGTCTGGAAGTACAGCTGGAATGCAGGACAGAGACAGATACACATAAGCCCCTTTTCCACTGGCCCAACACCACACCACTCCACACCACACCGCCCACTTGTGCCAGGTTTTCCACTACCTTGGTAGAGTGGTGTGAAAGTTGTACTAAGCGTGGTACTTAAAAGTATCCAATCTAGAGTAGGTCTGAGCTAGGCCAAATATTATTTTGCAGCACAATGAATGGGACTCTATGGAGGAATCTACCACGGGAATTCCCGTGCGTCGTCCTGTTGACCGTGTACTGTCCACCTAGTGGCAATGCAGCGGTAGCTCGGGACACTATTTTTTCTACTCTGGCCAGTTTTCAAACGCACTACCCTAGCTCCCTTATTCTGCTGAACGGGGACTTAAACCAGGTGAATGTTGCTAAGGGCCTGTCTGATTTCTCCCAGTATGTCACTTGCAAAACAAGAGGTGAGAACACTCTTGACCTCCTGTATGCTAATGTTAGGAACGCATACAGTTGCGTCTCCCTCCCCCCTGTGTGTGGCTCTGATCACTCCATGGTGAAACTGGAGCCCTCGTATCTTCCTGTTGTGAAGAGAGTGCTTCCATTCATCAGGGAGGTTCAGTGTTGGACGGGGGAGGCGGAGGAGAGACTCAGATTTGATTTTGAAATGACAGACTGGGAATCATTTTTCAGTGAACATGGGGATGATGTAGATAGCCTTTGTCAGGTTATCACTGACTATGTCTGCTTCTGCGAGAAGGTGTGTGTTCCTACTAAGAAGGTTCGCTGCTTCTCTAACAACAAGCCGTGGATGACAAAAGAAATCATTCACCTCCTTAAGAGAAAAAGGGATCTGTTCCATGCAGGTGACTCGGAGGGCGTGAGGGTGGTGGTGGAGGAGCTTAAAACAGTCAAGGCTCAGGCAAAAGGGAGCTACAAAGCTAAGCTGGAGAACTCTCTGAGGGAGAACAATACGAGACAAGTGTGGGGTGGTTTTAGGAAGATCACGGGGTACGGCTCTGCCAACTCTACTGTGTCAGGCACGGAGGAGCTGGCAAACGAGATGAACCGTTTTTTCAATCGGTTTGACGGTGCTCCTGTTAATGTTCAACAAGCAGCGGCTGGGTCAAACGGTGACCTCGGTTGCCGCCCTCTCTCTCTTCCCCTGCACCATCTCCCCCCCCCCCCTCCCACCCTGTTTCTCACCACCGAGCAAGTGAGGCGCCAACTCGGAAAAGTCAACACCAGGAAAGCAGCGGGACCTGATAACATCAAGTCTAAGGTGCTTAAGGCTTGCGCGGAGCAGCTTGCTGTCCCCCTCACGCATCTCTTCAACCTCTCCCTGAAGACGGGGAAGGTACCACAGCTGTGGAAGTCCTCCTGCATTGTCCCAGTGCCTAAGAAGACCCGTCCCTCGGTCCTCAATGATTACAGACCAGTCGCCCTGACATCACAGGTCATGAAGGTCTTTGAACGGCTGGTTCTGAACCTACTGAGACCGGCGGTCAGTGATCACCTGGACCCCCTTCACTTTGCCTACCAAGCTGATATTGGGGTTGATGACGCCATCACCTACATGCTCCATAAGTCTCTCACCCATCTGGAAGATCTGGGCAGCACAGTCAGAATTATGTTTTTTGACTTCTCCAGTGCTTTCAACACCATCCAACCGTCTCTGCTTGCGGAGAAGCTTACGCTGATGGGGGTGGACAAGGGCTTTGTGGCATGGATCACAGACTACCTTTCAGAAAGACCTCAGTCTGTGAGACTGCAGGGCTGTCGGTCCGATGTGCTGGTGAGCAACACGGGGGCCCCTCAAGGAACTGTGCTCTCACCATTCCTGTTCACTCTCTATATATCGGACTTCCGCTTCAACTCCAAGACCTGTCATCTGCAGAAGTTCTCAGATGATACCGTAGTGATCAGCAAGATCTCGGGTGACAACACGGCTGAGCACGATGGTATGGTTAGGGACTTTGTGCAGTGGAGCGAGGACAACCATCTCAAGCTCAACGCAAGCAAGACTAAGGAGATGGTGGTGGACTTCCGCACCTCCAAGAGAGTCCCCCCGGTGCCAAGCACCATTAACGGTGAGGTGGTTGAGCTCGTGGATAACTACAAATTCCTCGGAGTACACCTGAATAGTTCACTGGACTGGTCGGACAACGCGCAGGCGATTCACAGCAAGGGGAAAAGCAGGCTATTCCTCCTGAGAAGACTGAGATCGTTTGGGGTGTGCAATAGGATGCTACAGATGTTCTATCAGTCTGTCATGGCAAGTGTCCTCTTTTTTGGCATAACATGCTGGGGTGGCAACAACAGAGCAGGTGACACGTTTAACTTAAACAGACTGGTGAAGAAAGCAGGCTCTGTCGTTGGGTTCTCTCTGCAGGGGGTGGAGGAAGTAACCAGGGTGCGCACTGCGAAGAAGCTAGATTCCATCTTGGAGAACTCCTCCCACCCCCTCCATCTAGAGATCACCAGTTACTGGAGTAAGAGAGGAAACGACCGCTTTACCTACCCAGTACGGAGATGTGAGAGATTAGGAAAATCTTTTGTACCGGCTGCCCTTAAGCTGTACAACGAGACACATAACGGACGCTTGAAAAGGTCTCCCTTCCTAACTTAGACTTACGGAACCATTGCTGTATTGACTTTGACCTCTAAGGAACAATTGCTGTATTGACTTTGACCTCTAAGGACCTTCCAGGAAGAGTGCTCATGTGCGCCTTGCGGTGACACGCTTCCTAGTTTCTTATTTTTTTCGCACTGATTTTTGACACTGCACTATTAGGTTGTTAGTGTTGGTAGTTTCTGAGTATTTTTGCTTTGTTTAACATTGACAGTGAGATACTTGTTTGCACTAACTAGCATTGACTGCTATGGTCTCTTTTGCAAGACACTTTATGTATATATTCTTATATATTATTCGCCCCCTCTATTGATGCACCTTCTCCTTATTGGTACTGTACTGCTCTTGTCTTTGTTGTGTTTTTTTCCCCCACTTATCTATCTTTCTTACGTCTCTGTAACTTTGTAAATAACTGTATACTGCTGTGCTACTACTGGACAACTAAATTTCCCCCTTGGGATAATAAAGGTATCTATCTAATTCCGCGGCGCGATGATCTCCTAATGGAAACTGATCCGCGAGTCTGACTTCACCAATGAGACCCGCCGATGTTGTGGTAAGGATTAATAATATATAACATGTTATACAGTATAAATCCCGAACATGTTCGGGATTGGCACTTTTACGCTTGTAGATCTGCTATTTTTGGATACAGATACAGTTCTCAGAATATGGACACTAGGGTTCAAGTTGTTAATATAAAAAGGATTGGAAGATTTTGAGCACCCCCTGTGGTAACTCTGAGGACCCCCTAGGGGTCCTGGACCCCCTGTTGAAGACCCCTGCTGTAGTACATTTACATTCAATCAATCAATCAATCAATCAATCAATCAATCAATCAATCAATCAATCAATCAATCAATCAATCTCCTGAGCAAATATTGAGGCCAAGTGGAACTCCATATTTGGGTAAAACTGGTGTCCTCATGATGTCAGTACTTGGAGGCGGCACTCTATTGTAAAGAAGGTTTCAGAGCATACTTGCAGGATGCCCAGAACCTATACGGAGATAATCCTGACATCCCCATATATGGACATAACTGCCCAAAAGGTATCTATCTATCTCACATCATAGACTCCTTCCTGGAACTCCATAAATGGAGACAACTGACTTACACAACTGTGATATCACAGGCTCCCTCCTCGAACTCCATAAATGGAGATAACAGACATTCCCAACTGTGACATCACAGGCCCCCTCCTGGAACTCCATATATGGAGATAACTGACAAACCCAGCTCTGACGTCATCTACCCACTCCTGGAACTCCATATGTGGAGATAACCAAAACATCCAAGCCTGACATCATAGACCCTATCCTTCGGCATAACTGACATTGGAGCTCCATATGGCTATGACTGACTCACAGTGACATCTTCGTGATGACACCAGCACTTTAGGCGACAACATAAAAGGCAACAACAGAAAGCTGCCGGTTAGTTCAGAATCCATCAGTGACACAACATATCAATATATCAATATCTACTGCCTGCACGGTTCTGGATTCTGGTTTAGACAGCCTAATCTTTGGTCTTTTGAAGAGCAACACTTGAGAGATCAACTTCTGCCAGCCTCCGTTTTTTGAGTGTGAAATGTCAAGGTGGACTGAACATCTGGAGGGAGGACCTGAAGGAGAGTGTTCTGCTATCACAGTGGGACAGAAGGTGTTCTGCCTTGGATGGTACGGAGGCAGGGATCACATCGAGGTGCACGTTTTCAACACCGTGTTTTTGCGTTGGAGATGGACGAAGTTGTCTCCAGTGACACCTGGAAGAGGAGAAACTCAACTTGATGTCCCCGCCAAGCGTCATGGCCACACAGCTGTATTTTCAGAAGATATCATCTACGTCTGGGGAGGACGGTATCCCTACTGCAATGTGCTTTATGCATTTGATGTCAACGCCTGCATATGGTTCAAACCCAGGGTTTCAGGGACTGTTCCAGAGACGAGGAGCTACCACTCCGCCTGTGTCTTGGGGAAGGTCATGTTAATCCATGGAGGGCAGACCCAGGATCATAGATACATTAATGACGTCCACAAGTTGGACACCACCACAATGGTCTGGTCTTTAATTAACACCAGAGGAAATCCACCACGTGCTTCGTCACGTCACTCTGCCACCATAATCGGGACAAAGATGTTTGTATTTGGAGGTCTAGGGTACTTGCGGGGCAACAAGATCGGAGTGTTCGACATCAGAGTGTTTGACACAGAGACCAACTGGTGGCTGAACACACCATCTGCACACCTCCTTCCAGAAGGACGCTATGGTCATTCAGCCTTTAGCTACAATGGAGAGCTGTACATATATGGTGGCTGGAACTATGACAGGTTCGGTGATCTGTGGAAATTCAATCCACCGTCCTTCTCCTGGATGAAGGTTGAGCCCAAGAGGAGAAATCCGGTTGCAGTGGACGGTACGTATGAGTTGGTGCATGCAGCTCATACGTACCGCGGAGCCGACATCCTCTTTAGACGGGGAGCCGACCTCTTTGGACGTGGAACCGACGTCCACTTTGGACGTGGAGCCGCCGTCCTCTTTGGAAGATACCAACCTGACAACAAACCCTCTAAATACCTAAATCCTCCTAGTCTGCAGACGTTATGTAAGGCAGACATTATTCAGTACGGTCTGGAGCAGTCTGAACTCCCACACGCCATCAGGATGGAACTGAAATATAATACTATAATACAAATACTATAATTCTCATACTTCTAAGAATCGTACTTCCTGCAGGTCTCTTCAGTTCAAATCCAACTCCAGACTGCATGTAATCCCCTCTCTGTCCACTAGAGGCATCATACTGCATGTAATCCCCTCTCTGTCCACTAGAGGCAAGGCAAGGCAACTTTATTTATAGAGAACCTTTCATACAGCGAGTCAATTCAAAGTGCTTTACAGAATAAAAACAAGTACATTCACAGTGCAAGTGCACAGAGCAGTGGTTCTCGAACTAGGGGTCGCGACCCAAAGTGGGTTCGCGGGGAGGTGCCGTTGGGGTCACTCATTGGCAACCAAAAAAATACAAAATATGTTGTATCAAGAAACGATAAAAAAAGGACAAAAAAGAGAGTGAGGTCGTCGCCACCAAAGCGAAGGCATGTAGAACATCCCTAACGAGACGCTAGCCGAGAGGGACACCGAGATGGTGAGGGTGGTGGTCTGGATGTACAGCTGGAACAGAGAGAGAGGAGACAGAGAGACATTATTGACAACGTGGTACTTAAAAGTATCCAATCTAGAGTAGGTCTGAGCTAGGCCAAATATTATTTTGCAGCACAATGAATGGGACTCTATGGAGGAATTCCGCGGCGCGATGATCGCCTAATGGAAACTGATCCGCGAGTCTGACTTCACCAACGGGACCCGCCGATGTTGCGGTAAGGATTAATAATATATAACATGTTATACAGTATAAATCCCGAACATGTTCGGGATTGGCACTTTACGCTTGTAGATCTGCTATTTTTGGATACAGATACAGTTCTCAGAATATGGACACTAGGGTTCAAGTTTTTAATATAAAAAGGATTGGAAGATTTGGAGCACCCCCTGTGGTAACTCTGAGGACCCCCTAGTGGTCCTGGACCCCCTGTTGAAGACCCCTGCTGTAGTACATTTACATTCAATCAATCAATCAATCAATCAATCAATCAATCAATCAATCAATCAATCAATCAATCAATCTCCTGAGCAAATATGGAGGCCAAGTGGAACTCCATATTTGGGTAAAACTGGTGTCCTCATAATGTCAGTACTTGGAGGCGGCACTCTATTGTAAAGAAGGTTTCAGAGCATACTTGCAGAATGCCCGGAACCCCATATACAGAGATAATCCTGACATCCCCATATATGGACATAACTGCCCATCTCTCACATCATAGACTCCTTCCTGTAACTCCATAAATGGAGACAACTGACTTACCCAACTGTGATATCACAGGCTCCCTCCTCGAACTCCATAAATGGAGATAACAGACATTCCCAACTGTGACATCGCAGGCTCCCTCCTGGAACTCCATATATGGAGATAACTGACAAACCCAGCTCTGACGTCATCTACCCACTCCTGGAACTCCATATATGTGACTAGGTCTGGTACTTTGTTCCTTATGTCTGCATTGGTCATTTTTCTTTTTTGTACAGATTATCCAAGTACAGAATCTAAGCTTTCATATGATGTATCATTTGTTGGAATTGGAGCATATTTGAAGAAGTTATGGACATTTTAATCTTGTTGCACCATAAAACCCAAAGTGCTTAAAAAGCCATTTGAATGCCAGGAATATTTTGACACCTCTAGGTAGCCAGAAGTGGGTGTGACAATGGGAGGGACAATAGGTACTTACCTACACCCCTAAATCACTCCCCCCAAGTCAAACCACACCCACAGTGGTATAGCTGTCAACTTCAAATTTACTTTTATTCCACTACAATTATTTAAAACTACTATTTAGTAGTAGACCTGTGGTAATATATTGTGCTATAGTGCTTGCAGCCATGTCAGAAATAGTGGCCAGTGGTCTTTTCTACCTCCTCCCCTCCTTATATGCTCATCCTGTCATTTTCTTCTTTTTGTAGTTTTTATTTTTCACTAAAATAGTGTATTACAAAAGTACCTACATTTTATAATTAAGTAAAAGTATCAATACTGCAATGTAGAATCACTCTGTTACAAGTAAAAGTCCAGAATTAAAAATGTACTTGAGTAAAAGTACAAAAGTATTGGTATCCAAGTGTACTTAAAGTACCAAAAGTAAAAGTACAAAATGTTTGAAAATAGCAGATCTACAAGCTCACAACGCGTCGCACCGCAATGCGTTGTGAGCTTGTAGATCGGCTATTTTCAAATAGCCTTGGTATAACATAGGGCTAAAGTGGTTTATGTATGTTTTAAACTTTAGTTATTGCTTTGTAGATTTTGATTTTAACACATTGACCGCCATTTTAACATACCTCCGTACTCCCACCTGCCATTCGTCTCCATAGACTTCCATGTAATTGGGTGTGCACGGATCATGCACACCCATGCCTAGATAATGCACCACGTGTGTCCACATTGCTCACAGCTTTCAAACAAAAAAATCCGAATGGAAATCCGTTCAGGCATTCATGAGATAACAGCCACTATGTTTAACAAAGATGGCTGCCAAAATGGCTGCCATGCTTGAAAGATGGGGTTGCTATGGGGGTTAAACATGCAATTTCGCGATTGCTATCATGCCTACTCCATTTTTTGGGGTCCAAATTTTTTTTTGAAAAAAAAATTTTTTTGAAAAAATTTTTTTTTTTTTTTTTTTTTTTTTTTTAATTCTCGGGACTATCGGGCCTGGCGGGGAAAGACATTGGAATAATCTCGGGACTATCGGGCCTGGCAGGGAATGAGTTAATAGTCCAAAACATACATTAACCACTTCATTTAATACCGGACTTCTACTTGTAACAGAGTATATCTAATTTGCAGTGCTACTGCCTACTGATACTTTTACTTAAGTAAATGAGAAAAGGAAAGTATTTCTTCCTATAGTGACACAAAGTTCTATGGGGCACCAGTTTTCGTCAGTCCACGTTGCTATACGGGAATGCACGTGCGCAACACCGTAACTCGTGACCTATCGAAATTGGTCGGCTAACTGTGCTAACTGCTTCATGTAACACATCATCAGTGTTTGTGTAACTTCAGTCAGAAGGATAATCTGACGGTTCTGACAGGCTTAACCGCCTCGCGTTGTGAGCTTGTAGAAGAGCAACAATAGAGCAACAATTCCAGTTGTGTATACGATGCCTGCGTTAGCCTGCAGCTAGCGCTAGCTAACGTTAGCGTTAGCTGTTAGCCACTGCTTCTCAACAGCCAGCGCTAGTGTGAAGCTAACGCTATAGCGTATCTCGCAGCTAGGCCACTAGTCTGTAGTATAACATAAAGCCCCGCCGTTCTCGAACGCTTCTTGCCTTTTATGAACATTATATCCAAAAAGTAAAGGTCCTATGCCTGTCTCTCATCTGTTTACTTCATAAGCGTGGAAGAAAATCGAAGCAGGAGGAGGAGACGCTTGACGCTATGTCACCAATGAGCCCTTACGAGGCAGGAACGGCTGCGCACCCTCTCGTCTGCATGTAATAAACATAAAATACGGTTCGTTACTCAACAAAACAAAGACGGCGTAAGGGTGATGGAAGCCTACTTTACTTAGTGGGAACACTCAGAAACCCCCACCTCACGTCTAAAATACACTTTAATACACTTTTTTACCAGAGAATAAACTTTTTCACCGGAGGTTTTAGTTACTCCACACCGCCCTCTACAGATCTTGTCAATAGAAATGTCCATTGACCACATTTTGCCTTCCGGTGAAATATTCTGTTATCTGGATAAAAAAGTGTATTTTAGACGCGATGTTGGGAACTCTGAGTGTTCCCACTAAGTAAAGTAGGCTTTCAACTCCCCAAATCCGTCTTTGTTTTGGTGAGTAGCGAAACTATATCTTTTATTTTCACTACAGACGAGTGAGCGTGCCGCCTGTAATGCCAGCACAAGGACTCATGATGACATAGCGTTTTCAACATGCTGCTTCGATTTTCCACGTTTTCTTTGTGCGTCCGAAAGCGACTGAGATCACGATGTAATGTATACATAAAAAATACATCCTTCCAGAATACTGTCTTCAGCAAACCGTTAACATTAGCGAGATGAAGTTAGTTACTGTGTGTAGACTGTTTACAAGCAGATAGCACGCTGTATGGGCGTGCTGAAATACGAGACAATGCATTCCTTAAACCAATCGTGCTCCCGTGAAATCGCTATGCAAATCTAAAGAGCTCCATTCTCCGCCTCCTAAAACAGCAGTAAAACTCTCCCAAAGCAAGGCAACTTTGCTACACTAATGTTGCCATTTAGCGACCTTAACAAAGATATCTTATGGAATGAAAACCCTCTTCTATAATCAAGCTGTTAATTATATACAAAAACGAAAAACAAAGAAAATTTTAAATCAATCTTATTTTCGCATTTCCTGACTTTTAAAATTGCCGACATTTGGACGGTTCCTCCAGCATCAGTCACATATGGAGATAAGCAAAACATCCAAGCCTGACATCATAGACCCCATCCTTGGGCATAACTGACATTGGAGCTCCATATATGGCTCTGACTGACTCACAGTGACATCATCGTGATGACACCAGCACTTAGGCGACAACATAAAAGGCAACAACAGAAAGCTGCCGGTTAGTTCAGAATCCATCAGTGACACAACATATCAACACAGATCCCATTGATTCTATTACACATCTACTGCCTGCACGGTTCTGGATTCCGGTTTAGACAGACAGACAGCCTAATCTTTGGTCTTTTGAAGAGCAACACTTGAGAGATCAACTTCTGCCAGCCTCCGTTTTTTGAGTGTGAAATGTCGAGGTGGACTAATAATCTGGAGGGAGGACCTGACGGAGAGTGTTCTGCTATCACAGTGGGACGAAAGGTGTTCTGCCTTGGATGGTACGGAGGCAGGGATCACATCGAGGTGCACGTTTTCAACACAGTGTCTTTGCGCTCGACGAAGTTGTCTCCAGTTACATCTGGAAGAGGAGAAACTCAACTTGATGTCCCCACCAAGCGTCATGGCCACACAGCTGTATTCTCAGAAGATATCATCTACATCTGGGGAGGACAGTATCCCTACTGCGATGTGCTTTATGCATTTGATGTCAACGCCCGCATATGGTTTAAACCCAGGGTTTCAGGGACTATTCCAGAGACGAGGAGCTACCACTCAGCCTGTGTCTTGGGGAAGGTCATGTTTATCCATGGAGGATGGAGACTCGACGCACTAATGACGTCTACAAGTTGGACACCACCACAATGGTCTGGTCTTTAATTAACACCAAAGGAAATCCACCACGTGCTTCATCACGTCACTCTGCCACCATAATCGGGACAAAGTTTATGTTTGTATTTGGGGGTCTAGGGTACCGGGGGCACTACAGCAGCCTCAGAGTGTTTGACACAGAGACCAACCGGTGGCTGAACACACCATCATCTGCACAGCTTCTTCCAGAAGGACGCTGTGGTCATTCAGCCTTTATCTACAATGGAGAACTGTACATATATGGTGGCTGGAACTGTGACTCAGGTAACAGGTTCAGTGATCTGTGGAAATTCAATCCAGAGACCTTCTCCTGGAAAAAGGTTGAGCCCAACAGGATAAATCCGGTTCCAGTGGACGGTACGTATGAGTTGGTGCATGCAACTCGTACGTACCGCGGAGCCGACGAACTCTTTGGACGTGGAGCCGACGTCCTCTTTGGAAGATACCAATCTGACAACAAACCCTCTAAATACCTAAATCCTCCTAGTCTGGAGACGTTATGTAAGGCAGCCGTTATTCAGTACGGTCTGGTGCAGTCTGAACTCCCACTAGCCACCAGGATGGAACTGAAATATAGACTATATATACTATAATAAAAATACTATAACTCTCATACTTCTAAGAATCATACTTCCTGCAGGTCTCCAACTCCACACTGCATGTAATCCCCTCTCTGTCCACTAAGGGCATCATACTGCATGTAATCCCCTCTCTGTCCACTAGAGGCATCATACTGCATGTAATCCCCTCTCTGTCCACTAGAGGCATCATACTGCATGTAATCCCCTCTCTGTCCACTAGAGGCAAGGCAAGGCAACTTTATTTATAGAGAACCTTTCATACAGCGAGTCAATTCAAAGTGCTTTACAGAATAAAAACAAGTACATTCACAGTGCAAGTGCACAGAGCAGTGGTTCTCGAACTAGGGGTCGCGACCCAAAGTGGGGTCGCGGGGAGGTGCCGTTGGGGTCACTCATTGGCAACCAAAAAAATACAAAATATGTTGTATCAAGAAACGATAAAAAAAGGACAAAAAAGAGAGAGAGGTCGTCGCCACCAAAGCGAAGAGGGCAGCCAGTTGGCCACTCCTACACACACAGCTCCACCTTCAACACCGAATGGGAAAAAACAGCAAGACAAGACACGACAACACACACAAGACCAATAGTCGGAGGCCTTAGAGTTTTTTTTGCGCTAATCACTCTAAAAGTGCCAAATTTTGCCCTAGCTAAATCTAATGATTTAGCTAGATCTAATGCTAATCTATATCTAGCTAAATCTAATGATTTAGCTAGGGCGCCCGAGTGGGCAACCTTCGGGGACGCCACAGCGGCCAAATCAAGTTGGGCTCCCATCAACCTTCTATACAGGAGGATTTCTGGGTATTTAAATAGGATGTGAGGGGTCTAATTAGGGGTTTGTCATGATGCTGAATCCATTGCAAGCATTTTTTTTGCTCCAAACACATTCCTTGGGCTAGAAATGGCCCCAGAAAACACCCACAAAACTGTGAAAAGTGATGACTCATCACTTTCCATCACTAAACCATCGTTTTCTGGGGCCATTTTTTGCCTAAGGAAAGTTTTTGTGCAAAACAAATGCTTGCAGTGGATTCAGCATCATGACAAACCCCTAATTAGCCAGTAGCTATGCCCCTCCCAAAAAGCTGTTGTCCAATGCCAGCTTAGAATAACTTCCCTCTTGCCAAGGTTTGCCTTGGCAACAGCCTTGGCAAGCTGCCGGTTGCTAAGCTAGCATTGGACAAAAGCTTTTTCGGGAGCGGCATAGCTACTGGCTAATTAGACCCCCTTAAATATCCAGAAAAAAATGTTTTTCTGGATATTTTCTTCCTGTATAGAAAGTCGATGGGAGCCCCCGACTACAAGACTATGATGAAGTATGTCCATGGACTACATTTTTACACTGACGAAAAGAAATCCAGAAAGATGCAATTAGAAATTCACCCTTTGTCAGCCTTCTGGTTGGTCCATGGCTGACCAACCAGAAGGCTCTATCTGCCTTGTCCCGCCCTGGTTTTTAAACATTTAAAAATATGCCCTACATGTCACTATACTGCCACTGAGAAGCTCCTTTTTACTGAAACCAAGTTTAAAATAAGAATAACAATAAGAAGCAACTGAATTTCAATGGTGGTGGATGGAGAGAAAGGACTTTTGTACCACCAAGACACAGCAACCAATGGGTGTGAAGAGGGGTCGGACAACGGGTATAGGACTTGACAAAGGGTGAATTGCAAGTGTGTTTGCCGTGGTCCCCTTTCACGAATATGGGAAAAATGTATTCACTAATATTTTAATGGCCATATATGGAGATCTCTGTGTCAGTCCATGCCCCATATATGGAGATCTTTATACTGTGTCATTCTACATGGTCATACTCTGTCAGTCTCATGTGGTCTATGATGTCAGACTTGTTGATGTCAGACATCAAATCCATATCTGGGAAAAGTGTATTTTTAATTGAAGTCAAAGGAGAAACATAATAAATACATTTATGTCAATTAAACTACAATAATATAACGTATCTCTTAGCAAAATAGTACACATGCGTGTCCCGGTGAAGCCGGTCGATTTGACATAATCATGGCCCAAGTGCGTGCCACCAAAACTGTGGGAGGAATTCCACTGCAAAAAAATAAATAAACGTATAATCGAAAATAAGAAGCAAATTATCAGAAATGCAAATTTAGCTTGTTTCCATTTGCAGGTGTCATTCAAATAACGATGGTCGCATGAGCCAACTCAGCGCAGTCCAGCTGAACACAGCGAAGCGCTCCCTACCTCCTTGCCCACCACTGGTTCTGTCGGAGGTTGTCTTTGCACAACAGTCGGTAAAGAGCTACAGCTGGCAGCCTGGCACGTTGTGAAAACGGGAGGAATTTACACACAGTCGGTGTCACTCCGTGTGTAACAAACAACTGGTTTGTTTTGTGGGCCAACGCTATACAATGGACGTTAAGCGGCAGGGGAAAGTGTTAACTTGGAGGATGATGGACCAGAACGTCATCATTTATTCACATTTATTGGCGGACCAGTTTCCATTCCCTAATGCGCATTTAGTTTTTCCGATAAAGCCTCAAAATCCACCTCCTCCAAGCGCATAAAAGTTTTTGCGGATAGTGAAAGTTTATTCGAATTTTGAAGTGTTTCCATAAAAAAAGATGTATGCGCAAAAGCCTTAACGAGCAATAAGGGGCTTTATGGAAACACTAGTGTAGCCAGTAGTAGACACACTGCAGTGTCACAGTGTAGCCAGTAGGAGGTGCACAGAACTGCAGTGAGACAGTGGAGCAAACAAACACTGCAGAGCTCAAGGCCCTGAGGCATGGATAGGAAGGAATACCTGTCGACTGGCCCAGTCTCTCTCTCTCTCCACTGAAGTGAAATGTGGTCGGGGAAAGTGATAGAATACAAATAAAGTACATAACCGTAAAAATGGTCCAGTTGTCAAGTAAATGCAGTGGTGTAAAGTAGCTAAGTACATTTACTTTAAGTACTGTACTTGGGTCAGTGACGTGACGCCCCAAAAAATGTGTTTTTAAAAAAACTTTAAATTGCAGGCATAAAAGTTATTTACTTTTGTTCTACTCACTCTCAACCTTATGGAAATACATTTTGTTTTTAGATATTTTATTGGAATCAGACTTTATTCAGCAGTTTGTTGTACTTGTGCCTAAAATCGTCATATGGTGTGACATGAAAATAATTGTTCATAAAATGAAAATGGAGTACATCTTTCTTAAGTTACTCACTTTATCAAAGTCCTTTATCATAACTAACCAGTGATCCACTATAGTTTTTTGAAAATTAATTATATCTGTATATTTTTTTCATAATCGACACTCTGTGTGAGGCCCGTGTTCATGATCTTACAACATATTTTAAATGTATTCTGTCAAAACTTTCTCTAAAATTACACAAATATTTGTGACTCTTCCTGATAATATTCTCTATGTAATCCATAAACATTTTTTTGGTTTAATCATTAATAAAGGTATGATTTCTCACTATTTGGAATGTCACACCAAATGATTTAGTGTCACACCGTATGATCATATCTTCATGTGTCAAAGCAAACTGTGTTTTAACCTACCTATTAGTGAGTACTGAACTTTACTGATTGATTAAACAATTACCCAGGATAACATGGCCTTAATATTTCTGAACAGGATATTATTGTAGGGCTTTAACATGGGATAAGAAAGAATTGTAGTAGTAGATGGATGATGAGGATGTGCACAGGAATGCTACGCACACCTAAGTCTTCTGCCGGCCCACGGCAGAAGGATCCTAAAGGGACAATAAGGCGCATAGCCACACTTGGAGCCAAGGCATTGAAGGCAACATTTTATTAACACCAATTAGTGGAAACAGAACTCAGCATTCAGGTAAATTGCTTTTTTCCGAAGTCTCCTGAACTTGAACACAGCATTTTGTGTTGAACAAATGTAATTAGGAATCATGACATTACACCACATCTCCACTAGCTAAAGAGTGCTGTGTTGCGCAACTCCGAAAATAGCTGATCTACAAGCTCTCGCAGCACAACGTGTTGAGAGCTTGTAGATCAGCTATTTTCGCTAGTTTTGTCTCGGGTCCTACCTTAACACTGTCCACTGTCCAGTCCAGTGAGTGAAAGTACAAAAGTATTAGATCAGATTAGATTATACATTTAGACTGTATTGTACATCAGCCAGTCGTATTTGGTGAGGGTAGCAAACCGGCTGCCTTGTTGCGGTTCTGCTATGCCACAGACAACCTCCTGCTCTTCGTAGAAAATGCAGTCTCGCCCCTTTGGCTCCTCTCTCCTTGCTGGGTCATTGTTTAGTTTCTCCCTGTACTTTGTCGTTCTCTCAGCACTTGTCATTTTCCAGCTGACAAAAGAAAATGGAATGTATAGTTTAAGACAAAGAGAAAATATTGTTTAGATTGAAACAATATGTTAAGGTTTCTGTGAAGGGGTTTCTGCTCTGTCTGATGAATTTGAAGTATCACTGAATGAAGCTAAATTACATTTTATGTAAAAATGTTTAAAACAAATGTTTAAATGTACAAAAGAAACATGGAACTTTGTTATTTGTTGTTATATCTGTAGTTAAATACAGTATAAATCATATGGTGTGACAGTCAAGTCATATGGTGTGACAAGCAGACATGTCACACCATATGATTAAGTGTCACACCATATTACTGTTTTCACCATTTAGGTTTACCTTGAGGCTACTATGTACACATTAGCATGCTAACAGCATGCTAGCTATAACAAAGCAGCCTAGATCTACATGGAAATATGACCAAAACTTCAAATAACTTGAGCTTTTTTTAAAGAAAAGGTGTCACACCAAAAGACATCCAGAATGGTGAGTTTGTCAACGTTTCAACAAGATGGCATTTCATGAAAATGTTAAAATCATAACTCACCTCAGACACCTGTCTTGCAGTTGTGCTGGGAGTGCTGAATAGCCTTACAGAAGAAGGACCTCTCTAGCCAATAGGTGTCCAAATAATTGCCTGTTTAATTTTTCCAAACTAGTGTCACACCAAATGATTTTGGGTTGGGGGACAAAATGTTTTTGATCAGAAATGACTGAAAACATTATGCTTTGACTTTGAAAAGATATAGGCTCAAAATAGACATTTTTTTTAGCCTAAATTCATTTTCAAATTATTTTTATCAATTATTTTTCTTAGTTTTATTCAAGTTCCCACTTTGAGAAACAAGGTCAGGACAGTCACACCATATGAGTTTTGCCATGTTTGGTTGAAGATTCTGAAGAAATGAGGAATGAAATGTTTTAATCTTGAGTGAGTTCACATAAAGCTTAATGTCCTGCACAATATTCAGAAGGTTTTTGACAAATATATTTTTTATTTATACATGTTTGACACCGAGGACAGCGAAAACGTTACGTCACGTCACCCACCCACTTAAGTACAAGTCTGAGGTATTTGTACTTCACTTGAGTATTTCCAGTGTCCAATACTTTTACTTCTACTCCACTACATCTCGGATCCAAATATTGTACTTTTACCCCACTACATTTATTTGAAAACTTTAGTTACTAGTTACTTTGCAGAAATAAATGATTATATTATAAAACATGCATTAATCCACTTCAGCCCTATTTTATGCCTAGGCTATTTGTAAATAGCCGATCTACAAGCTCACAACGCGTCACAGTTGTGAGCTTGTAGATCGGCTAATTTCAAACACTTTGTTATTTTACTTTTGGAAGTATATTTTGATGCCAACACTGTCATACATTTGCTCAAGTACATTATGAATTCTGGACTTTAACTTGTAACAGAGTATTTGTACATTGGAGTATTGATACTTTTAAAGGTATATTCAGTGATTGTATTTCAATCAAATAAAAATATAATTGGTACATTTTCCATTCATTCTCCTCACTAGAATGTGTGCTGACCATATAAGGACTTCCACCATGGCCCGTGTTACGAGCATTGCTAGATTCGGCTTTCAGAGGTGGCCAGCCAGTCCTCGACCAATCAGGGTAGAGTATGGCCGTAGTTATGTTATGATGTTTAGTTATGATGGTCAAAATAAAAGTTTTGAGAACTACCGTCGCTTTGAATTAAGAACGTCTGCTAAATGCCTAGATTGTAAACTACTGAACTCATAAAATGCCACAGTCTCGTAGTAAATCAGTATCATACATATCCTGAAGCTGGAGACGTAGGCCTACCTATATTCAGTGATTGGGTCTAATGATCAAAACGAGAACATTATAATGGTGTAGAAAATCTATAAAAAACTAAACATTTCCACGCTGTAAGGCCAGTAAGGGACACGATGACCCCGGCCACTTTCATTATCACTGAATACACCTTTAAGTATAGAATTAAAGAAAGTATAGAAGTAAAGAACGTGAGTACTTTTTCCACCACTGTTTGTTAGCAGCGTACAGTTCTATCCTCTCTCACTGCAGCAGCTTCCAAACAAAGGCGACGACAAGCGGATCATTTATGAACCCGCTGGCTTTACCCCGGCAGAGAGGCACGCGCGCACAGGCTAGCAGGCTTATAGTATTAACAGGGGAGTGATACCACATCTATAATGGTTTCTGTGATTCAGGAACTCGGGTGGAAGAACAAATCCATTAAGTTGCCAAAGATGCATTTCCTTTCCCCGTCTGGCAGAAACCTTCTATCTCCATTTTACAAACTTTTATTTTACTCTATTACTCTAGGTTTGTTATGTAGCCTAAATGAAGATCCTGAATGTGTCATGCCAAAGTGGCCAAAGTTAGTGAAAATAGCGAATCCTTGCACTTTTGATCGACATTTTTTTTTTTTTTTTTTAAGGGGAGTTGAATGGTTTCACGTTAGTTTCGTTAGTGCCTGGAGAAGGGACGTGCTGGCCACTGGGAAAAGCGGGACAACTCCTGAAAGGCCGGTCCATTCTCGGCCGGCCCACAAAGTAAATAAAACTCATGTAATTGTCCCACTGACTTGTCTCTCATGATCTGAAAAGGCCAATCTTTGAGTAACAGCAGCGCTATAGAGAGAGAGATCTCTCTCTATAGTGTTGAGTAGCAGCAGCCCACAGAGCCATTACATTGTCCCCACTGGCTTGTCTATCATCTGAATACCAGCCCACTACTCCCTAGCTTCCTTGACTACTCCTGGACGGTCTACATACAACATACAAGACCAGACTCTCTTTATACAAGAAAAACGCTGAGACCTAAAATCACAGTAACCGTTCATCGGTTAGTATTTGGGGCCTCGCGGCGTGTCCAGAAGGCGAAAAAATCGAGTGCGTAGCCGGTGCCCGCACGCAATGAGGGCCTCTCCAAATCCTTTTCCCGGGCTGAATCAGGGTCCCAGTACGTCCCTGGGGCGAGTCTCGGAAAACAAATGGTGACTCACAGGTTAGTGTAAAAAAAACAAAGCATGCATCAAAACATCATTGGCAGCGCTAGCTTTGGAGGGAAAAAAAAACCACGTCATAACATGTAATTAGCAGTACATTTGTTAAATGTGCTACATATATGAATATGCAGGGACGTGCTGGGCCCCTGATTCAGCCCGGGAAAAAGAGTTGCAGAGGCCCTCATTGCGCGCTATAGAGAGAGATCTCTCTATAGCGCTGCGTGACAAGTGACAAGCCAGTGGGCCATGAGTTATATTTTGTCGTTGTCGGGTGGAAACCTTGTACGTCCAAAACCGTTTGTTTTGTATTTATCATTTTAAAAATGATTTAAACTATTGAAAACAGCCAATCTACAAGCACACAACGCCTCGCACCGCGAGGCATTGTGTGCTTGTAGATCTGCTGTTTTCACTACTTTTGTGCGACAGCCTTGTATGATGAAGCAGGGCTTTGCTTTGCGAAAAAATGTATACATTTGAAACTTGGAGATACGAGGTTTCTGTCCGACAGTGAAGTTTTACTTTGTTGGCCGCCCAGCCCCCAAAATGGAACGAAGGCCGACATTTTATTTAAAAATGTTTCCTAATGGCCAGCCTGGACCGGCCGGGAATGAACCGGACGTTCGGGAGTTGTCCCGCTTTTCCCAATGGCCAGCACGTCCCTGTGAATATGTTTCATCCATCCGCCGTGATTTGCCGTAATTTTTAGCATGTTAGTCAAGACTAAGAAACCAGACTAAACACTTGAGTTCAGGGCGGTTGGCCTTCGATGAAACTGATTTTATTTTATTTTCTTTTTTTTCTTTTTTGAAGAATGCTTAGTTTGTATTGTCTTTTTTTAAGTAAAGTAATTTAGTAACTAATAATGTAACTAGTTACTGCTCTAAGTAACTAGTGACGCTTCCCCGTCTCACCTCATTTCTCTGTCTGCGTTTATTTATTTTTAATAATTATTTGGGAAAATGGAAAAAATTCAATACAAAAAAATAATTATTAAAAATAAATGAAAAAAGTTATCAAAAAAAACACGGCCTGCTCACGTATTAGGAGGGTAGTATGAGTCACCAGAAAAAATAATGGGTGTTTTTAATGAATCTTATCATGGTTTAAAATGAAGTTTGGAGTTACAATGGGTGTGTGTGGGGAGAGGCCCTGGGCCTGGAGGGCCTGGTAACATTTACATTAAATATCTAAATATTCAATCAAGCTAATTAAAAACTGTTCAGGGTGTTCATAAAAGCCTGATTAGATGATAACATTACCAAAAGTTTTTTTGAAAGTGAAATATCCCTTTAACATTACTTATCACCACACCCACAATCATTCCATCAAACTCTGTTTAAAACCATCATCATCAAATCCATAGAATAATTAAATAACCCCGAAAATATTATTCATATAGCAGACAAATATATAAGAATAAATACAAATCACATAAAATAGAAAACGTCTATGTAATGGACATACAAGGTTTCCTCCCGACCGCGACAGTAACGTCGACAAGGAAATCCCTTAAGTCTCCAAGATGCACTTTTATGTTTGGAATAGAGTGTTGATTCCTGTGTTGAGGCAAACGCACGCGCGCGCGCACGCACACACGCACACACACACACACACATACGTACACACACCCACATGCACACACACGCGCACACTTAATGCGTGGTTCAATAGGGAGGCGATAAGACTGATCAAAGAGCATTGAATTATGCTGCTACTTCAAGGGAACTTAATCAACGTAGCGACAACGTGTTAACATGAATGTTTTTCTTCCTACTCAGAGCACACACACATGTACACGCACAAACACACACACACACGCACACACACATGGGCACACACACACGCGCGCACACTCGAACACACGCACGCGAGCACACACACACACACACACACACACACACACACACACACACACACACACACACACACACACACACACACACACACACACACACACAGTTCATGGTGACTGTTGGTGTGGGGTCGGCAACCCAAAATGTTGAAAGAGCCATATTGGACCAAATAAACTAAAAACCAAATCTGTCTGGAGCCGCAAAACATTATAAAAGCCTTATATATCGTCGTTGTCGGGTGGAAACTTCGTTTTGTATTTATCATTTACAAAATGAACTAAACTAGTGAAAACAGCCGATCTACAAGCACACAACGCCTCGCGGTGCGAGGCATGTGTGCTTGTAGATCTGCTGTTTTCACTACTTTTGTGCGTCAGTCTTGTATGATGAAGCAGGACTTTAGTTAAAAAAACATACAAATTTGAAACTTGGAGATACAAGGTTTCTGCCCGACAGTGACAACTTATTAAAAGTCTATATTAGCTATATTAGCCTACTGTCAAAATGACTAAGTAGGCTATAAATACATAATGAGCATTACATTTAATATTTCTTCTACACATTTTTACAGCATTGGAAAGCGTTAAGAATGTTTGTGTCATGTTTGTCCTCCTACAGAACCTATTATTAAAATAAAAAAATATATATTTTTCCCGTAATACATTTTTGAAAAAGCTCCAGGGAGCCACTAGGGTGGCGCTAAAGAGCCGCATGCGGCTCTAGAGCCGCGGGTTGCTGACCCCCGAAGGGGCGAGTCAATGCGTGGGGTGGCTCAAAGTAGCTGACAGAGTACAGCATCTTGCAATGGGCCTGGTGTACAAGATACACTACACCACTAAGATACCCATGTACCTGACAAACTACTTCCTAAAGGTCAAGGATGTTCACGATCACAACACCAGAGGCAGCTCCACTAATCATGTTCAACGTAGATTTAACACTAAACAAGGCTCTAATTCATTCTCCTGCTATACCATCAACATGTGCATGGAACGCCCTTCCACAAGCCTTAAAGAAGAGCAAATCCCCAGCCTCCTTCAAAATTGGTATGAAAAGTCACCTTCAGGCGGCTGCTACTCGTGACTTGTAAATAGACTAAGGCCCCATGCTCCCCCCCCCCACCCCCACCCTTTTTGCCATTGTATTTGATGTTATGCTTTTTCTGCTTTTGAAATTGATGTTATCCTAGATAAAGTACTATGTTCTATCCGTCTGTCTTTCAATGTTATATGAGATACATAAAGTGGTTCCTGTGGAAATAAGCCTTGGCTTTCTAGGATCTCCTTTTAGTAGACCTTGTATACATTGTATTTTCCTTTTTGTAATGGGTAAAATAGCGCATTTTTGAACACATTTCCTTAAAGTTATCGGTTATGTAACCAATAGGGCTTAATGGTGAGCGGTTAAGAACATTTCTTCCATTTGGCTATATCCCTATGGCCAACAGCAGACTCTCTTTAGGGTGACTGCTGCAGGTTCTTATAGTAACTGCTCCCCACGGTCGCAATACTAATACAGTGGAGCGTACCTTTTCGGCAGACTGCGACGTTCCAAAGAAGATGGGGATGAAGGCCAGCCACACGATGCAGGTGGTGTACATGGTGAAGCCGATGGGTTTGGCTTCGTTGAACGTCTCCGGAACGCCTCGCGTCTTTATGGCGTACACCGTACACGTCACCATCAACAGCATGCTGTACCTAAAGGGTTAATAATAATAATAATACCACCACCACCACCACCCAGGGGTGTCACACCAAATTCTGGGCCCTGGGTACAAGGATTCACTGGGGGCCCCCCGTGAATGTATTTCATTAGACTGGGAACGCATTATTACGCATTATTTAATGCTTTAACTATTGAAAAATAACAGATATACAGCTCACAGCTCGAGCTTGTAGATCTGCTATTTTTTGAAAAATCGTGATTCTATGCCAGTTTATCATGAACATTAGTGAGGACCAATTATATGAAGACAGGTGGAAAATTGGTGAAGTCCTCCTTTAAGTAAATGTACTTAGTTACACCACTGCCCGTCATGTGGTGCGAAACAGCGAAACAAACTTAAAGAGGTTGTGGCTCTTAACTCAATCTTAATAGGTGTAACTTAGTCAGAATCTATGTTAATGTCTGGATAATATCGTAAATCGCGATTTCTTTTGGCACAATAATCGTGATATGAACTTTTCGTATCGTCCCATGATCCCTAGTACGTACCCCAGCAGGCAGATGAGCGACAGGTCGGAGATGTCACACTTGAGGACCCCGCGGGCGTTGTGCGGGTCGGAGGTGCGCTGGTCCTCGTAGTCGATGATGGCCTGGGAGGGGTCCACGCCGAACCACACGCACACGCCCAGCAGCTGCACAGAGATCAGGCTGAACGTGATCACCAGCTGGGAGGCCGGGGAGATGAAGCGGGGAGCGCTGACCGACAGCTTACCTGGACAGACACAAACACAAACATCTCACTGACCGAGAGCTTCAGGGACATGCTGGGCCCCTGATTCAGCCCGGGAAAAAGAGTTGGAGAGGCCCTCATTGCACGCTATAGAGAGAGATCTCTCTCTATAGCGCTGCTGCTGCTACTCAAAGATTTGACATTTCAGATCATGACAAGTGACAAGCCAGTGAGTTATATTTTGCCATTGTCGGGTGGAAACCTAGTATGTCCAAAACCGTTTGTTTTGTATTTATCATTTAAAAAATTGATTAAACTAGTGAAAACAGCCGATCTACAAGCACACTCGTAGATCTGCTGTTTTCACTAATTTTGTGCGACAGCCTTGTATGATGAAGCAGGGGTTTACTTTGCGAAAAAATGTACACATTTGAAACTTGGAGATAAGGTTTTGACAGTGACGATTTACTTTGTTGGCCGCCTAGCCCCCAAAATGGAACAAAGGCCGACATTTTATTTTTAATTTTTTCCTAATGGCCGGCCTGGACCGGCCGGGAATGAACCGGCCGTTGGGGAGTTGTCCCGCTTTTCCCAATGGCCAGCACGTCCCTGGACACAAACACAAACAACTCACTGACTCAGAGCTTACCTGGACAAACACAAACAACTCAACAGCAGTGTCAATGTTGTCGACTTAAAACTAGAGATGTCCCGATACCGATACCAGAATCGGTACTATCCCCGATACAGGCCTGCTCTGGCAGAGCCAGATACCAGTTTGTTTCAACATAACATATCAAAAGTCCTAAGACACAGTTTTGTGTGTGTAAGTTCAACTAATGAACAGTGCTTCTCTCACTCTTTAAAGCATTTTATTTTGGAGCGCCACACACTATTTAAGCACTTGTACAGATACTTAACATACAGTATCGGTATTCTGTATCGGCTAGTACTCAACATAAGTATACATACAGGTACTTGTATTTGGTCAGCAAAAAAGTAGTATCGGGACATCACTACTTAAAACTATGACGAAGGGATATCTGTTGACTACCTTTTTACACTGATGAAAACTAAATGAAAACTAAGCTATGCTGGCTAAAACTATGTCTAATTATATTGACAACTATGTCAATAATATAACTAGATTAAGAATGTCAGGGAGAGAAGAGATCCAGTAATAAAAGTAATTTAATGTTTGCGCTCCAAAAATAGTAGATCAGCTATTTCTGACACGCATGCTAAAAATAAATCAAGAATTTCAACACCGCCTAAATTACATTTTATTTCACAAAATAAATTGTAAACTATTTTGCTGAACCCTAAATCCCTAAACCTCTTTGCCTTTTTGTTTTACTATTCTGAAAAAATATTTTTAAATAGTTAAAAGTTGATCTACAAGCTCACAACACGTTTATGTTGATCGGATATATCTATAAACTGCATGATAATTATCACTGGTTTGGAAGCTATAAGAGTCATATAGATGTGCCATCTCAAAACTTCACATGTCCTGCCATTGAATATTGAGCTTGTAGATCAGCTATGTGTGCTATTTTTATGACCTTCTCTGACTTTGAAGTTTCCTATTAAGGTGGATTCTGCTTTTCAATGGGAATGGAGTGGTTTCAGCAACAATACGCTCCATAAAAACGTATGTAGGCAAAAAAAATCCTTCGCAGGACATTTTCAGAAGAGTTGAAACAGTAGGTTTAGAAACAATAAGAGTCATATACTGTATACGTATATCAGTCGGACCTTGCTCGAAGATGTACATAAATATGCACTTTATTATACCTGTATTGTTTCTAAACCTATGGGTTTAGAATCAATACAGGTATAATAATAAAGTTATAATAAGAAAAGAGAGAAGTTATACATAATAACACTGTATCATAGTCATCACTGGTTTAGAAGCTATAGGTTTAGAAACAATAAGAATCACAGATCCCATTCAGACCTTGCTCGAAGATGCGGTAGATGCGGTTGGTCTTGGTGAGCAGCGCGGCGTAGCTGATGCTCATGCCCAGGCCCAGGAAGATGCGCCTCAGGGAGCAGATGCCCACGTCGGGGGTGGAGATCATCAGGAAGGTGGTGGCGTAGCACAGGAAGATGCCTGTCAGCAGCACGTAGCTCAGCTCGCGGCCCGACGCCTTGACGATGGGCGTGTCGTTGTAGCGCACGAAGGTCAGCACCACGAACAGGGTGGCGCCGATGCCCAGCACAGAGATGAGCACGGGGATGACCGCCCACGGAGAGCTCCACTCCAACTGTAACCATAACCAATAGGATTAATAGATGAGCACGGGGATGACCGCCCACTGTAACCATAACCAATAGGATTAATAGATGAGCACGGGGATGACCGCCCACTGTAACCATAACCAATAGGATTAGTAGATGAGCACGGGGATGACCGCCCACTGTAACCATAACCAATAGGATTAATAGATGAGCACGGGGATGACCGCCCACTGTAACCATAACCAATAGGATTAATAGATGAGCACGGGGATGACCGCCCACTGTAACCATAACCAATAGGATTAATAGATGAGCACGGGGATGACCGCCCACTGTAACCATAACCAATAGGATTAATAGATGAGCACGGGGATGACCGCCCACTGTAACCATAACCAATAGGATTAATAGATGAGCAGGGAGATGACCACCCACTGTAACCATAACCAATAGGATTAATAGATGAGCACAGGGATGACCGCCCACTGTAACCATAACCAATAGGATTAATAGATGAGCACAGGGATGACCGCCCACTGTAACCATAACCAATAGGATTAATAGATGAGCACGGGGATGACCGCCCATGGAGAGCTCCACTCCAACTGTAACCATAACCAAAACGATTAATAGATGTCCAGATCTACAAGGATGATCAAAATAATGAATAGATGTCCCGATCTACAACGATGAATAAAATAAAATAAAATAATAATAATAATAGCCTAGATTTATATAGGGCTTTTCTAGGTACCCAAAGCGCTTAACAACAAAGGAAAAAAAACAACTTTTTTTAGAATAAAAAAAGTACATTCAACAATTAAAAAGATAAAAGTCAGTCAGGGACGCGGGAGGCATAATTTTAATAAAATATTCAATCAATCAAACGTGATGGAGATGGGTACACAGCTTACCTTAACGATGGGTACACAGCCTTACCTTAACAATGGGGATGGGTACACAGTCTTACCTTAACAATGGGGATGGGTACACAGTCTTACCTTAACAATGGGGATGGGGACACAGCCTTACCTTAACGATGGGTACACAGTCGTATCTTAACGATGGGGACACAGTCTTACCTTAACGATGGGGATGGGTACACAGTCTTACCTTAACGATGGGGATGGGCACACAGCCGGTGTGGTTGGCGTTGGGTCTCAGGTCAAAGCGACACATCTTGCAGGTGAAGGTGTCGGCCTGGTACTGGTAGCCGTCACAGTTCTCACAGTGCCAGCAGCAGGGGATGCCCTTCACCGTCTTCTTCCTCTGGCCGGCGACGCACGGCTGGCTGCAGATGGACGACGGGACCTCCAGGCTGCCAGACGGCCACTGCATCTCATTGGTCTGAAAGGAGGAGAATAACTGCATCTGATTGGTCTGAAAGGAGAATGACTGCATCTGATTGGTCTCAAAGGAGAATGACTGCATCTCATTGGTCTGATTGAGGGGAGGAGAGGAGAATAACTGCATCTCATTGGTCTGAAAGGAGAATGACTGCATCTCATTGGTCTGAAAGGAGAATGACTGCATCTGATTGGTCTGTAAGGAGAATGACTGCATCTCATTGGTCTAAAAGGAGGACCATAACTGCATCTCATTGGTCTGAAAGGAGGAGAATGACTGCATCTCATTGGTCTGAAAGGAGGAGAATGACTGCATCTCATTGGTCTGAAAGGAGGAGAATAACTGCATCTGATTGGTCTGAAAGGAGGAGAATGACTGCATCTGATTGGTCTGAAAGGAGGAGAATAACTGCATCTCATTGGTCTGAAAGGAGAATGACTGCATCTCATTGGTCTGAAAGGAGGAGAATAACTGCATCTCATTGGTCTGAAAGGAGAATAACTGCATCTCATTGGTCTGAAAGGAGGAGAATAACTGCATCTGATTGGTCTGAAAGGAGGAGAATAACTGCATCTCATTGGTCTGAAAGGAGGAGAATGACTGCATCTCATTGGTCTGAAAGGAGGAGAATAACTGCATCTCATTGGTCTGAAAGGAGGAGAATAAATGCATCTGATTGGTCTGAAAGGAGGAGAATAACTGCATCTCATTGGTCTGAAAGGAGAATAACTGCATCTCATTGGTCTGAAAGGAGAATAACTGCATCTCATTGGTCTGAAAGGAGGAGAATGACTGCATCTGATTGGTCTGAAAGGAGAATGACTGCATCTGATTGGTCTGAAAGGAGAATAACTGCATCTCATTGGTCTGAAAGGAGAATGACTGCATCTCATTGGTCTGAAATTATAATTACTGCATATCATTGGTCTGAAAGGAGGAGAATGACTTCATCGCATTGGTCTGAAAGGAGGAGAATAACTGTATCTCATTGGTCTAAAATTATAATTACTGCATCTCATTGGTCTGAAAGGAGAATGACTGCATCTCATTGGTCAGATTGAGTGGAAGAGGAGAATTACTTCATCTCATTAGTCTGACGGAGGCAAATTCATTATTTCTTACAATTTAGATTTTCCCTGTTCAAGTCAAATGTAGGAAAAATAACTTCTGGAAAGGTATTAATTTTAAGATGCCGTCCACAATGGCTGCCGGGAGCTTGAGCCACACACACACACACACACACACACACACACACACACACACACACACACACACACACACACACACACACACACACACACACACACACACACACACACACACACACACACACACACACACGGGTACCAGGAGTCTCCATATATGGGTAACTGGTCCAATATATATCACTGGCCAGATGGCCAAGACATGCATGGCACGACTTTGCCCTTAGGCGTCTTACTGCATTAGAGTTTAATGACCAGTGTGGTCTGCACTTGATTGGACCCTAATCTAGTCAAAATAGCAGATCTACAAGTAGCGTCATTGGCTATTCTACGTAATGGCATCATCACTCCACGACATCACAATGTCATCATCACATCCATGTCCTTTAGAATGAAATGTCAACTAAACAAAATGTCATTCAACAACTTTTAACAACGGATCCACCAGCTTGTAGGAACTTCTGCAGACTAGTTGTCAACGCTGCTGAATACACCGTCTGCTGTGTATCTGAACACACTGTGAAGGACGGAGGATTAGCTGAACTGTGATTGGCGATCAATTCACTATCAACAGACACCGGCTTCCTTGATTGGCCTAACCCAACTCATCATTGGCTTTGTGGATTGGTCGGACTTTGTGTGACATTTGTACCAATAATAAGCGATAGCTCACACATTAATTAGGACTCTACTGTTACAGAGCGAGAAATGTTCAGCTATGCTTTGCGTCTGAGCGGAGGAACAGAGAGAGATGATTATGTTTCCGTCGCAGTGGAGCACGAGGTGTACTACTTTGGAGGAGGATTATGGACAAAGATCAGGACAAAGATCAGTGTGCATGTTTTCAACACAGTGTCTTTGGGCTGGAGGGAGTTGCCTCCAGTGACACCCGGAAGAGGGGAATGTGACCTTGATGTTCCCGCCAAGCGTGAGGGCCACACAGCTGTGTTGATAGAAGATACCATCTACATCTGGGGAGGATATCCTTACTGCATTGTTCTTTATGGATTTGATGTTGACGTCCACAGATGGTTCAAACCCAGTGTGTCAGGGACTGTTCCAGAGGAGAGGGGCCTCCACTCAGCCTGTGTCTTTGGGTAAGGCCATGTTTATCCATGGAGGATGCGCCAAGCTGACTCGATTCACTAATGACATATACAAGTTGGACACCAGCACAATGGTCTGGTCTTTAATTAATACCAGAGGAACTACTCCACCTACTTCATCACTTCACTCTGCCACCATCATCGGGACAAAGATGTTTGTATTTGGAGGTCTAGGGCCCTGGGGGGGCTACAACAGCGTCAGAGTGTTTGACACAGAGACCAATGGCTGGTTGAACACACCACCTGCACAGCTTCGTCCAGAAGAACGCTGGGGTCATTCAGCCTTTAGCTACAATGGAGAGCTGTACATACATGGTGGTGAGAACTTGCAGATGCTCAATGATTTGTGGAAGTTCAATCCAGAGAGCTTCTCCTGGAAGAAGGTCGAGCCCAAGGGGAGAAGACCATCTAAGATGTATTGGATGTGCTGTTGCATGATGGGAGATCGTATCATCGTCTTTGGAGGATTGAAAACATCCAATGAGCTGATCATCTTAGACTTGAGTCCTAGTCTTAAGACGTTATGCAAGCTAGCAGTTATTCAGTACGGTCTGGAGCAGTCTCAATTCCCACACAACCTCAGGTGGGAACTGGCAGCTTTGACGACCAAACAAACAATCAATCAATAAGACGACCCGCTGGAAAATAATTCATAAAGCACAGATCACTTGAGCACAGTCCATATTGTTCTACTGTATTTTACTGTAAAAGCAGTCCATAATGCTCTTCTGTATTTTACAGTGAACCATTAATAGGAATACTTCTTGTTTGGTTCGTGCTCCAAATTAGAATTGTGTGACATCGTGGGTAGTATGATCAATTTGGACGTTAACCCTAGAAGACTAAACCTATTTTTGAGCGGTGGTCACAACGCTCCTATACGTGGCCGTGTGTGTGGGTATGTATGCGTCCGTGTCTGTAGCCTGCAGTAACCTTTTCTGACCACACATGTTAAGGGAGGGGCGCTGTTGTTCAGACTCGCACGCACGCACGCACGCACGCACGCACGCACGCACACACACACACACACACACACACACACACACACACACACACACACACACACACACACACACACACACACACACACACACACACACACACACACACACACAGTGTTTACCCATTATACAACTGGTAGTTCCGACGAAGCAATCTGATTGGATGAAACAATCATGTGACCTTGATTGTATTCAGCATTATGTAGGCTACCGCTCTCATCAATGAAAAAATCAGCTGCGCTGAACACAAAAAAAAATAAAAAATAAAAATGCCTGTCCCAGCTGCCACCAAGTTAACAGTTTTCATGTGGAGTTCAGAGATATAGTAGCTAAAAGTGGCATTAAAAAATTCCAAATGTCGAATATCGAATATCTTAATTACAATGAAATGAAGTTTAAGTGTTTTTGTTTTCTTTTTAACACCTTGCCGTCCGAAATAGAATGGTGGTTGGTAGATTAGCCGTGAAATTTCTATTATTGTATTGTGATCTGAGACATAATATTATGTTTATAAACATGACCCCGCAGCCCCTCCATCTTGAACAGCGCCGCTGTTTTTTCTTTTTTTTTTCCCCCAGGCCAGTAACTCACCATGATTTTCTCGATTTCCGTTGGGATAGAATGGGGGTTTTGGCCGATCGTCGATGTCCCCGTGCGTTTCGCGTGCGCGATCCTTTCACGTAAACGTCCCCGCAAATAGTCCATGTGTGACTGAAGAACAGAACTGAAAAGTTTCGCTAGCATAGCACCAAGCATGGCTGCTGTAGGAGCTCGAGTGTGCAGACAGCAAACGGATGGCTGGGAGTACCTTTGGAGAAGGAGAGGCGCTGATGTCACCTCTGCTTCATGCACGGTCTGCATGAGCTATCAATGCACGAGTGGTGACTAGGGAAGGTTAGACGATCGCCGATTTTCGGATCAAAAGCTTTTATTCCGGTTTTAAAGACAAAGTCCGGGAATGTGCGGCGTGGCTGAGAGTCCCTGGGGGGATGTTCGATATAGTACGGTTTTAACATTAAGGGGCTCCCCGTGGCTTAGAAGGTGTTAAGGGCAACAGTTGTATAATCGCAATATTAATATATATGGTCCAGTGAAGGTACAGTTAACTGCCAATTGTGTGTGTTTTTTTTTGTTATTTTTTTTGCTTTTTTTAAGTCAATGAGCATCCTGGGTCAGGGTTAGCACCCAAGGACACCCCCCCCCCCCCCCCCCAGGACGCTTCTTATCACCTGACAGGGGGGAGTTTCCCCAGTAGGATGTAGCGCGTGGAAGGAACACGTTATTCCAACCAGTTTCCCCTCCATCAGGCGCCCCGGCTGGCCAGGGGGAGGCAGTATAGAGACCAGGATTACTGTCTTTTCTTTTTTTTTAACACATCGGGTGCCCACGATGATTCAGGGTTTACCCTTGCAGGGGGCCATCGTCGCCATAGCAACCCGCCATTTTACGTACCTTCGTGTTACTGGGAAAAAGTATCTGTAAATGTAATCCAAGCATGTTCCGTTTATTTTCACGATTATCTTTTCTTTCAGTCAGCCGAGTCAGGACCGCTTTTTTACCAATCCTGGGCCACAGCGTTTGTGTCACGGGCGGTAGAAAAGGCCGTGTTTTGATCATGAAGGTGATTGAAAAAGCTAGATCAGGAGAAGAGTTAAGGGTAACTACCCTAGGGGACACGGGGAGAACATGCAAACTCCACACGGAAAGGCCCTTTTCGCCAACCCCACCTAGTGTGGGCACCGATGACGGCAATCGAATCCGGGACCTTCTAGCTGTGAAGCGACTGACTGCGCCACCGTGCCCCCTTCTATCCAATGTATTTCCAATACACTGGACATGTATTGGTTGCTCCGTCTTGTTTGGTCAAAAATCCTTTCTCTCCATCCACTACCATTGAAATAATGTGTTTTTCAGTCGCTGGGTATTGTTATTCTGTGTATTCAATTCTCATTTTAAACTTGGTTTCCGTAAAAAGGAACATCTCAGGTGCAGTATAGTGACTGGGCATGTTTTTTAAATGTTTTCTTTTCTCCAAGAATGATGTGTTAGCATATTCTACATAAACAAGGTGGAACCAGGGCGGAACAAGGCAGATATAGAGATTCACAAAGGGTGAATTGTATTCATCCTGGCTGCAGAAATCTCCACTTATTTTCCCATATCGCTCGTTTGGTCAAAACAGACCCGTTTTCTATGGACCACAACGTATTTCTCTGCGTGAAAGAAAAAACCTTCGGCGGTCGTGGACGGGAAGAGCCGCGCACACAGCGTGCACGGCACTACAGAAAATCGGGTAAATGAAATAGGGAAAAGCCTTGGGAGTTAATCTACATACAGCAATATTATTGCAGCATAACAGCTCATCCGCACTGCCCGCGATGCGACGCGAGCGATGAAATCTCATTAAAATACATTTGTTTCAACGAGGACGTCTACTGCGAGCGACAACGCGTCGTACCACGTCGTCGTCCACCCCTCCTGTTTGCGCTCGCGGGGCCTCTATGTGAGCGAGGTTTCGACGAGGCGACGTCCATAGGGGTAATTGGCCATGCACCGCCCCCCAAACACTTTATATTATTATTTATTTATTTTATTGGTTCAGGCTACGTCGCAACGCAATGGCCGACGATCCAAATGCAGACAGTATTTCGCGCCGTGTCGCTCGCTCGCGTGCGGTGAGGATGAGGATGAGGTGTGAGTATTATATACGTACGTCCAAGAACAGCTGGTCGGTCCAGTGTCCGATGCTCTTGTACTCGGTGCTGTAGTTGTTGATCTGGTACTGGTAGATCTCATAGCGGCCCGGAGCGTCTCCGTTCACGTTGAACACCACCGGAGTGCCCGCGATCCCTGAGGAGAAACCAAAGAAGTCAGTCAATCAGACACAGTTTTCTGCTTACTGCAAACCACAGACCTGCTGATGCGGCAAAACGACCGTCGACCAACACTCATGCACTTGGTTATTGTCTAAAAGTCCACCGTTCAACTTTGTGCTGAGCCAGTCTACGCACACGCACGCGCGCACACACACACACACACACACACACACACACACACACACACACACACACACACACACACACACACACACACACACACACACACACACACACACACACACACACACACACACACACACACACACACTATACATGTAGACGGTGGTGAATCGTGACATAAAACCTGACATTATGTGACAAAATAAACAGCTAAACAAAGGTATTTATTGAATGTGGTATATCATATAATCACATATTCATATTATTATTTTCACAGTATCAAAGTCACAGTGACTTAATGAAGACAGAAATGCATTCGTGTCTCCATCCGGAATCATTGGCGGCACATTTTATAATAATAATCAAATTGTGGTCTTAGGAATGCGACAAAAACTCACTTTGCCGCCTTGCAATAAATGAACGTGCAGACCGTTTGAGTGCTCCATTGTTTTATTTGGGTAGTCATTTATGAAGTGCCCAGGTAGTATGTTTCTTAACTCTTACCATGCCACAGTGGTAGATTGACGTAAATGGGCCAAAAGCCGTCAGTGCCAATGACGTATTTTGACGTATATAATAAAAATGATTATTTTCTTCTTCTTTTTTTTTTTTCATTTTTGTTTTTTTAGATGTCAAAATGACCTGAGATCAGAGAGATGATTTTCTCTGTTTGTGTGTTGGCTCCCTCGTTTAGCTGATTGAGAAAATGTGTGTCCATTCTAGTGGATGGACACTTTTTTTGATTCATTCAGCTCTATCTCTGGAACCATTTGTCTGATTGACAAAATTATTTTTGCCACTGAATCACAACAACTGTGTCTGTTTTTTCATTGCATAGTAAAGAAAACATACAAAATCCTGGCACAGGGACTTTGGGGCCATTTTGGCCTGGCATGGAAAGTGTTAATACAGTTTGTCCTTGTTGAGCACCGACAAGTCCTTCTACCGATGTTTGGCTGAAGCGCGCAGACGTCTCCTACTTGTAGAACTCCACAAAGCTTTGCGTTGTGCTCGTTACATGAGTTTCATCAGCTCCAGCGCAGGGACATGCTGGGCCCCTGATTCAGCCCAGGAAAAAGAGTTGTAGAGGCCCTCATTGCGCGCTATAGCTATAGCGCTGCTGCTACTCAAAGATTTGCCATTTCAGATCATGACAAGTGACAAGCCAGTGGGCCAATTATTGTACATGAGTTATATTTAGTCGTTGTCGGGTGGAAACCTTGTATGTCCAAAACCGTTTGTTTTGTATTTATCATTTTAAAAATGATTGAAACTAAAACAGTCGATCTACAAGCACACAAGAGGCGTTGTGTGCTTGTAGATCTGCTGTTTTCACTACTTTTGTGCAACAGCCTTATATGATGAAGCAGGGCTTTGCTTTGCAAAAAAATGTATACATTTGAAACTTGGAGACACAAGGTTTCTGCCCGACAGTGACGATTTACTTTGTTGGCTGCCCAGCCCCCAAAATGGAACGAAGGCCGATATTTGTTTTTTGGACCGGCCGTTTTTCCCAATGGCCAGCACGTCCCTGCTCCAGCGTGTCGAGACAAAAACTCATTTCATGAATGGAATTCTTTTCCAATTATACCAGACGGTCTAAAGGGTAATAATGTCTGCTTTAATAGTGGGAAGGTTTTGATTGTTTCTCTTAAACATTTGCCTGTGAATCCTGCAGCCCCGGGGAGGGCAATGCTTGATTTGATTTTCCTATTTTCTTATTTCGTTTGTAAATTAATGTCCTACTTGGTGCATGATTTGATTTTCCCTTTTTTCTATTTCATTTGTAAATGAATGTCCTACTTTGTCGACACACATGCAAAAGTAGCAAAAAATATTTTTGATATTTTTGAAACAAATATTGTTTAACACAACTACTGCCTCTTAATCTGAAGGTTTGCTTGGTGCCTCGGTGCCACGCCGTTTCCTCCATAGGCCGCCGCTATTATTTTGAAGGGCTGGAAGGGGGTTGTTTTTGTTTTTTTGGATTATCACTTGACGGCAACGATTACGTCATCTAGTCACATGACAGTGTGAGCCCAGAAGAGAACATGGCTGCGCCCAGCTTTTGTGTACAGTTATGGAGAGTGGAGACCATCCTTTGTATAAGAATGTCCCTTTTGGAGAAAATGAAGTCTCTTTATGGGCCTCTCAATGGATTTACTATGGAGGACGTTAACTTCGCGTGCACGCCCGACGTGCGTTGTAAACAAATCGCGGACATTACCGATGCGGGCGGGACCGGAGCGACGTACAGTAAGTAATAATATCTTTACTGTATATACAGTAAGATTGACAGTCCTCGCCGTCAACGGCGCCATGGTATTAACCCTTTCACTGACGGTGAGCGTCGTCAAGGGCAGCAGAACAGTTAATGAATGAATGAATGAATGGATGAATGAATGAATGAACTAAAAGCAGTGCTCTTCCGAGCACAGGTCTCCACCAGGCCAGGCGTCCTGGTGGTACTAACTACTGTATAATAGGCCAATGTAAAAAGGGTGGCATGTGTTCTTCACCTTAGACCTTTCATGGCAATCGGACACTGCATGCGTGATTTGAGGCATTGTGTTCCAAAAATGTGTTTTGATAAAGTCTACCTGCTGGTGGCGCTACAACAGGCCAATGTGAAAAGGGTAGCATTTGTTCCTTGACATAGTGGGAATATGTGTGGCAAATTTCACGGTAATCACAAGCTGCGTTGATGATTTGAGGCATTTTGTTCAAAAACGGAGCAATCCTGCAAACTTTGGAAGCTAATATTAGCCAATCAGGATGGAATATGAAATATCAGACGGATCAGGTTTTTCCTTGGCCTCTAGGGAGTGTGTGTACAAAGTTTGATACTGATCGGTGGAGTTATAGGTAAAAACACAAATTGGCCTGTTATAGCGCCACCATGGGGCTGATTTGAACATTTTGATGTGGCATTTCTTCCTCAGCCTAGTGGGAATGTGTGTGCACGATTTCATGATAATTGCACTTTGCGTTTGTGATTTGAGGCATTTTGTTCAAAACGGCTCAATCCTACAAACTTTGGAAGCCAATCTTAGCCAATCAGAATGGAATATTCTAAATCGGACAGATCCATGTCGATCACATGACTGTCCAGATACTGCCTACCGATTCGTAGGATTTTTGGACAAAGTCTGTAAGAGTAGTGTACAGAAATGTGTTTTGCCATTGGCCTCATGGTGGCGCTAGAACAGGCCCATTTGAGAAATGTGGGTCAGAGGTTCTGAATTGGCATCCAGGGAGTGTGTGTGCTCATTTTGGCAGCGACCGGGCCAACAGTGACTGAAATTAGGTGGTAACAAACTGCGAGGACGAATGGACGGACGCAAGGACGGACGGATGGAGGGGAAAACATACTCTCCCCCATGCCTACGGCTGTTGGAGACAATGAATGAATAGCTGGTAGTGGATGTGTTTACCATAGGATTATGTTGTATTTTTTTTGTCAGCACATGCATTCCACACACTCCATAGGGATAGACCACACATGGACATATGATATATATCAACGTGTGACGGCCATTGTCCCGCTTGAATAAAAGATGAACTATTTCTAAAGTAAATATCACGTTTAAGTAGGGATGGAGCTCAAAACATACTCGTTAACAAATGTATTGAGTACCCAGTATCAATAATCTTTGGGCTTATCAAGCCTGTTATCGAGCATATGGTGTCCCTTGATGTCATGTTTAAACAATCAAGACAAGAGGCGATCAAGAAATTATTACAGTACTAATATTAATATAGCCTAAAGCCGTTTAACACTTACATTAATGATTGTTTTAATGATAGGCGAAATATTTGTTTTACTTTTGTTAATTGTCATCTTCATTGATGACAATTAAGCCACAAACTCAAAGGCACAACAACTGGCCAATAAGATACCTGTACCTGTTCTGTTCAGAATTTGTCGTCTCGCGTCTTTCCACGAAATATTAGAAAATGATCAACAAGCTCAATAAGCAGGATCGATAAGGTGCTCAATATCAATACAAATTAACAAGCTCCATTCCTATCCCAACTATATTTTAAAGATGTTTAAAACCCTGCAAGACCCGACTTAATGTTTAAAACCCTGCAAGACCCGAGTTAATTTCTACTTGCCAAAAAAAAAAAAAAAAAAATCAGATGGTGTTTTAGGAGTCCTAATCAGAGGAAAATGTAATGTTTAAAAAATAATAATGTTTTTGTAAGGTTTTATACCCATATATCATAAATCATAAATCATGCTCTAGTTTGCATTTTGGGGATATTTTTCATAGTAATAACATATGTACATGTTCTAGACATTCTAATGATCACAAAAAATATATATATATTACAGGCATTTTACTTATGTTTTTGTGAGGAATAGCTTCAGTTAAAAAGTGAGATGTTGTTCGTCCAGACGCTGGAATTTCAACTTCTCTGGGAGGTGTGAATGTCAGCCTCTGTGGGGGGTATTTTTATGCAAATATCATGGCCAATGGCATTGTAATACTAAACAATAGGATGTCAAGGTGATGTTGATGTGAAAAAAGAACAGAAAAATTAATTATAACATTCTTTTTTTAACTGATTTAAAAAGATGTTGCCAAAAAGCATTGCTGGGCCTTGCAGGGTTAAGTGCTTTAGGTGAGACTAAGAGAGGAGTGGGCAGAGTGACAGTGTTTATAATGAGCTGTTGGATAGAAATAAAACCTTTTAAAACTTAAAATGGACCACAGTTTGTGGGAGAGAAACAGCAACGGCAACAGAATGTTATGTTTACTGCAACAGTAATAATATATGCTGTAGGGAGGAAATAAAAATAAGAAAAAAAATAAACTTTAATGATGAATCATCAAATCTGCGGGACTTTAATGAGATCACTGTATCGCCCTGGTCCCATGCACACAATGCACACAAATAATAGCAATGCACAAAAATGACACGCACGCACACACATGCACGCGCCTGTTTAGGCTCCTAAATAATTGATAAGACAAAACACAATTAGTGTCTAGGCCTACAGTTTTTGTTGCTTTGATTTGTACATTTGATCTGAATTATTATGGTTTGCATAGTGGTTTGCAAACCCTACCGTACACCAGGGGCATAGTTCCGTCGATTTAAAACGAATCCGATACGGAACTAAAACGTCCTATGTTTGGCCGCTAGTTGCGCTGTTTTCCCCCCGCGAGGTACCAAAAAGAATGTGTCTACATTGGACCCCATTCGTTTTCCCCTTTGATTTTCTAACCTTAATAAACATTGTCATAAATACTTTATGGTTGGTTCCTGTCGCTAGTGAAAAACTCCCTTTCAATCACCATGATGTGCGTTTTGTGCAAATATGGTCCCATTTATGTTAAAATTGAAGTTGGCCACATTTGCGGGGGCGTGGCCAACTAAACTGATACTAGCCTGCTGTGTTCTTCTTTGTGTGCTTTATTTCGGGAGGCTATCAACACCACATTCTCCCATGTATCCCTGCGGTTCCACGTGACCGTTGGCAGCCAATAGCATGCCTTATGATTCCTGGGGTACCATTAAAACAATGATGGCGACACCCATACAAGGAACAAAAAAACGTCATTTTCGCAGCATAGAAACCAACGGCTTCACATCGTCCATATTCTTTTTACAGTCTATGCCGTACACGGACAAATGTGACCGTGGCATTTTTTAAATTTTCTGTTTTACACACGATTATAATATTCTTATTTTGATCATAAGACCCAATTACGGAATGTGTGACACTGATTTACTACAACATTATGTATAGCACAATAGGAGTCCACTAGTTACTAGTGGACTCCTATTGTGCTATACATACCCCCAAAATAATCATATTCTAACTGGGGATCATCTGGGGACCCCCCCCAAATAATTTGGGGGGGTATTTCCTTTTCCTTTTCCAATGGGATTGTTTTTTTCGAAAGCTGCGGTCTGGTCTGCAACGCTGGTACATGTTACATGCACAGATTCGTGCACGATGCGTGCACGTGCCCACGTTAAAAGGTAAGGACAATTTGGCAGTTGCTTAGTTCAGGCTATGTTTAAAATGGCAGAGAAAAAGTTAACTTGTGAGAGTATTTGGTTCCATTTGAAGACTCTCAGAGTTACAGACCTGTTATGGTCAGTGGTCACTCTTCTTTGTGCGTCTTGTATTCTTTTTACATTTACTCAAGTAGCCTATTCTACTTACGAGGAATTCTGAGGTATTTGTACTTTACTTGAATATTTCCAATTTCCAGGCAAATATTGTGCTTTGTTTTTTACTCCACCACATTCATTTGAAAACTTTAGTTACTAATTACTTTACAGATACATCTAAAAATAATAGTCGTACCAGGAACCCCCAGAAGCTAAGATTTGAGGTTTGCTTTGAAAAAGCAAACCTGTGAGCTTGTATATCTGCTATTTTTTCAATAGTTAAAACATAGACTAATAGTTAAAGTAGTTCCAGGTCTTATAAGGCTGATGGTAAAAGCTGTGCGGACCTGCGTGTTGCGTCTCAAAACCTCTCCTTCTCTAAACGAAGGAATAACGGTCACGAATAAAGACAAATTGCAGCGTTTCCGCGTAGCTTCCCTAAAACAGCCGCGTTGCTCGGAGACAGTAATATACGGTTCAGGGACGTGCTGGCCATTGGGAAAAGCGGGACAACTCCCGAACGGCCGGCTCATTCCCGGTCGGTCCAGGCTGGCCATTAGGAAAAAAAATTTAATAAAATGTCGGCCTTTGTTCCATTTTGGGGGCTGGGAGGCCAACAAAGTAAATCGTCACTGTCGGGCAGAAACCTCGTATCTCCAAGTTTCAAATTTGGACATTTTTTCGCAAAGCAAAGCCCTGCTTCATCATGCAAGGCCGTCGCACAAAAGTAGTGAAAACAGCAGATCTACAAGCACACAACGCCTCGAGGTGCGAGGCATTGTGTGCTTGCAGATCGGCTGTTTCCACTAGTTTAAATCATTTTTTAATGATAAATACAAAACAAACGGTTATGGACGTACAAGGTTTCTACCCGACAACGACGAAATATAACTCATGTACAGTAATTGGCCCACTGGCTGGTCGCTTGTCATGATCTGAAATGGCAAATCTTTGAGTAGCAGCAGCGCTATAGAGAGAGATCTCTCTCTATAGCGCGCAATGAGGGCCTCTCCAACTCTTTTTCCCGGGCTGAATCAGGGGCCCAGCACGTCCCTGGTACGGTTAGAGGGAAGCAGAGGAGGCCGACGCCTTCAGACACTTATTATTCATTCCACTGAGTTACAGGTTCGGTTCATCATCTGACCCTATAGGAGCATCCCATTGTCTGGGAGGTTGTATGTCATCCTATTGTGTAGGAGGTAGTATTTTACTCTCTCACTCTGTAGTGTTTAATTGTCTCTCTGCCTGCGTGCCTGCT
Organism: Nannobrachium achirus; assembly: GCF_963921795.1. Taxonomy (NCBI): domain Eukaryota; kingdom Metazoa; phylum Chordata; class Actinopteri; order Myctophiformes; family Myctophidae; genus Nannobrachium; species Nannobrachium achirus. The sequence goes on along the minus strand of NC_137818.1, from coordinate 7,366,555 downwards.
CGGAAATAAAGGCTTGTTGTGTACGGAGTTGTCAGGCCTGTAATTAAACTTTCCTAAAACAGACTTCTTTATGCCTCCGTACACAGGAGCTCTGCTGAACTCAAAGTGAAAAACAGACTGCAGGGAGCATGTTTATGCCTCCATGAGGGAGGTAAAGCACCCGCCTTGATGGCTGTAAAGCCTCCATAAGTTGTTGTAGAACTAGAAACCTCCTCCTCCTCCTCCATAAGTTGTTTTACAACGAGACAACTCTCCTACTCGGGATAAAACTTTTCTGTTTCTCCATACTATTGGTCTATACTGTCTTAAGATGAATGTTTCTCCACGTTATAAGCTTTACTTTTTCATCGCCCCCAGGAGGAGCCAACTGATACAAAATGCTGCGGCACGACTGGTCTACAACCAGACAAAATTCTCACGTCTCCCCCCCTTCTCCGCGCCCTCCACTGGCTCCCGGTTGCGGCCCGCACAGAATACAAAACACTGATGCTGGCCTTCAAAGCAGCCTAAGGTATGGGGCTGTTAAGTCTGACATCATTTTGTAGGCAGAGGAGAACTTTTGCCCCCCAAAAAAGCGAATCTTTTTACTATTTTTACTATTTACTCATTTTTCTTCTCTTTGTTGTTGAAAGGAAAGTGGTAGAATTATACTTTAGTCGTTATTTTTGTCTCGGATCTGTTGAAATAGTGAGGGACAGATATTGACAATAAATATGCTTGGAGGTCTGACTACAAAATGATGTCACGGCTTAAAAGCTCCATGGCTCCCCCATACCTCCAAAACCTGATCAACCCCCATAACCCCACCCGTTCACTCAGATCAGCCAACGCAGGGATGCTGACAGAACCCTCGCTAAATACCCCGGGACAAAAATCCACTCGTCCAAGACAATTCACCCTCCTGGCCCCCAAACTGTGGAATAAACTCCCTGTCGCACTTAGAACTACAGACTGACTCCCTAGCTTCTGCCGTGGACTGAAGACTCACCTCTTCAGACTCCACCTAAACCCATAGCACTACTGTAACACTCAATGACCATACATGAAGCTAGTTAGCATTTTTAGGCCTAAACTGTAAACTTCTCTAATGAAACATTATGTTTGAGCACATTTCAGTAATTTATAGAAGAACGGAAATGTAGCCTATGAAACTAGTAGTGTATAGCTACCAGGGGTGTAATGATACATTTGAACAACTATGCGATGATACATTTGAACAACAATACGATACGCATCTCGATACATGGTTGACGATACGATACATGGGACGATGTTGTTTCATTCATGCCGATACGATGCGATTCAATTCAATGATTTAAAATCTATATAGTAACTATTTAGCAGAGACATTATATCTGTGTGAAACGTGTCAATATAGCAGGTTTTTTTAAGGTAAAAATCTATTATTATGGATATAAATAAGATTTTTTAGGACATACATGGACATTATATTACAACACATATGGACAAACCCACCTTGACATGAACACAGAGATTACACACATGTATCGATAGACCAAGAGTAGCTATATGGAATGGAAAAGTAATTAGACCCCTCTTTTTCATTACCCCTCAATTTAATTGCTAAATACAAGGCACACATATTTTGTTTCCATGCAATTGCAAAGCGATTCGATAAATATATATATGATAAGATATACAGAGCCAAAAGGTACAATATTTTGCTTTTGCATATCAATATAGTAGATCATTGCAAATTAAAAAAATATATATTTTTTATTTCAGTTACTATATCGTTACACCCCTAGTAGCAATATCTACAATATCGGCTATATGTGATATGTGATATGCCCTCCACACTCTCCTATCTAACATCAGGGTTTAGAGCTCTAAACCTTCCACACTCTAACATCAGGGTCTAGAGCTCTACATTGTTGTTAGCTCTAGACCCTCCACACTATGCTATCTAACATCAGGGTCTAGAGCTGTGTTGTTAGCTCTAAACCCTCCACTCTCTCCTATCTAACATAATCTAAGTAAAACAAAATAGTACATCCCCCCCACCCCCAACCTCTGGTGTCTTCTTTCATGTAGTCAGCATGTATGTACAGTAATGTACGTTAATGTACAGTACGTGTGTCTGCGTGTACAGGAGACACTTCCAGGAACTCAGACGTTTCATATTATCATCGTTATGGACGTTTTCCGTTTTTCCCCTCAAAAATATAAATAAATTAAACCTTTTAAAAAGCGCCTCCGCTCCATATCGGCAGACTGCAGACTCCAGCGTGAAGTCAAAGACGCTGAGAGCAGAGGAAAGCCTTCCGGTAAATAATAATAATGTGTTTTGCAGAGCATTGATTTATTTTACAGGCTGCATTTTAAAGCAGTGGTTCTCAACCTTTTCAGGCCGTGACCCCCAAAATAATCATATTTTAACTGGGGACTCCGGACTAGTCGTTGTCTTGCCTTAAAGGTATATTCAGTGATTGTATTTGATTCAAATAAAAATATAATTGGTACATTTTCCATTCATTCTCCTCACTAGAATGTGTGCTGACCATATTAGGACTTCCACCATGGCCCGTGTTACGAGCATAGCTAGATTCTGTTTTCAGAGGTGGCCAGCCAGTCCTCGACCAATCAGGGTAGAGTATGGCCTTAGTTATGTTAAGATGTTTAGTTATGATGGTCAAAATAAAAGTTTTGAGAACCACAGTCGCTCTGAATTAAGAACGTCTGCTAAATGCCTAGATTGTAAACTAATGAACTCATAAAATGCCACAGTCTCGTAGTATATCAGTATCATACACGTCCTGAAGCTGGAGACGTAGGCCTACCGATATTCAGTGATTGGGTCTAAGTTCAAAACGAGACCATTATAATGGTGTGAAAAATCTATAAAAAAACTAAACATTTCCACGCTGTAAGGCCAGTAAGGGACAAGATGACCCCCAGCCACTTTCATTATTACTGAATACACCTTTAACACATCTACTGCCTCTTAATCTGAAGGTTGCTTGGTGCCTCGGCGCCACGTCGTTTCCTCCGTCGGCCGCCGCTATTATTTTGAAGGGCCGGAAGGGGGTTGTTTTTGTTTTTTTGGATTATCACTTGACGGCAACGATTACGTCATCTAGTCACATGACAGTGTGCGACAAGAAGATGAAGATGGCTGCGCCCTGCCTTGAACCTTGTTTACATTTAGATCTGCTGCAAAATGTCTCAAAATGGCTATTTTGTTTAAATGAAGTTTCTTTATGGGCCTCTCCATTGACTTAACATTGAGGAGCTTCACTTCGCGTGCACGCCCAACGTGCGTTGTAAACAAATCGCCGACATTACCGATGCGGGCGGGACCGGAGCGACGTACAGTAAGTAATCATATCTTTACTGTATATACAGTAAGATTCACAGTCCTCACCGTCAACGGCGCCATGGTATTAACCCTTTCAATGACAGTCCTCACCGTCAAGGGCGGCAGAAGAGTTAAAGGAAGCAACCAGACCAAAACACATATAGGGCTAAATCTGCCTTTTATCAGATTCCCTTCATACATGCTGCAGTTGTTTCTTTTATATGCCCAGATACATGCCCCTGTTCTGCATTCTCCCCACCCCTCCACAGCTAAAACGGGGGCATTTGACGAGTAGTCTAGTCGTCATTTCTGCAAGAACGGCTGCTAGGGAGGGACAAACATTGCATCTGTGAGTCTCATGAGAGGGTAAATACACAATCCATAAAAAAAGAAAATGAAGTTTGGAGCGATAGAAATTGCCGCATTAGCGAGTAGCTACCACTTCAAATGCCCCCGTTTTAGCTGTGTAAGGGTGGGGAGAATGCAGAACAGGGGCATGTATATAAAAAAAACAACTGCAGCGTGTATGAAGGGATCTGATAAAAGGCAGATTTAACTCTATATGTGTTTTGGTCTGGATGTCACGCCCCTAAAAGTAACATTATCATAAAGTAGGTCACGTGGTCTCGCTGTGAACACTCTGAAAACAGGCAGAGCAGAGAGCAGTGCCTGTCGCTGACTCGCACTGACCAGCATGACATTGAGGAAGATGCCTCAACATAACATGTATTTTAATTGTAATTCTGCACATATAAAATAATATATGTACCACCAGGCCTGGAATTTCATCATTTCAGGGGCAAGGCCACTTTGAGGTTTTCCATTTTTTGAGGGCACAAAGGCCAAATGTCAGGACAGGAAGGCCATCAAAATAAAACAAGATTTTAGTCCATTGAAATAATTAATTGAATTTAAGGGTTACATTTTGTAGGATATCTGCTGTGAAAATAAATAAAATTGGCATTTAAAATCTGATGCTCAGCCTTGCACAAATCAAAGATACTGGATTGGTTCAAAAATGGGGACTCAACAAGACAGTGGTGTCTACAAGACAGGAAAGACACTGGTGTCTACATGCAGTATTCAGTTCAGTTCATTTTATTTTTCAGCACTTTCGGACAGTTCAGTACAATACAATTGTGATATCTGTGCATCTGAACATAGCATAATGGCAAGAGATAATGAATAAAAATAGAAAGAGTACAAGTTCAAGAGTTCGTTAGACGTGAATAAGTGTCCAAGGTGCCAAAAAAGGGAGTAGGGAGAAGCATACTGCTTATCGAGCCCTACCCCTGGCTCATTTTCATAACAAAGTAATAAATAGTAAAAAAATAGGTAAATAGTAAGAAATACAATATATATATATATTTTTTTTTTTGTTCTTTTACACCTACGTAGGCTGCTGTTGTATACAGCATGTAGTCCCGCACATTTTATCTCTCTCTCACACACACAACTCACTCTCTTGCATGTGAGAGTCAAGATGGCAAAGAGCTCCGCATAGAATGAGTGTCACCGTGGACTGGGCAGGAGTATGACAATATTAATTAACTATATATTATAATATTATTATATATTTTATGTTGTATAATATATATCCTATATCTTAACTCATATGCTGCCATTTAACAATACCTTCGTACTCTTTAACTGCCATTCGTCTCCATAGACTTCCATGTAATTCATAGTGCACGGATCATGCACACCCATGCCTAGATAATGCACCACGTGTGTCCACATTGCTCACAGCTTTCAAACAAAAAAATCCGAATGGAAATCCGTTCAGGCATTCATGAGATAGCAGCCATTATGTTTTACACTGTTGTGAGCTTGGAGGTCTGCTACCTGAGTTGTATGGGGGTTGTATGGGGGTTAAACAAGCAATTTCGCGATCGCTATCATGCCTACTAACGTTTTTGGGGTCCCAAAACATTTTTTGGAAAAAAAAAGTTTTGAATTTTTTATTTTTTTTTTCAAAATGGCGGAAATTCTCGGGTTCCTCGGGCGTGGCAGGGAGGGACATCGCGAAATTCTCGGGTTCCTCGGGTTTGGCAGGGTATGAGTTAATAGGTATAATTTATATAGCTGTGATGTTAGACTAGGATGATGATGATAATACGGGTAATAATAATAAGGGTAATGGGTAATAATAATAATGGTAATAATCATATTCGTGTACACTGTAGGGAGCTACAATGGAAAAAACTATGGCTCGTGGACCAACCGGTGACTTTGTACACGACTTCGTACATTTCCCATAGATTCTATGGGACTTGACCACTTGCTCCTGCCCTTCGTGTACACGGTCTGTGCCGTCTATAGTTTCTTACTGGGGGGCAGCAGAGAGCCATATGTACACAGGCCCTAGGTGGTGTCCACGACCAGTAGTTTTACATGAACCCTCAGAGGGACACTGTGGGCTTATCAAGTGGTCCGTGGTGGTTCTCAAAGTGAGGTCGGGGGACCCTCAGAGGGACACTGTGGGCTTATCCATACCTTGGCTACAGGGGGGAAATAATTAAATGTACTTTTCATCGTGCCTGTTGCTAAGGTATGGCAACATGATTGGTGTCTTGCAAGACACCAGTCATGTTGCCATACCTTAGCCTTTCCTGAACTGACGCAGCTGTGAACATGTGTACACAGCCAGCATATTACTCAATGCCAAACTTTGCACACACACTCCTTGCCTGCCAATCCACAACCTCCACCCCTCCAGGGACCCCCAGGGCTTATCTCCCGATTAGGACACTTTCCAGCATAGTGACATGCAGAACAAACTGTCCATATAGTATGGTTTGCATAAAAGTCAGTTGTCTTTCACACACACACACACACACACACACACACACACACACACACACACACACACACACACACACATATATATATATATACATATATATATATATATATATATATATATATATATATATATATACATATATATATATATATATATATATATATATATATTTCATTTATTTATTTTATAAATATTTTTCATCACAATTGGGTTTGTGGGGAGCCATCCCTGCTTCAAGCTGTCACAGCATGGCACCAACACTTCAAACTAGTTAAAAAACCCAATACAGCAGATCTACAAGCACCTCACAGATCTACAAGCACCTCGCACATGCCAGGGACAGAGTAGGTTGGCCTGTATAAGCCTTGCTGTCAACACACTATACTACACCACTCAGGCCACCAAGCCAGGTGTGGTCAATTAGTGCCTTCTTCTGATCAGTGGCTTCTGCTTGATAAGTGGCACCAGTCTGTCTTTGTTCCCTGGTCAGTCAAGTTCACTGGGAGAGAATGTTTCAGATCAGTGCAAGTGTATTTGTTTTCCATTTGGACTTACTGTGTTTTGTTGGTACAGTATGCGTGCGACTAACTAATATTTCTGATAATTCCAATTTGTTTGTTGTTTAATTAGCCGGATTGTGAATGCCCTGCATTTTTCTTTCATCTTTAGAACCACACGTGTGTAACAAAACAGAGTGGTGATCATTTGGTGTGGGTGAAGAGAAGAAAAACATTTCATTAAAGGAGTAGTTCACCCCCAAAGTGACTTTTTTTCTATTGAACTCAAGTCTCCATGGCGTGAGTAATACATTGAAAAAATAAGTCATTTTGGGGGTGAACTACTCCTTGAATGTCAGTTTTGTGGTGTTTTGACTGGACACCCTGAGGATATTGCCAGATAGACAGACAGACAGACAGACAGACAGACAGACAGAGAATTGTAGGCCTTGCATTTATTTGACTTGGTTCCAACAGATGGCGAAAATAGCTAATCTTCAAGCTCACAATGCCTCACTGTTTGGACAAAGAGTTGAGGCGTTACATTTTGTAAAACACGGCCTTGTGAAAATAGCAGATCTACATGCTCACAACACCTCACAACGCAGGGCGGCGTGAGCATGTAGATCTGATATTTTCACAATTTCTGCCCCTAATATTTAATTTATCATTTTAAAAGTATTAAAAAGTCCTTAAATTGTCTCTTTAGAAATGTGCAGATAGCCTCTGTATACTGTTGAGTGGAAAAACAATGTTTCACATTAAGCTAAACATTTGGGACCACCCAAGATCATTTGGAGACCCCTCTAGGGGTCCCATAGTTGAACCACTGACTTATAAGGGGAGTATGGAGACCCCTCTAGGGGTCCCATAGTTGAACCACTGACTTATAAGGGGAGTATATGAGGCTGGATCCGTCTGGAACACTGCACTAGGCTCTCGCCAGCTCTGTAGCTCTCCACACTTGAACAGTTGTGTCCTTAAATTCAATTATAATAATTAACCCCTGTATATACGGGCAATAGTTTCACATGACTTTGTGTACACAGCCAATAGTTTTACATGAACATGTTCAGGCTTTAGTACTGTACTGTCTCGTGTAGCCCAACAGAGCCCATCACAGCACAACACGGCCCACCAGAGCCCAATACAGCCTACCAGAGCCCAATAGACTCCAGCAAACCTAAGTCCAGCCCAGTCCTGCCCAATAGGAGTATAGACCAGGGAAGGGGGGTAGTTAGATGACTGCACCAGACTCCACCAGGCTGCTCCATGCTCCAGCCAGCTCTGTAGATCCTGTGTACACGGCACTCCTAACTCGAAAGGTCAAGGAAAAGGGTCGTTTTAGGCGTCAAAACAGGCCCTTTGTCCTTAAAATGAATAAAAAAATCAAAAAAATATGTTTTGTTTCAGGCAGGACACACGTTTCATATTTGAAGCATGCCCGATCTGGTCCATGGCCGGTTCTCAAAGTGAGGTCGGGGGGCCCACAATGTCCCTCTGAGGGGACACGGCACAGATTGTGTACACGAAGGGCAGGAGCAAGTGTTCAAGTCCCATAGAATCTATGGGAAATGTACACAGGCGTTTACAAAGTCTCTGAGTGTCCCACCAGGCTGGAGCAGCCTGGTGTTGTCTGGTGCAGTCCTGTCTACCCTAGTCTGGCCTATTCAAGCCAGATCTGGACAGTAATGGCCTGGTGGAGTCATCTAACTACCCCCTTTCCCCGGTCTATACTCCTACTCGGCTGGGCTGGACTTAGGTTCTCATGACCCTTTACGATTGCGAAAAAGACACCGAAACCCGGATTTTTGTCCTTAAAATCAATAAAAAAATCTAAAAAAATCTGTTTGTTTTACGCAGGAAACACTTTTCATATTTGAAGGATGCCTGATCCGATGGAATGGGTTTCGTGTCTCTCCGACACTTTGAACCCTTTATGATTGCGAAAAAGACACGAAATTTGCACGCCACCAACACGATTACACATTCTTTCGGATAAAAGACACTTATTCTGACTTACTTTTTGACGCTGAATCCAACAAACCCGGTCTCGTGTCTCTACGACACTCCTAACTCGAAAGGTCAAGGAAAAAGCCACTGTGTACACAGGCAATAGTTTTACATGACTTTGTGTACACGGCCAATAGTTTTACATGAACATGTTTAGGCTTTAGTACTGTACTGCCTCGTATAGCCCAACAGAGCCCAGCACAGAACAGCACAGCCCACCAGAGCCCAATACAGCCCCCCAGAGCCCAACAGAGTCCAGCAAACCTAAGTCCAGCCCAGTCCTGCCGAGTAGGAGTATAGACCGGGGAAAGGGGGTAGTTAGATGACTCCACCAGGCCATTACTGTCCAGATCTGGCTTGAATAGGCCAGACCAGGGTAGACAGGACTGCACCAGACTCCACCAGGCTGCTCCAGCCAGCTCTGTAGATCCTTGCACATGCGATTAACCACTGTGTACACGGGCATTAGTTTTAAGTTTTACATGAACCCTCAGAGGGACACTGTGGGCTTATCAAGTGGTCCATGGCCGGTTCTCAAAGTGAGGTCGGGGGGCCCACAGTGTCCCTCTGAGGGGACACGGCACAGACCGTGTACACGAAGGGCAGGAGCAAGTGTTCAAGTCCCATAGAATCTATGGGAAATGTACACAGGCATGTACAAAGTCACCAGTAGTTTTACATGAACCCTCAGAGGGACACTGTGGGCTTATCAAGTGGTCCATGGTCGGTTCTCAAAGTGAGGTCGGGGACCCTCAGAGGGACACTGTGGGCTTATCAAGTGGTCCATGGTCGGTCCTCAAAGTGAGGTCGGGGGACCCTCAGAGGGACACTGTGGGCTTATCAAGTGGTCCATGGTCGGTTCTCAAAGTGAGGTCGGGGGCCCACAGTGTCCCTCTGAGGGGACACGGCACAGACCGTGTACACGAAGGGCAGGAGCAAGTGTTCAAGTCCCATAGAATCTATGGGAAATGTACACAGGCGTGTACAAAGTCACCAGTAGTTTTACATGAACCCTCAGAGGGACACTGTGGGCTTATCAAGTGGTCCATGGTCGGTTCTCAAAGTGAGGTCGGGGGACCCTCAGAGGGACACTGTGGGCTTATCAAGTGGTCCATGGCCGGTTCTCAAAGTGAGGTCGGGGGGCCCACAATGTCCCTCTGAGGGGACACGGCACAGATTGTGTACACGAAGGGCAGGAGCAAGTGTTCAAGTCCCATAGAATCTATGGGAAATGTACACAGGCGTTTACAAAGTCTCTGAGTGTCCCACCAGGCTGGAGCAGCCTGGTGTTGTCTGGTGCAGTCCTGTCTACCCTAGTCTGGCCTATTCAAGCCAGATCTGGACAGTAATGGCCTGGTGGAGTCATCTAACTACCCCCTTTCCCCGGTCTATACTCCTACTCGGCTGGGCTGGACTTAGGTTTGCTGGACTCTGTTGGGCTCTGGGGGGCTGTATTGGGCTCTGGTGGGCTGTGCTGTTCTGTGCTGGGCTCTGTTGGGCTATACGAGGCAGTACAGTACTAAAGCCTAGACATGTTCATGTAAAACTATTGGCTGTGTACACAAAGTCATGTAAAACTATTGCCCGTATATACAGGGGTTAATTATTATAATTGAATTTAAGGACACAACTGTTCAAGTGTGGAGAGCTACAGAGCTGGCGAGAGCCTAGTGCAGTGTTCCAGACGGATCCAGCCTCATATACTCCCCTTATAAGTCAGTGGTTCAACTATGGGACCCCTAGAGGGGTCTCCATACTCCCCTTATAAGTCAGTGGTTCAACTATGGGACCCCTAGAGGGGTCTCCATACTCCCCTTATAAGTCAGTGGTTCAACTATGGGACCCCTAGAGGGGTCTCCAAATGATCTTGGGTGGTCCCAAATGTTTAGCTTAATGTGAAACATTGTTTTTCCACTCAACAGTATACAGAGGCTATCTGCACATTTCTAAAGAGACAATTTAAGGACTTTTTAATACTTTTAAAATGATAAATTAAATATTAGGGGCAGAAATTGTGAAAATATCAGATCTACATGCTCACGCCGCCCTGCGTTGTGAGGTGTTGTGAGCATGTAGATCTGCTATTTTCACAAGGCCGTGTTTTACAAAATGTAACGCCTCAACTCTTTGTCCAAACAGTGAGGCATTGTGAGCTTGAAGATTAGCTATTTTCGCCATCTGTTGGAACCAAGTCAAATAAATGCAAGGCCTACAATTCTCTGTCTGTCTGTCTGTCTGTCTGTCTGTCTGTCTGTCTATCTATCTGGCAATATGTTCAGGGTGTCCAGTCAAAACACCACAAAACTGACATTCAAGGAGTAGTTCACCCCCAAAATGACTTATTTTTTCAATGTATTACTCACGCCATGGAGACTTGAGTTCAATAGAAAAAAAGTCACTTTGGGGGTGAACTACTCCTTTAATGAAATGTTTTTCTTCTCTTCACCCACACCAAATGATCACCACTCTGTTTTGTTACACACGTGTGGTTCTAAAGATGAAAGAAAAATGCAGGGCATTCACAATCCGGCTAATTAAACAACAAACAAATTGGAATTATCAGAAATATTAGTTAGTCGCACGCATACTGTACCAACAAAACACAGTAAGTCCAAATGGAAAACAAATACACTTGCACTGATCTGAAACATTCTCTCCCAGTGAACTTGACTGACCAGGGAACAAAGACAGACTGGTGCCACTCATCAAGCAGAAGCCACTGATCAAAAGAAGGCACTAATTGACCACACCTGGCTTGGTGGCCTGAGTGGTGTAGTATAGTGTGTTGACAGCAAGGCTTATGCAGGCCAACCTACTCTGTCCCTGGCATGTGCGAGGTGCTTGTAGATCTGTGAGGTGCTTGTAGATCTGCTGTATTGGGTTTTTTAACTAGTTTGAAGTGTTGGTGCCGTGCTGTGACAGCTTGAAGCAGGGATGGCTCCCCACAAACCCAATTGTGATGAAAAATATTTATGAAATAAATAAATGAAATATATATATATATATATATATATATGTGTATATATATATATATGTGTGTGTGTGTGTGTGTGTGTGTGTGTGTGTGTGTGTGTGTGTGAAAGACAACTGACTTTTATGTAAACCATACTATATGGACAGTTTGTTCTGCATGTCACTATGCTGGAAAGTGTCCTAATCGGGAGATAAGCCCTGGGGGTCCCTGGAGGGGTGGAGGTTGTGGATTGGCAGGCAAGGAGTGTGTGTGCAAAGTTTGGCATTGAGTAATATGCTGGCTGTGTACACATGTTCACAGCGGCGTCAGTTCAGGAAAGGCTAAGGTATGGCAACATGACTGGTGTCTTGCAAGACACCAATCATGTTGCCATACCTTAGCAACAGGCACGATGAAAAGTACATTTAATTATTTCCCCCCTGTAGCCAAGGTATGGCAGCTGCCATAGCTTGCCATACCCAATTGACGCCCCTGCATGTTCACCTCCAGTAGGTTGGGAAAGTAGCCTGCCACCCTGTGGAAATAGGCTTGAACTGCAAGATAGGACCCTAAAACAAATAAAATGGAATAAAAAAGCATCCGTAAGACGGATGGGCGAACAAGTGGTGTCCATACGTAGATGGGGTCCCAGAGGACATGTAGAGCCCACCCCCTTATTTTTCACGCCCCCAGGGAACACACAGCGGGGTTTGGAAATTTGTCGTGTACACCAGCCCTAGGACCTCGGCTTCGTGGACCGATTTAACGATAGGGGTAATAATAATAATAACAATAAGTAGTGTTCATTCTAGTAGGCATCAGCTGATTCTTGCTGTTTGTAGGTGTCAAAAAGTTTTTTTTTTTTCATTTTCTTTTTGAATTGATAGATGTTTGTGCTTTGTTTAATTTCATCGGCTAGCCCACTCCACAGTGACACTCCACAAGACGAAATACACATAAACTTGAGGGTGGTATGGACTAGCGGTTGTTTGAAGTCTGAAGGATTTCTCAGGTCATAGGTTGTCTCCTTGTCTGGGAATCTATTTTGTACATTGGACGGAAGTGCTTTATGTTTTGCTTTGTATATGACTTGGGCTGTTTTGAGTTTGATCAGATCAGGGAACTTTAGAATGTTTGAGTTATAAAAGAGAATATTTGTGTGGTCACGGTATCCGGAGTTGTGTATGACTCGTACAGCTCTTTTTTGTAGGATAGATAGTGAATGGATTGCTGTCTTGTAAGTGTTTCCCCAAACTTCTACTTCTAAAGTATTGACAAGACAGAGACAGGAGAAAGTAGTACAGTCAGCTGGGCTGGGGCATTAAGGCCACTGTGGCCTCAGGTCATGCCATTTTTCGTCGCAGCCGAGAGTGATCTACAAAGCTCACAACCGTTGCATTTGCGATGCGACGTGAGCTTGTATGTCTGCTGTTCCCCCCGGAAGTGTCCCACAGATAATTCTTTTTTTTTCTTTTTTTCTTTTTTTTTCTAAATTTTTATCCCACGATTTTTGTAACCCATTTTTTCACCCGGTGCCAATTGCCTAAGCTGTGATCCTGGGCTCTACTCTCCCTCTGCCAACCTGGGGAGGGCCCCGAACTGAGCTCATGCTTCCTTCAATGCATGAAGAGTGAGCAGGCCGCTTCTTATCACCTGACAGGGGGAGCTTCCCCGGTTGGACGTAGCGCGTGGAAGGAACACGTTATTCCAACCAGTTCCATTCCCCTCCATCAGGCGCCCCGGCTGGCCAGGGGGAGGCTTTATAGAGACCAGGATTACTGCATGTTTTTGTGAGGGTATCTACCCTAGGAGACACGGGGAGAACATGCAAACTCCACACAGAAAGGCCCTTTTGCCAACCCCACCTAGGGTGTGGGCACTGATGACGCGGAGGAGGGAACACGCCCCCAGCACCCACAGTGTCCCCCGGCGGGAATCGAACCCAGGACCTTCTAGCTGTGAGGCGACAGCACTACTGACTGCGCCACCGTGTCCCACAGATAATTCTACAGTAAATAATCGTGGAAACAGGTGGATATGTCAGCGTATAACTCACCGGTGAAGTTGACCTGTCGGATGTACTTGAGCAGGAGGCTGCCGTTGATGAGGTCCATGCTGGGGCAGAGGCCCAGCTTGCCGGGGCAGAGGTCCCGGTGCATGCTGTGCAGGGCGTGGGCCATGGAGTAGACGGCGTCGATCACAAACTGCACCTTCCCCTCCTGCTCGTACTGAGAGTCCTTACCGATGCGCTCCATGTCTGGGGGAGAGAGAGCAGTGGCGTCAGTTCAAAAAAATATGTCCAATATGTCCATATTTGTATTTAGGTTCATAGAGTCAACATGAATATATAACTAAATGTGTTTGAAATTAAATCAAAATGTTACATTTCAGGATTCCAATTAAAAAATAACAAAAAACTATTCAGGATTCCAATTCAAAAGGAGCAAAAATAGCCGATCTACAAGCTCAAAACGCATCGCAGCGCGATGCGTTTTGAGCTTGTAGATCGGCTATTTTTGCTTCTTTTGTATGAGATACTAGAATGACAAAGTAGAACGTAGCAATATGCAATGTGGCCCTCTGGAGTGAAGGTGGAAATATAGTGGCACTCGCCATCATCAAAGTCCCCCAGCAAAAGCTAGGGCAGGGGTGGGCAACTTTGATGATGAAGAGGGCCACTATATTTCCACCTTCACTCCAGAGGGCCACATTGCATATTGCTACGTACTATTTGTCATTCTAGTGTCTCATACAAAAGAAGCAAAAATAGCCGATCTACAAGCTCAAAACTGCATCGCAGTAGATCGGATATTTTTGCTTCTTTTGAATTGGAATCCTGAATTCTTTTTTGTTCTTTTTTTATTGGAATCCTAAAATGTAACATTTTGAAAAAATGAACGCATTTTGTTATATACTCACTCAACTTTATGAACCTAAATACAAAAACAATGGACATAAAAAAATACTGCTATACTAGTCATTAAACTACTAATATAGACTGACGGAATTAAAGCAGATCATCGTTGTAATTTTAACAGCTGAAATCAATAATATGTCAGTATTCTGGTAACCTAAGTGAATTTGGAGGCCGCATGTGGCCCCCGGGCCGCCAGTTGCCCATGTATGAGCTAGGGTATGGCAAAGATGGGAGTCCTCATGGAAAAGAGGCATTACATTTAATTTAACATGGTTCTATTGTGAAAATAGCAGATCTACATGCTCACAGTCACAACGCCTCGCGCTGCGAGGCGTTGTGAGCATGTAGATCTGCTATTTTCACAATGTCTGAAAAAAAAAAAAAAAAGATTTTTGTCAGTTTTTTACCCAGGTTTCTACGGTTTCCTGGGCTGGATATGGCAGCCTGGAACGGTTGTTCAAGTGCAGCTAAACTTGGCAAGTTACTAAACGTGCCACAATTAACAATAATGTATTGCACCTGTGCAGCTGACCTGCGGAACCTGGGAATATACCATCTTGTCAAGCTGGGGAGAATATAATTATAATACCTTGTTAAAATGACCATTTTGTAAAATGTAGCATTTGTAGTTATTTTACTGTAATTTAACAACATAATAACCAGCACAGATAGATAAAGAGACATTCATGGATTTATATTTAAAAGTAACTTTAATTTTCCCCCCTGGACCCAGGGTATGGCAGCTGCATACCCCTGCCATACCCAATTGACGCCCCTGGGAGAGAGCCAGGGGCGTCACAAGGGTGGGGGGAAGTGGGACTGAGTTACTATCAGGGTTCCCACACATTTTTACCAACGATTTTTTTCCATATATTTAACCCAATGATTATTTTACCATTATTTTACGCTTTTTGTGGACATTTTTGAACAGAAACACATAGTATATGAAGCATATATTTTTTATAAAATATTTTCGAAACATTATTTGAAGCGGTTCCAAGGAGTGGCTTTGTGTGTCCTGTGCGTTCAGGATTGAGGATTGCTCAAGCTTCACATGACAATTTGGCCCTCCAGATAAAATCATTCATTCATTCAGAATTCATAAAAATATAGAACAAAAGCACATAGAAAGTATAGATCTAGAACATAGAATGTATAGATCTAGAACACAGAATGTATAGATCTAGAACACAGAATGTATAGATCTAGAACACAGAATGTATAGATCTAGAACACAGAATGTATAGATCTAGAACACAGAATGTATAGATCTAGAACACAGAAAGTATAGATCTAGAACACAGAAAGTATAGATCTAGAACACAGAATGTATAGATCTAGAACACAGAATGTATAGATCTAGAACACAGAATGTATAGATCTAGAACACAGAATGTATAGATCTAGAACACAGAATGTATAGATCTAGAACACAGAATGTATAGATCTAGAACACAGAATGTATAGATCTGGAACACAGAATGTATATATCTAGAACACAGAATGTATACATCTAGAACACAGAATGTATATATCTAGAACACAGAATGTATAGATCTAGAACACAGAATGTATAGATCTAGAACACAGAATGTATAGATCTAGAACACAGAATGTATGGATCTAGAACACAGAATGTATAGATCTAGAACACAGAATGTATAGATCTAGAACACAGAATTTATAGATCTAGAACACAGAATGTATAGATCTAGAACACAGAATGTATAGATCTAGAACACAGAATGTATAGATCTAGAACACAGATTTCATAGCTCTAGAACAAATAGAACAAAAATGTACCGCTTCACTTCAAACCGAGGATTGATTTTTGAGCGGTGGTAAACCGCTCCATAGAGTGGCTGTGCGTGTGTCTGTAGCCACTTTTTCCTCAGCGTTTTGCCACAGCAATGTGTGTGTGTGTGTGTGTGTGTAGCCTGTATTACGTCACCAATTACATCCTAGACCTATATCCTAGACCTAGTCTGAAGACGTTATGCAAGCACGACCACCGCTCACTTCACATTGGGTGTGATTTTTTATTTTATTTTAGCATCCGTTTTTCAAGAAAACGTTGACTATAGCTCCTTTAATGCATAAAATAAAGCGTAACAATGCGTTCCCAGTCTGAATGGGTTAAACCCCCTCCCCCTAAGAAGAACATTCATGTGGGGCCCTTGCAGTGTACCCAGAATTTGGTGCGACACCCCCGGAGAAGAGCCCACAGCAAAGGGTTCAATCAGGGACGTGCTGGGCCCCTGATTCAGCCCGGGAAAACCAGTTGGAGAGGCCCTCATTGCGCGCTATAGAGAGAGATATCTCTCTCTATAGCGCTGCTGCTACTCAAAAATTTGCCATTTCAGATCATAACAAGTGACAAGCCAGTGGGCCAATTACATGAGTTAAATTTTTTCGTTGTTGGGTGGAAACCTTGTATGTCCAAAACCGTTTGTTTTGTATCTATCATTTTAAAAATGATTTAAACTAGTGAAAACAGCCGATCTACAAGCACACAACGCCTCGCACCGGCTGTTTTCACAACTTTTGTGCGACAGCCTTCTATAATGAAGCAGGGCTTTACTTTGTGAAAAAATGTACAAATTTGAAACTTGGAGATACAAGGTTTCTGCCCGACAGTGACGATTTACTTTGTTGACTGCCCACTGTGCCCAGAGACCATCTCCCAGGGGTCTAGAGCATTGTAACAGGGACAGTGTTACCGGCCGATACCGACAATAAGCTACTCCCGACCTACTTATTAACCCTGTAAGACTCGAGGACCCGATTCGATAAATGTCTTCTAAATCCTTTATTTTTCCCTATACATTTTTATCCCACAATTTTCGTAACCCATTTTTTTCCACCCAGTGTGCATTGTCTAATGTAGAGAGATTGTAGTTTATAAAACTGTAACTTTTTTTCTCTCTCTCTTTTTCTTTTTTCTTTTTATTCTTTTTTTTTTTTTTAGCTGTCTGTAGTCATGGCTCTTAGTTCCCACCTGATGTTGTGTGGGAGTTCAGACTGCTCCAGATCGTACTGAACAACTGCTAGCTTGCATAACGTCTTCAGACTAGGACTCAAGTCTAGGCTGAACAAGCCACTATGTTCGAATCCTCCAAAGACAAAGATACGATCTCCCACCGTGAAACAGGAAGTCTGACGCATCTTAGATGGTCTTCTCCCCTTGGGCTGAACCTTCTTCCAGGAGAAGGTCTCTGGATTGATTTTCCACAGATCACTGAAGGAACCATACTTGCAACCAATCATGTACAGCTCTCCATTGTAGACAAAGAATGAATCTTCACAGCATCCATATTCGTGACAGCATCCATTTAGATAATCTGGATAAGGCTTGTTCTGCCAGCAGTTGGTCTCTGTGTCAAACACTCTGATGGTGTTGAGACTATAGCCCTGCCATCCCCCAAATATGAACATCTTTGTCCCAATGATGGTGGCAGAGTGTCTATCTGAAGGAAGTGGTGGAGTTCCTCTGGTGTGAATTAAAGACCAGACCATTGTGGAGGTGTCCAACTTGTAGGTGTCATTAGCACGTCGAGTCATCTGGGTCCATCCTCCATGGATAAACATGACTTTCCCCAAGACACAGGCTGAGTGGAGGCCCCTCTCCTCTGGAACAGTCCCTGACACCTTGGGTTTGAACCATCTGTGGTTGTCGACATTAAATGCATGAAGAACATCGCAGTAAGGACTCCGTCCTCCCCAGATGTAGATTATATGTTCTATCAACACAGCTGTGGGATTTGAGTATCTAGGCGAGGTACCCGGGTTTGTTCGGAGGGCAGCGAGGTCTCTGGTAGTTGGAGCCGAACTGGTCGATGTGTTGAAGGCCTAATCTCCAAGATAGAGTCCCAGTGGAACCTGTATTGATACTTATGATGTCTCCTGGGTATCACAGATGGATCTGAACCAACCCGGAGATGTCTTCGTCGTTTTATGTGGTTGGCTAACTAACCTATCTGGTCTCATCACGATGATGTTACTGTCATATCCATATATAGCCTCGCGTAGCCAGGCTTACTCATCTGCGAAGAGAAAGGCCTGGTCAAGACCATAGGCTGAAACGGCATGAAACAGTGCTACTTCCGCCGGGAGAATTTCACCGGATGTTATTGTCTTTCATATTCCCCGCTGGCGAAAAAAACTGTTCTACTTCTCCTGACCCATCGGTTGCGCTCGTAATAAACAATATCCAAACAAAAACATGGATTCTGACAAAGGACACCTATTAAGAGCGAGTTAAGAGCTACAATCTTTATGTAAACGGACTGCAACGCATGACGCAACTTCCGCTAACAGCAGCACTTCCGCCACGTCCGGTGGCTGTAGGTTCATGCCGTTTTCATCGGCTATTCTGACCAGGGTGATCCATATATGGAGCTCCAATGTTGGTCACACCCAAATATAGGGTCTATGATGTCAGTTAGCTCCATATATGGAGTTCCAGGGTGGGTCTATCTATGATGTCAGAGCTTGGTATGTCAGTTACCTCCATATATGGAGTTCCAGGAGAGAGTCTATGATGTCGGACATGTTTAGGTCAGTGATCTCCATGTATGGGGATGTCGGGATTGGATAGGTTAGTTGTCTCCTAATAAGGGTATTCCTCTAGCATGGTGGGGTTGGCAGGGTCGGAAACATCCGACCCACGCTGACGTTTCCTTTTCTTCGTGGCTTTGGGCAGCTTTCTATCATAGTAAGCCTTGTTCCGGGCTCGAAGGACCACATGAAATACCACGGTACAACCGTGAGATTCCACGGTTGTCTAAATGTAAGCGTGTGACCTAGCCTTGACGACCATGCAGTCTCATGCACAGGTTAATGTGTCATTGCGACCATAGGTCGTAGTTTACTATGAAAACCGGCACATCCTGTCCCTCAGTCAGTCCTTCCATCCGTAACGCCTCAATGTCTAATAGCTGTTCTGACATCACATTGTTGACTGTCAAGACTGCTGGCTATCATAACCTGGATACCCATGCCCATATATGGAGTGCCCTGATGTCATCGATAATAAGCCCATATCTGGGAATACCCATATATTAAGCCCATATTTGGCAATGCCCATATATGGACGCACCATATATGGACATGCAAGACAGAATTCATTTGCAAATCAAGACAGCTGACTATCATCACCTGGATCTGAAGAACACGACATTGACCTCATCAAACCCTGTACATGGAGACGAATGGATCATCACCAAGATCTCCATACATAGAGCTGGTCAACACCTCTACATCTGACCTCACGGACTCTATATATGGATATAGCTGACCTGTTCTGACATCATCCTGAAAGTAGATTGTTTAGACAGATGCTAAGTTCAAATGTTGTGCTCCTAGTTTACTGAGACACACCTTTCTTTGATGTATATTGTATATTATGCTTGATGTATATCATGTATGTCTGTATATCATTACAATCTGCATATCATTACTGTACAGAAATATACAGTTTATTGTACGGATACATCATAACAAAGTTAAAGAAATAAGAAAGAAAAAAACATAACCCCTATAAAAAAAATGGAATTGGAAAGGAATTATGATTAGGAGGAAGATTTATTTTCAAAAAAAGTGTACAGAAAGAGTTAAAATTTTATGTGGCCACACCCACCAGTTCAAGGACAACTTTTTGTTTTTTGTTTTGTTTTTTTCACAACAAGGGTTCATATTTTAGATTGTAATTGGAGAAAAGAAAAGATGTGTTAAAATGTTTTCTTACTGCTTTCTATTGTTTTAGTGATTTTAGTATTTTGATTTCAGTGGGTCGGGGCATGCGTACAAGTGGCTAAATATGTCTTTTAGATACAATAAGCTGTTAATTTCTTTGTTACTATTTACACCCGCCCCCATAAGTCACATCTGACCATGAAAGATTGTGGTGCATCTTGCGAATGGGCTTGTTGTGTCTAAAAATAGATATTTAGCCTCTTGCATGCATGCCCCCAAACTGAAGGCATGCATGCATGCAAATCAAAATAGTTAAAATCCCTAGAACGATAAAAAGAAGTAAATGAAAACATTTTAACACTCATCTTTACTTTTCTGTAATGACTATCTAAAATATGAACCCTTTTTGTAAAAAAAAACAAAAAACAAAGTTGTCCTTTAAGTATGCCTGGTTGTCATGGTGGGTGGTGACCCAGCTGAAGTTAGCCACACCCACAGTGTTGGGTGAATGGTAAAAGGGATGATTGTATGATGTCCTTTTATCTGTGTTTTTGGATCGGCACTTTTGACCCACAAGGTCTCAGCCTCCAGGAAGAAACCCCAAATGCAAAGGGAATACATAATTGCTCATAACAACCACACCAGGGGGTCTAAATAATGAAGTACTGTCAACCTCCTAGACACATGAAAACCAGAAAAAGTTAAAAACTATGGCACCACCTCTTTAAGGCAGTGGTTCTCAACCTGTGGGTCGGGACCCCCAGAGGGGTCTCCAAATTATTTTGGGGGGTCCCCAGATGATTAACTTAATGTGCAACATTGTTTTCTCACTCAACAGTAAACAAACCAACATAAAGTTTAAGTGTATAGAGGGTATCTGCACATTTCTAAAGTGACAATTTAAGGACTTGTTAATACCTCTAAAATGACACATTAAACATTGGTCAAATTGTCAAATATTAGAGGCAGAAATTGAGGAAAATAGCCGACATACATGCTCACAACGCCTCGTTACGATGCGTTGTGAGCATGTAGCTCTGCTATTTTCACAATAGAACTGCTCTTAGTGCTCGTCAGGGTGGTGGGGGGAGGGTCCCCTGTTAAAATATGATTATTTTGGGGGTCGCGGCCTGAAAAGGTTGAGGACCACTGCTTTCAGGAGTTGATTGGATTTCATATTGATTGTGTTTCATCCATCGGGTCTTTTTAACGGCGCACGCAGTGTGTGTCGTTAAGCCGTTGTGCCACTCTCACATTTAACCTCAAAATGATGGCCGGCGTTTAATCTCCCTTGCTAATCTAATACATACAATTCAGCAAACACAAAGTGGTCGCAATTTAGAACCTGAATGTTTAGCTCCATTGTCTCGCTACACCTCTCACAAACATAGCCACCACGTCGAACAAGCGTGAAAATTTACAACTGTCCACATTTTAAACATGCCACTCTTTGAACAGCATTTATTTCAATTTAACAACATCTCGCCTTTCGCCTCACGCAGAGCAGCCAGTCCTGACATAGTATTCTGAACATTCTGGCCAGTGCTGAAATGATCATCAGGGTATCAAGTTACAGAGGGAGGGAGGGGGGAGAGGAGCTGAGCAGAGTAGAGTATCGAATTACAACAGAGGGGGGGGTGGGTGTGTGTGTGTGTGTGTGTGTGCGTGCGTGCGTGCGCGCGCATGTGTGTGTGCGCAAGCGTTTTTTTTTTCCCCAAAATTTTTTTTCTATTTTTTTTTTTTCAAAAAAGTTTTTTTTTTCAAAAAAGTTTTTTTTTCTCAAAAAAGTTTTTTTTTTCTCAAAAAACTTTTTTTTCTCAAAACACTTTTTTTTCTCAAAAAACTACCATATTTGGCCATTACACACACCACACTGCCGCAACATGGCGGTGAAGGCCGCGCAGCGGCCTGAACTCTAGACTCGGGCCGCAAACTTCTAGTGACATTACAACCATCCTCCATCCGCCATGTGAAAACACACTATGTTGAATGAGCTGAATTAAAAATGGTTACGTTTGTATCTGTTATCTCTGTTAAACCATTTACGGTAGTTAACTGTCGTTTTAGATTTGAGACAAAAATAAAAAAAAACACAAGCTCATAGTGCATCAGAAATGAGCTTGTAGATCTGCCATTTTTGAAAAATCTTGACAATTTGTGCAAATCTTTGAATATATATTCTTTTAAAGCCCGTCCTAGAGCCTGGGTCTGCCTAGTCTTGCGTAGCCAGACAACTATTCCACAATCTCCGAATGCTATAAAGTCTGGAACTACAGCCCCTGAAATTCGAGTAATGGAAGCTGGCATTTCCATTCCGTTTCCTTTTTCACAGCTTTCAAACAAAAAAATCCGCTTGGAAATCCGTTCAGGCATTCATGAGATAGAAGCCTTCAAAGTCTTCAAATGTAAACAAACATGGCTGCCATTTTTGAAAGATGTGTTTGTTATGGGGCTAAACATGCAATTTCGCGATAAGCCTTATTCACGGCCCGCCCACTCAGCAAATTTCTCAGCATCCCCCGGTGGCTGATATTAATTTAGAAGGGGAAACTATAACAAAAATAGCTGGACTTAAAGCCAACAAATCATTATTTCGAACGGTAAAGTAAATTATAATGCTTTGTGCCTTTTACTATCTTGTGTTCTTGATCATGCTAGCCGTATTTTATACTTTACTATTCGGAAATTGCATTAAATTTGCGATTTCTGTGTTAACTCTATAGGCTATAGTAGGATTTTCCCCTTCAAAATGTGACTTCAGCACCCGGGGGAAGCTAAGTGGGCGGGCCGTGAATAAGGCTAATTGTGATCATGCCTAATACATTTTAGGCATTTTTGAATTTTAGATTTTTTTTTAAACAGGAAAACTCTGGAATCTCAGGACATGGCAATATGGGGAAATAACACAGGAAACTCGTGGCAAAGCAGTGAATGAGTTGAGTGTGTGCGTGCGTGCGTGCGTGCGTGCACGTTATACTCACTGGTGCATTTCTTCACCCCGGAGCCTTTCTTCAGAGCGTGGCGGCTCAGCTTGCACTGGAAGTTGTTCTCCCAGAACTCAGCGAACCAGATGTTCCTTCTGTTGTTCTCCAGGGTTCTACTGACGAAGTAGCGGTCAAACCCTACCAGAGAACATAGAACACATTATTAACCTTATGTTGTTCTCCAGGGTTCTACTGACGAAGTAACGATCAAACCCTACCAGAGAACAACACATTATTAACCTTATGTTGTTCTCCAATGTTCTACTGATGAAGTAACGGTCAAACCCTACCAGAGAATATAGAACACGTTATTAACCTTCTGTTGTTCTCCAGGGTTCTACTGATGAAGTAACGGTCAAACCCTACCAGAGAAGAACACATTATTAACCTTATGTTGTTCTCCAATGTTCTACTGATGAAGTAACGGTCAAACCCTACCAGAGAATATAGAACACGTTATTAACCTTCTGTTGTTCTCCAGGGTTCTACTGATGAAGTAACGGTCAAACCCTACCAGAGAATATAGAACACTTTATTAACCTTCTATTGTTCTCCAGGGTTCTACTGATGAAGTAACGATCAAACCCTACCAGAGAACATAGAACACTTTATTAACCTTCTGTTGTTCTCCAGGGTTCTACTGATGAAGTAACGGTCAAACCCTACCAGAGAACATAGAACACATTATTAACCTTCTGTTGTTCTCCAGGGTTCTACTGATGAAGTAACGATCAAACCCTACCAGAGAACATAGAACACATTATTAACCTTCTGTTGTTCTCCAATGTTCTACTGATGAAGTAACGATCAAACTCTACCAGAGAACATAGAACACGTTATTAACCTTATGTTGTTCTCCAGGGTTCTACTGATGAAGTAACGATCAAACCCTACCAGAGAACAACACGTTATTAACCTTATGTTGTTCTCCAGGGTTCTACTGATGAAGTAGCGGTCAAACCCTATCAGAGAACAACACGTTATTAACCTTATGTTGTTCTCCAATGTTCTACTGATGAAGTAGCGGTCAAACCCTATCAGAGAACAACACGTTATTAACCTTATGTTGTTCTCCAATGTTCTACTGATGAAGTAGCGGTCAAACCCTATCAGAGAACAACACGTTATTAACCTTATGTTGTTCTCCAATGTTCTACTGACGAAGTAACGGTCAAACCCTACCAGAGAACATAGAACACATTATTAACCTTATGTTGTTCTCCAGGGTTCTACTGATGAAGTAGCGGTCAAACCCTATCAGAGAACAACACGTTATTAACCTTATGTTGTTCTCCAATGTTCTACTGATGAAGTAGCGGTCAAACCCTACCAGAGAACATAGAACACGTTATTAACCTTCTGTTGACTCAGGGCACCACTGTAAATAACCTTTTCTACCACTTTTTCTAGTCACACGTTCAAATACTGGATTCTGATTGGCTTAAAACAGTGGTAAATAGGCCAAGAACCTTGAGTTGGCTCATGGACCCCGCCCACTGAAACAATTAATGATAAAGATCCTTGCAAGTTACAACTGTGTTTTCTTTCATGTATATGGAAAAAGTGGTAGAAAAGCAATTTACCATTCGAGGTCGTGGGTTGTTGGCTGATTTACCACTGTTTCAGGGTTGTTTGAAACAGTGAAACAGTGGTAAATCAGCCAACAACCCATTCCCTCTCATGGTAAATGGTTTACTTCATCCACGGTGCCCCCGAATTACACTGTTAATATATATATTTTTTAACCTTACGTCATATTATGTTACCTAAAAATGCCCATCTTTCCACCAGAGGTACGGTGGGCTATATGTCACAGAGAAATATTTGTTTCCATCAGAACTGTTTTTTTTTTCTCTCATTCCTCACCACACTAATTACGTTGCTTGAAGGTGCCTTGTGTCTGCATGTAATAACACAATAATGCATATATCAGAATTATATACAACACTAGCAATTTCCCAGAATTGCAAGTGTTAGAATTCAATTTCCAAATATACAAACACACTCACAATTTCCGAAATTGTATCTTTCTAGTTACTTGCGCCAGCAGAGCGTGCAAGTACTGCTTTCGGCTGCGTATGTAGGTAGGCAGGTAGGTAGCTGTCTGTGTTTAAGCCATAAACTGTAAAAAAATATGGACGATGCAAAGCCATTGGTTTCTATGCGGCGAAAATGTAGCTTTTTTGTCCCTTGTATGGGTGTCGCCATCATTGTTTGAATGGTACCCCAGGAATCATAAGGAATGCTATTGGCTGCCAACGGTCACGTGCAACCGCAGGGATACATGGGAGAATGTGGTCAGAGCCTCTCGGCTGGTATCAGTTTAGTTGGCCACGCCCCCCGCAACTTTATCGTCAATTTTAACATAAATGGGACCATATTTGCACAAAACGCATATCATGGTAATTGAAAGGCAGTTTTTCACTAGCGACAGGAACCATAAAGTATTTATGACAATGTTTATTAAGGTTAGAAAATGAATGGGGTCCAGTGGAGAACAAATCCTTTTGGTACCTCGTGGGGGGAAAACAGCGTGGGATCATGGGATCTTTCTCTTCCGGGAAAGCTTCGTGAATAATCCAGGCAACAACACCCCTGGTTTAAGCATGTAGCCCAATCAGTGACCAGCATTTCTGGCCACGTCATCATTGACAGCCAATGAGGGACCATTATTCCTGGTGATGCCAGTGGTGGGCACAACTCATGGCACGCTCTTCTGGCGCACAAGTGGGCCATGTGTGGTCTGCTTGTGCGCGAGACGCAAGTTGGCATCTCGACCGAGTACAGTTCTAGTTATTATTATAATATTATTACCTCGTATGGACTGTCATTTAGGCATGATGGTCACCGCCCCCTTACCTTTTATGGATTGTCTATGGGCAGGATGGTCTCCGCCCCCTTACCTTTTATGGACTATCTATGGGCAGGATGGTCTCCGCCCCCTTACCTTTTATGGACTGTCTATGGGCAGGATGGTCTCCGCCCCCTTACCTTTTATGGACTATCTATGGGCAGGATGGTCTCCGCCCCCTTACCTTTTATGGACTGTCTCTTGGACAGGATGGTCTCCGCCCCCTTACCTTTTATGGACTGTCTATGGGCAGGATGGTCACCGCCCCCTTACCTTTTATGGACTGTCTCTTGGGCAGGATGTTACCTTTTATGGACTGTCTCTTGGGCAGGATGTTACCTTTTAAGGACTGTCTATTGGGCAGGATGTTACCTTTTATGGACTGCCTCTTGGGCAGGATGTTACCTTTTAAGGACTGTCTATTGGGCAGGATGTTACCTTTTAAGGACTGTCTCTTGGGCAGGATGTTACCTTTTATGGACTGTCTCTTGGACAGGATGTTACCTTTTATGGACTGTCTCTTGGGCAGGATGTTACCTTTTATGGACTGTCTCTTGGGCAGGATGTTACCTTTTATGGACTGTCTCTTGGACAGGATGTTACCTTTTATGGACTGTCTCTTGGGCAGGATGTTACCTTTTAAGGACTGCCTCTTGGGCAGGATGTTACCTTTTATGGACTGTCTCTTGGACAGGATGTTACCTTTTATGGACTGTCTCTTGGACAGGATGTTACCTTTTATGGACTGTCTCTTGGGCAGGATGTTACCTTTTATGGACTGTCTCTTGGGCAGGATGGTCACCGCCCCCTCTGCCATCTCTTCCTGGTTGAGGATGGGTGCGACCTTTGCCCCCCAGCTGTCCGAGCCCACCCAGATGAAATGGCCCGTCTGATTGGCCCTCTTGGCTGCTTCCAGGAGGCTTCTGATTGGTGCACACAGGAGAAAAAGAGACATTTGATTGGTGGACACAAGAAGATGACAGAGATGGTTGAATCTAAGGAGGTTCCATTTGTACACTCTCAGAGTTACAGACCCGTAAGGTAGGGCTGTCACGATATGACATTTTACATGACGATTAATTGTCACTCAAATAATTGGCGATTAACGATTTAATTGTGTATTTGTCGTTGATAATTACATTTCTGTTTGGCTTTTAGGCTTTGAAGTTGCATATGGTAGATATTGACACATAACCTAAATATATAATACATTACTGACATATTTGACAACTTACTACTTAAAAAATAACATTGATAGTGGAAATAGCCGATCTACAAGCTCACAACGCGTCGTTGTGAGCTTGTAGATCTGCTATTTCCACTATTTCTGACATTTTTCAACATTCACGATTATGAAGATTATGACAAAATATTGCGATAATGTCAAATAATCACGATTAGACGATTATGTAATAATTGTGACAGCCCTACCGTAAGGAAGGCTCCATTTGGTTCCTATTAGCCATCAACCATTCAACTGGGGACCCTCTGGAATCCCCTCAAGGACCCCTGGGGGTCCCCAGGCTCCACATTGAGAACCACTGATGTATTGCTATAGGCCTAGCCTATAATGCCCGATTTTACACTAGCTTGGTTGCCTGCTGAAAATAGCTGTGAACTATTGTTGTTGTGTATGTATGTAACCGTCAAATCACTGAACTCTAAACATTTTGTGATTGTTAACCTATATGACCATGTTGTAGTGTGACATGATACAAATGATAACTATGTACGATAACTATGAGTGTTTTAAAGAAAAAATGTAATAAAAATAAATGTGAAAAAATAAGAAAATAGCTGCGAACGAACTTGTAGATCTACTATTTTCAGAGTGCAACATCCGAGCGCAACCAAACGTGAAATGTCTTTAGTTCTTCTGGATCTCTTCTCCAATAGTCCCTGTCTGACATTTTAGTCTAGTTTATATTTGTTGATGGAATTGTCAAAATATTGAGCCTTAGTTTTAGTCATCCTAGCTTAGATAATAGTTTTATGTCGTTTTTGTCAGTGGTATCAAGGTTTTAGTCTGCTTAATAGCAGGTGAGTCACACGGCTCAGCTGCTGTCACACCAAAAACGTCCTCAAACGTCCTTTAAATGCTCACTCTGTGTTGGATTAAAAGTGACCTTTTCCCTCTGTCTCCGTGTAAACAGCTCTGTTCTGCCAGGTTAAATAGCACCACGGTTTACCACACAAAAGCTTTTAATTACTTCATTAATTACCGATCCTTTTTCACACCAGAGGGGACAAGCGGCCTGACCCCAGAAGAAGAAGAAAAAAAAAAGCTACACATTGCAAAAGTTTAAAGGTGCAGTCCAGGTAAACACTGTATATCAGGGTTCCACAATTAGCTTTCCCCACGGGCCGAATTATGTCTAGGGTACCAAGCTGAGGGCCATAGCATTGCAGGGGGCGACGGCGGCGTTCCCGCTACTCCAGCGACAGTTCAGATATCATCGTTGTCGGGTGAAAATCTTGTATGTCCAAAACCGTTCGTTTTGCATTTATCATTTTAAAAATTATTTAAACTAGTGAAAACAGCCGATCTACAAGCACACAACGCCTCGCACCGCGAGGCGTTGTGTGCTTGTAGATCTGCTGTTTTCACTACTTTTGTGCGGCGGCCTTGTATGATTTGGGAAAGAGCGTACACATTTGGAGATATACTAGTGTTGTTGCTGCTCTTATACCACCATTATTACTGGGGTTGGTGGGGGCCAGACAGTAGCCCCCCACGGGCCGCAAATGGCCTGCGGGCCGCCTATTCGGGAACCCTGCTATATATTGACATCTGTTATAGGATCAGACCCTTCCTCATCCAGACATCAGTCATCAAAACTCGACTACTGTAACCCTCTCCTCACTGGCCTCCTGACGGGTGCATCTCTCCACTCCGACATGTCTCCTTTCCGACACTAACCCTATCTCTAACCCTAACCCTAAACCTAACCCCTATGGGAGTGTCGCCACTCCGACAATAAGAAGTCAATTTCGGAGTGGCGACATGTCGGAATGGAGAGAGCCTCCCCTCCTGACATGTGCACTTAATCCTCTCCAACTGATCCAAGATGCAGCAGCACGACTGGCAGCCGAAATCCTCACACGTCTCCCCCCCATGCTCCGCTCCCTCCACTGGCTCTCGGTTGCGGCCCGCACTGAATACAAAACACTGATGCTGGCCTTCAAAGCAGCCAAAGGTATGACACCTCCATACCTCCAAAACCTGATCAACCCCTACAAACCCACCCGGGCGTTCACTCAGATCAGCTAACACAGGGATGCCGACAGAACTCTCACTATAAAAACTCCAGGACAACAATTCACTCGTCCTAGACTCTTCTCCCTCCTGGCCCCCAAACTGTGGAATAATAAACTCCCTGTCACACTTAGAACGGCAGACTAGATAGATAGATAGATAGATAGATACCTTTATTACCCCAAGGGGAAAATTCAGTTGTCCAGTTGTAGCATAGCAGTATACAGTTATTTACAAAGTTACAGAGAAGTAAGACAAAAAATAGTTAAGAGGGAAAAAAAAGAGCAGTACAGTACCAATAAAGAGAAGGTCCATCGATAGAGGGGGCGAATAATATATAAGTATATATACATAAAGTGTCTTACAAAAGAGACCGTAACAGTCAATGCTAGTTAGTGCAACAAGTATCTCACTCCCTAGCTTCTGCCATGGTCTGTAGACTAACCTCTTCAGACTCCAACTAAAGCCGACATCATAGTCGCCTGGGCGGTGGAAGGCTTTACACCGCGGTGTAGTCTTTTCGAGTCTTTTTGAGTCATGAAACTACAACGTTACGTCATTCCTCGCGGTGGAGAGCTTTACACCGCGAGTCCCAACACATCTCTCTGTTTTTACTATCAGACAGACAGGCTCTACACCCCGTTCACTGATTGGTCGACCTGAACGGAGTTTGCGTCTGAACCAGAGGGAGGCGGGGGAGGACTTCACCGTGGGCCCCGTGACTATGATGTCCTGCACTTATTTTCTGACTTGCGGTGGAAAGCTTTCCACCTAAAATTTGCGGTGGAGAGCTCTCCACCGTACACTCTGATACGGGCTTAAGCCCATAGCACTTACTGTAGCACTAGCCTACCCTCAATGACCATACATTTCATTTAGATAGCATTTTTACATTTTTAATATCATTTTCTTTTCTTTTATGAAGTTTTTGCTGAATAGGTGCATTGTCTACCTATTTTCTTAGATTAGCCTAGTATTTATTTCTATTTGATGTATTGATATGGGGTTCGCTCAATATCCCGACGGGCCGCTGTTCCGACTAGCGTCGGCAGGTTTGTTACTCGTCACGGTTACTGAGGTTAAAGGGATATTCCACTTTCAACATGGAGCAGTGGAAGGGCCTCTCTCCACATACACACCCATTGTAACTTCAAACTTCATTTTAACCATGATAGATTCATTAAAAACAACCATTATTTTTTTTCTGGTGACTCATACTACCCTCCTAATACGTGAGCAGGCCGTGTTTTTTCTCTAACTCTTTTCATTTATTTTTAATAATTATTTGGGAAAATGGAAAAAATGAAATACAAAAAAAGAATTATTAAAAATAAATGAAAAATGTTATCGAAAAAACACGGCCTGCTCACATATTAGGAGGGTAGTATGAGTCACCAGAAAGAATAATGGGTGATTTTAATGAATCTATCATGGCTACACAATTGAAGTTTGAAGTTACAATGGGTGTGTGTGGGGAGAGGCCCTGGGCCTGGAGGACCTGGTAACATTTACATCAAATATCTAAATATTCAATCAAGCTAATTAAAAACTGTTCAGGGTGTTCATAAAAGCCTGATTAGATGATAAAATTACCAAAAGTTTTTTTGAAAGTGAAATATCCCTTTAAGTTTAGGGTTAGGGTTAGAGTTAGGGTTAGTTTTAATGTCGGAATACCGGCCCGTCGCCACACTGATGCGGACCCTTGATGTTGATGCATTGGTAAATGGTGCATTTATATAGCGCTTTTATTCAAGGTGCTTTACATAGATTGTGCATTACATTTACCCATTCACACACACATTCATACACCAATGGCGGAGGAAACCATGCAAGGCACCAACCTGCTCATCAGGAGCAACTAGGGGTTCAGAGGAACCCAAGGACTCTTCGACATTAACTCAGGGGGAGCCCGGATTCAAACTGGGAACCCATGGGGAACGCTTTGTGCTCTAATGACGGTTTCTCTACACCTGAGCAATGCCGCCCCTATGCATTGATGCATTGATGCATCACCTTGCTTATTGTACATTGCTCTGGATTAAGAGCGTCTGCTAAATGCCTAAATTGTAAATTGTCTCCATGTCTCCCCAGCTCTTTGCATGAATGCATTTTCAGGTGGGCATACTGTAGCAATTTCATCCAATTATGGCACAGAGAGAACAGACAGGATACACAGATAAACGAGTGGATTTGGAAGTGATGAAACAAAGACGTGACCTCTGCAAGATCACCTTGTTTGTTTGTTTTTGTCTGCCACAGTTGGTCCAGACAATACCGCGGTCTGGGGAGGGTTTAATCTGCCTCGTCTGGTAGGAGACAGCACATCTCCCTCTGCACCTCCTTAACCCTGCAAGGCCCAGCGTTGCTTTTTGGCAACATTTTTTAAATCATTTTCAAAAAATATATATAATTAGTTTTCCTGTTCTTTTTTCACATTAACATCACCATTAAATCCTATTGTTTAGTATTACAAATGCCATTGGCCACGATATTTGCATATAAATACCCCCCACAGAGAATGACATTCACACCTCCCAGAGAAGTTGAAATTCCAGCGTCTGGACGAACAACATCTCACCTTTTAACTGAAGCTATTCCTCACAAAAACAGAAGTAAATGCCTGTAATATCGTTTTTCGTGACCATTAGAATGTCTAGAACATATACATAATATGTTATTATTGTGAAAATATCCCCAAAATGCAAATTAGAGTTTTGGCTTGGATTTATGGCTATAATACCTTACAAAAACATTATTAATTTTTTAACATTACATTTTCCAGTGATTAGGACTCCTACAACACCATCTCATTTTTTTTTTTTTAAATTTTTGGGCCAGTAGAAATTAATTCGGGTCTTGCAGGGTTAATTATGATCCATTCACTCTATTAAACCTTATCCAGACTGGCTCTAATCAATGAGTCATATGGGACGAGAGACTCCGAGAGAGAGAGAGAGAGAGAGAGAGAGAGAGAGAGAGAGAGAGAGAGAGAGAGAGAGAGAGAGAGGGCTGTAATTGAGAGCAATTTATATTTCTCCTCCACATCATCTCAGAGGTAAATATTATAATTTTTACTCCACTACACTCATTTAACATCTTACTAATAATTACACTGCTTATTAGATTAAGATTATTTCGGCCATTCAAAAACTAGCCAATTTAAAAGACCACTAGGCGGCGCGACGCACGCGCACACACACACACACACACACACACACACACACACACACACACACACACGGCCGTGCCTTAACGGAGTATTTCTACGTGGTCATAAGGTCTTTGCACACTGCTGCGTATTTCGGGCCGAATATCGGAGTGAATTTCGGAGCGCGTGAATAAAAAAATCAACCTCACGTTATGTCAATCACGTTTGCACACTGCCGCCGGTTTCGTATTTATTTTCGGAACAGGGTTGATTTTTTTTCCGATTTTCGCAGCTGTTGCACTGAGTCCCTTGCTCTCTCTCTCTCTCTTTCCTCTCTCTCTCCCTGGCTTTTGGATTTCGGATTTCCAAAACGCAACGAAAACACGCAGTGCAGTGTGCAACCACCCATATTCCTGTACTTTTACTGAAACACTCCAACAGAATACTTCCTCAGGATACTTCATGGCCCTCGGTTGGAATGCAGAGTTCCACTAATTGGAGGAAGGAGGTCAAAGCCTGGTCTTCGATAAAGCCAGACATGGATTCATTCCATTTATATTTATATTGTTCAGCAGAAAGAGGAAAGGTGAATGATTGTGAATAGTCGGGGGATATCTTAAAAAAAAACCTGGAATAAAGTCCTTACCAAAAACTTTCTTCACCAATGTGTTTATAAAGGTGTCTAGTAGCACACACTCACAAAGACTGAAATTCAGTTTCGCTAGGAGAATCCATTACAGCTGCTGAAAGTTGGGATCCCATTAACTTAACTATACAGGAAAAAACACACCAAAATAAATATGCTTTTAAGTAGCATGTGAGGGGTCAAACTAGGGTTTTTCATGATTCTGAATCCATTGCAAGCATTTGTTTTGTACAAAAAACATTCCTTGTAGTAAAGGTGGCTCCCACAAAACTGTGAAAAGTGATGACTCATCACTAAACCGTTATGTGGGGCCGCTTTTAGCCCAAGGAATGTTTTTCGTGCAAAACAAATGTTTGTAATGGATTCAGAATCATGAAAAAACCCTAGTTTGACCCCTCACATGCTACTTAAAGCAGATTTATTTTTGTGTGTTCTTTTAGTTAAGTTAATGGGACCCCAACTTTCAGAAGCTGTCAAGGACTCTCCTAGGGAAACTGAATTTCAGTCTTTGTGAGATGTGTTACTAGACACCTTTACAAACACATTGGTGAAGAGATTTTTTTTGGTAAGGAATTTATTCCAGGATTTAGCACTATTTCTGAAGATATCCCCCTGACTAGAAGGTAAATCATTCAACATTTTATTTTATACTAGAGGCAAAAAAAGGGAAGACTGTCAAGGCTACAGTAAGTGCTACAGCATACGGGCTGAGGTGAGTCTGTAGAGGTGAGTCTGTAGAGGTGAGTCTGTAGAGGTGAGTCTGTAGAGGTGAGTCTTCCGATTGCAGCAGAAACATTGGGAGTCAGGGACGTGCAGAGAATGTTAGAGAGGCAGGGGCTGAAATTTCTAAAAGGGCCTTTTGGTGAAAATATAAAAAATAGCAGACCTCCAAGCTCCAAGCTCTCTGCGACGCGTTGTGAGCTTGGAGGTCGGCTATTTTCGGTGCTTGATACCACACTGAACCAAGCGTAATCAAGTGAATACTGGATGGTGGCGTAACGGCATGGATTTCTACACAGGGAGAGGGGAATTATTTCATTACAAGATGCTGCATTCAAGCTCAGGAGAGTTTGGACGAGGCAATTCTCTTGAACGCTGCCTTCAGGTATGGCATGGAAAGAGGGGGCATTTGCATTTCTTTTACCAAAGTAAAAACTGTATTCATGGTCTGGAGAGGGCACTTTTCACAGATAGGGCAAAAGGGCAGGGGCTCAAGCCCCCTTTGATGTCTATGTGTGCACGTGCCTGTTGGGAGTGAAACTGTGGTTCTGACTAAGTTCATTCCACAGGTTACAAAAAAGAAATGAAAAAAGAAAGTAAAACATACAATTTTTAATTCTGGAGATACGAGGTTTCTGCCCGACAGCAACGTTATTCAAAAAGAACCTAGAAGACACTGGATCAACTCAGAAGAACTGGAGACTTTTATTTTTATTTTCATTTCAGGTGTAAAAATAGAACTTCTCTCCTTCTCTCTATGTGAAGAGTACAAGATGGTCAGGTTATGAAGGGTTAAACAGGTCATGACCTGACCATCACGTTCTCTTCACATCAAAGCCTTGGTCACAACGCGCCACAGCGCCTAAAAACGTATGATATTTAGTCAACTAAAATTAGACTAAAACTTTTCAGGTGACTAAATTATGACTAAACTTAAATGACATTTTATTCAAAAGACTATGACTAAAACTAAATCAAAATGTGCTGTCAAAAACAACATTGCTTGAAATAAACACGTTTAAAAAAAGAATTGATGTCTGTCTGTCTGTCTGTCTGTCTGTCTGTCTGTCTGTCTGTCTGTCTGTCTGTCTGTCTGTCTGTCTGTCTGTCTGTCTGTCTGTCTGTCTGTCTGAATGAATGAATGGATGGGCCTGAACCTGCTTTGAGCACTGCATGACTTCTACCATGCATCCGCACGCCTCCTCACTGGCACCAAAAAGCGGGACCACATCTTCCCTGGCCTGGTCTCCCTTCATTGGCTCCCCGTCAAATTGAGAATTGATTTTAAAATCCTTTTAACTGCTTTTAAATCAATAAATGGGCTGGCCCCTAACTTCCTACCTGGCTGAATTGGTTGAACGCTACAACCCAGTTAGAGCTCTACGGTCAGCTGACCTTTTGTTACTGACCCCTACTGCTACCGCCCGACTCATAATTAGGGGCAACCACGCATTTGCCGTGACCTCCCCTAGGCTCTGGAATGACCTTCCCCTTTGTGTCAGGTCTGCCCAGTCCATTGAGGCTTTTAAGTCCCTCCTTAAGACTCACTTTTTTAATTTGGCTTTAATTTGGTTCTGTGCTTGTTCATTTGTCCGTTTTCGGTTGTATTGTTTCTTTTTGCAGATTTCTTTTCTGTTGTACAGCACTTTGGTTGACACTGTCGTTTTTAAATGTGCTATATAAATACATTTTTAATTGATTGATTGATCACACTGTTGCAATGTTAAAATGCATCTTCATTCAATTGTGACTGCCCCTATTGATAAAGCCACCATCATAGACTCAATGATAAAGCCACCATCATTGATACAGTGATAAAGCCACCATCATTGATACAGTGATAAAGACACCATCATTGATACAGTGATAAAGCCACCATCATTGATACAGTGATAAAGCCACTATCATAGGCTCATTGATACAGCCACTATCATAGATTCAATGATAAAGCCACTATCATAGATTCAATGATAAAGCCACCTTCATATATTCAATGATAAAGCCACTATCATAGCCTGATTTCAGACTCTGCGCTGAGCTTGAGTCTGACATTGTCCCATTGACAAGAGATTTCAAAGGGGAGGGGATTGGAAATTTGAAATTCCCAATCACAAGAGATCTGGTGGGAGGGGTTGTGTTTGATTTGTGTGTACACAAAAACATTCCCCCCTCCCCCTCCCCTCTATGACAGGCATCAAACAGGTCGTTGTCTTTGATGCTAACGAGGTGTGCAAAACCCCCTTTGAAGTTCAAAGGGAGCAATTAAGAGCTTTGGCTGAGCTCCCCCCTCCCTCCACTGTTTCTGTTGATTTTCAAAAGTTAGACCCTCCCCCTCCTCCGAGGCTCCGACTCTCATTGGCTTGGTTCTGCCTAAACCAGAGAAACTTTAGCGTCATATGACAACACCAGACCAAGAGAACCAGTCCGCTCAGAGAGTGGGCGGGTCTATGGGCTGGAGCCAGGCAACCACTGTCATGGATTCAACAATGAAGCCACCATCATAGACTCAGTGATAAAGTCACTATCATGGATTCAACAATGAAGCCACCATCATAGACTCAGTGATAAAGTCACTATCATGGATTCAACAATGAAGCCATCATCATAGACTCAGTGATAAAGTCACTATCATGGATTCAACAATGAAGCCACCATCATAGATTCAGTGATAAAGTCACTATCATGGATTCAACAATGAAGCCACCATCATAGACTCAGTGGTCCAGCAGCGAACATGGATGCAGTCGGGTGAGAAGCGGTGCTCGTTGTGTCTCAGGGGCGTCAATTGGGTATGGCAGGGGTATGCAGCTGCCATACCCTGGGGGGAAAAATAAAAGTTACTTTTAAATATAAATCCATGAATGTCTCTTTGTGCATCTGTGATGGTTATTATGTTGTTAAATTACAGTAAAATAACTACAAATGCAAAATGTAATAAAATGGTCACTTTAACAAGGTATTATAATTATATTCTCCACACTTTTATTCTCCCCATCTTGACAGAATGGTAAATTCCCAGGTTCTGCAGGTCAGACACGTTTACTAACATGCCGAATTTAGCTGCACTTAAACAACCGTTCCAGGCTGCCATATCCAGACCAAGAAACCGTAGAAACCTGTGTAAATAACTGACAAAACTCGTTTTTTTTCCCCCCAGACATTGTGAAAATAGCAGTTCTACATGCTCACAACGCCTCGCAGCTGTGAGCATGTAGATCTGCTATTTTCACAATAGAACCGTGTTATACTAAATGTAATGCCTATTTTCCACGAGGACTCCCATCTATGCCATATAGTCCATGGGCCATACGAGTTGTCGGTATCAAAAAGGTGGCAAAGGTTACCATGTATTTTTGAAAAGCTCTATATCTGTAGATTATATTTTGGTATGATAACCCTTTCTTAGACACAGCTAAATTGGTGTTATCAGCCGCTAGAGTTGGTGTCCCATTAACTTTACATTACAGGGAAAAAAAGCAAAAAATGTATCTGCTTTAAGTAGCATAAGAGGGGTCAAACTAGGGGGTTTTCATGATGCTGAATCCATTGCAAGCATCTGTTTTGCACGAAAAACATTCCTGGGGCTAAAACAGCACCCACAAAAGACTGAAAAGTGATGACTCATCACTTTTCATCACTAAACCATAGTCTTGTGGGACAGTTTTTAGCCCAAGGAATGTTTTTTGTGCAAAACAGATGCTTGCAATGGATTCGGCATCATGAAAACCCCCTAGTTTGACCCCTCATATGCTACTTAAAGCAGATTCATTTTTTGCTTTTTCTCCCTGTAATGTAAAGTTAATGGGACAACAAATCTAGCGGCTGATAACACCAATTTAGCTGTGTCTAAGAAAGGGTTATCATACCAAAATATAATCTACTGATATAGAGCTTTTATAAAATGCATGGTAACCTTTGCCACCTTTTTGATACCGACAACTCGTATGGCCCATGGACTAATACCCTAGCTTTTGCTGAACTGACGCCACTGTTGTGTCTCACCTGATGTCGTCCTCGTTGGCGAAGATGATGACCACCCTGGCGTTGGGGTTCTCGCTCAGACGGCGGATGATCTTATCGAACTCTCCGGGCCGCGGCTCCCGCGGGATCTTCACCGACTGGGAGATGCACAGACCTCCTGTTAAAACAGACAGTGCGCACCTGTTAAGACAGATCTGACAGACCTCCAGTTAATTAAAGAGATAGTGCACACCTGTTAGACAGATCTGACAGACCTCCTGTTAACTCATTTCCTGCTATCCCTGTCGAAACCGGAGATTTCCCGCCGTACCGCTCTGCCATGACCGTAGATCCCGGAAATTTAATTAGCTGTAATCATTATGAAACAATTCAAAGTATGATCGTTGTTTATAGCCGACTCGGACTCTTTAGGCCCGCCTCCTAACTGTATCCGACGGTGGTTCTTGTTTGGACCGGATCTAGGTTTCCGTGTCCGGTCTAAGGCCCAATCATAGCTCCGCTCCTATAGGTTTCCATTGTAAACAAGGAAGCTGCCTGCACGGCCATAACATGGTCTTTTTTCACACAGATTATTATTTGGAAGTTTGATTCTTTTACCCGCCTGGCATATGATCTGCGCACATATCGTCTGCTATGTGCGCGACGTGCCCTCGCAAGGACCATAGCAACAGCTCAGCCTTTTACATGAGTTTTTCTGTAAACAGTGGCAGATACAGCCTGACAACGGATATTTCTTTTTCCAATGGGATTGTTTTTTTTCGAAAGCTGTGGTCCGGTCTACAACGCTGGTACATGTTACATGCACAGATCGTGCGTGATGCGCGCACGTGCCCACGTTAAAAGGTAAGGACAATTTGGCAGTTGCTTAGTTCAGCTATGTTTAAAATGGCAGCAAAAAAAGTTAAAGAGACAGTACACACACGTTAGACAAATCTCACAGACCTCATGTGTGAAATGCTGCTATTTATCCCATTAATCCATGGGTCTTCAACAGGGGGTCCGGGACCCCTAGGGGGTCCTCAGAGTTACTACAGGGGGTCCTCCAAATCTTTGAGTGATACGTTTTTTTTTGTTTTTTTCAAATGTTATGTATATTATACAATTATATATCCATATCCATATGTCCATATTCCATGAACTTTAGCCAAAAATAGCAGACAACGCCGCTGAGAGGCGTTGTGAGCTTGTTAATCGGCTATTTTTGAGCGTTGGTGTTGGGGGAAAAAGAACGTGCAGAGTGAAAGGTCAAGTTTTGACGGTTCAAGTGGTTAAAGGGGAACTTGATGACATCACACATTGTACTTTACAATACAAACCCCAAAATCAATCCTCCAGTTCTAGGCAACACAGAAGGGAGGGAACTTTTTTTTCCCCACACAACTCCTCTAAGGTATATTAATGACATATTTCAATATTGAAAATGGGTGGTCATCCCCTTTAAATATCTGAAAACACAAATTGACATGAATCCAAAATACACTGATGATTGTACTGTCAAACGATTAAACTATATGGAAGCTACAGTATGAAAAGGTTGTGGGGGTCCCTGCTTCATCTCTCTCTAAACTAAGGGGTCCCTGGCCTGAAAACGTTGAAGACCCCTGCATTAATCCATTGATTGCCATGATTCCGAGCCCTGCGTTCAGCTCGTCGGCACATACACAGACAGTATTTTGCCATGCCTCCCCCTCCCCCTATCTGTAAATGTTTTGTGACAGGGACCCCCAGAAGAGAAGACTTGTTGTAAAATGTTAAATGTTGCATTTATACAGCGCTTTATTCCACAGTGCGATTGTGCAATGCATTCACGCACGCACACACCGATGCCGGTGTAAATCATGCAAGGCACCAACCTGCTCACCGGGAGTAACTCGAGGTTCTTGCTCAAGGACCCTTCAACACTAACTCTGGGGCAGCACGGGATCGAACTGGGAACCTTGCAGTTCTCCATCCAGCCGCTCTACCGGCCACTCTACCCCTGGCCCACTGCTTCCCCAAGAATGTATTTTTTTTCTTACAGAATAACATGGCAAAGTCAAGAAAGACTAAAAAAAAAGCAATATTTTATTTCTTTAAACCCACCAAAGAAAAAGAAGCAGCGGCTTGAGGAAAAAAATCTAATTTAATCTTGTGTAGTTTTTATGATGTCTGGAAACAAGATGAAATGTTTGAAGGTTCTATATTTCACAGCTGGAGGGTATTAAAAAAAAAAAAAAAAAAACTTCATGGTCCACAAGGGTCCACTTTACACCCACCCAGAACCATCCATCAGCTTTATGCCTCTGCCAATGACAACCTGGGGCTCTGGTTCCGTTTGGGAGTTCATTTCATTTTATAATTGAAAAAAAGAAAAAAGGCGTGAAATTACGATTCTTCGGTGGAACGGTTGCTCATTTTCCTCACGTACAAAATCTCATTATTATTTTATTCATTTCCTTCCGAAAATCATCTCATTTTGTGAGGAGAATACAATAGTTTTTTGTCTAAAATCATCCTTATTGAAAAAGATCACGTTCTTCACACCCCAGTAGTAGAATCCTTCGTATGTCAACTAAGCCATTTTATTAGTATTTTATTAGGCCACAAGACCGTCAATGTCAGTGGTTCTGAAACGTTTTGTCTCAGGTCAGCCCTGTAAATATAACTGTTTTAACCCAAGGCACCCCTGACTCATAGTTAACACAAACGACTCTCCTCAGCTGCTACTCACCAGCCTCAGTGAAGTAAAAACCTGGCCATAACCTGGTCTTAACTCTCCTACTGCCAGATTATTTATTTATTTATTGGGTCTGGTGCCATCAAAAAGCGGCTTACCTTTGCGACGTTATAGTAGATAGACAGACATTTATTTTTTTATTTTTATTTTTATTTTTTGATTGTGCAATAGTGCACTTTGGTCTGCCAGGCAGCAGAGGGCGGCGTCATGCGAGAATGAATGTGAATTTGCCTGTTATGTGTTGCCGTACATTCAGACCAGTCACTGGCCACAGAGCCTTACAGCCAGAGGAAATCAACAAGGAAGTGAATTGGTCTCCGTTGATGTTAACGCATAATGGATTTTTTACACCATCACCGCGGAAAATGTGTTTACAGTACACGGCGGCACGACCCCTCGTCAGCTTCAACAAGGTAAACGAACGAACGAACGAACGCGAACGAGCGCCGTATTGGCGCGGAGGTCTCTTGAGAATTGGGGCGAACAGGAACGTCCAAAGCAGTAGGAGAGTTAACCTAAATCATAGCAAAACAGAAATCATTTGCTTTGGTCATAAATAATACTGCCCTATCCACCAACATAGGCTGCTCCCCAAACTCAAACATCTGGCCCTCAATTAAGAAAGAACCTTAGCGTTATACCCTTTTTATAACCTTAGCGTTATACCCTTGATAGTAACTTCTCCCTCAATAAACACAAAAAAAAGCTATTTCTTTCAGCTACGACTCCTAGGCAAAGTTAAAGCTTACCTTCCCCCTAAACAACTGGAAATGGCCATCCACGAGTCAACTGGCTATACATAGGCACTGAGCAGTCTGCACTCAGGCGGCTGCCCGCAAAAAAGCGATAACACATGACTCCGGTCTTAGCTGCTCTCCACTGGCTCCCTGTCTATTTTAGAATATTTCAAGGTCCTTTTATTTGTTTTTAAATCCTTACATGGGCTGGCCCCGCCCTATATCGCAGATCTTGCTTGTGGTCCCTACTCAGTGGGCAGGGCCCCCCACTCTCTGGAACTGCCTTCCTCTGGATATTCCAAGGGCCCAGTCTATAGGTGTTTTTATAAAATCTCTTCTAAAGACACTTCTATTTTCTCTAGCTTTTAATGTTGCTTAAATATCTGTCTGTTACCATGTTTTATTGCGACCGTCAGGTCGCAGTTACTCTCTCAGTCTGTCTGTCAGTCTGTCCGTCACGTCACAATTTTCCCCTACTCATATCTTCGCCACCGTTGCCCCTCATTTCTCGCATGGCCCTCTTCTAGTGCCACCATGAGGCCGATTTTTACAAAACACATTTTTGGACACTGCTCCTACAGATTTTGCCCTAAAATCACGCAAAGCGGTACACAGTATATCTAAAGTCATGTCATCAACATGGATCTGTCCCATTTCCCATATTCCCTCCTGATTGCCTACCATTGCCTTCTAAAGTTTGTGTATGCGACCTGACTGTCGCTTATCTCCCGATTAGGAAGTCTTACTGGTAATGTTTTTAAGTTCTTTTTGCTGTCCAGTGAATGTTATACAGTACAGGCTTGTTTTTCATTGATGCCTTCCATGTACAGCACTTTGAGCAATGTCTATTGATGTAAATGTTCTATATAAATAAAGTTTGATTGGATTTGATTTGATTTGAATGACATTGTTACTTTATAGCACGTTACAATGTCATATTACGCTACGCAAATATATAAATCTCTCCCCCTAAGATACAGTCTGTATCACGAAGAAGATTTGAGAGAATATTAGTTTCCATAATTAGGACAGATTGAAAATACATTTCATACTTGACATTTTAGCAGCCGTTCCTGCCGTTATCATCCCATTCCTTGGGGGTGCATTTTAGACACTTGAACCCCCGGATCCCTATTCTGGGGGGGAACATTCACCAACAATAGCTCTATTCCTATTCACGGCCCCGCCCACTCAGCAAATTTCTCAGCAACTTCCTGGTGCTGACGTCAGCTTTGAAGGGTAAATTAATACAGAAATAGCTGGACTTAAAGCCAACAAATCATTATTTTGAACGGTAAAGTAAATTATAACGCTTTGTGCCTTTTACTATCTTGTGTTCTTGATCATGCTAGCCGTATTTTATACTGTACTATTCGGAAATTGCATTAAATTTGCGATTTCTGTGTTAACTCTATAGGCTTATAGCAGGGTTTTACCCTTCAAAACGTGACTTCAGCACCAGGAAGTTGCTGAGTGGGAGGGCCGTGAATAGGGCTAATAGCCGATCTAAAAGGTCACAACATGGTTGTGACGAGTTGTGAGCTTGTAGATCGTCTATTTTTGACGAGTTCTTGTAAATTAAGTAATGCAGATGTGTATCAATAATTTAACTCTTGAGAGCGTAAAATGAAACCAAATAAACCCGTCCACACTCAAGAGTTACAGATCTATAAGGGTCCATTTTGTTACCAAGTCTCCATCGTTCAGCTGGGGGACCACCTGGAACCCCCTCAAGGACCACTGGTGACTACTAAATAAATTGCAGTCCTTTTCTGTATAATTTAAGATTAAAGATTCATTTTAGATTGGCGCTATTAGATCTCAATCCACAAAATCCATAGACATGTTGTCATGACTGCAATACACATGCACGCATGCACACATGTACGCGCGCGCGCACACACACACACACACACACACACACACACACACACACACACACACACACACACACACACACACACACACACACACACACACACACACTTCATTATTGGTGAATATTTAAATAGAAAATAGGAAAAAAGAGCTGCCTTCACAGAAGCATTGATTGAACGGTCCGATAGGTTGGTTTAGTTTAGAGACAGAAGGTTCATTGATGTCGAGGCTGATTGCTTCTCAGAGCCTATAATGAAAGTGGAAGTTTAAATGTAATCAATAGCATGTTATTTAACTGGGAGCTCCAATAGCATTGATCCAACACGTCTCATGTGGGATGTTGAGCATCAGTGGACACGCTAAACATTTCCCTGTGGAAGGGCTTTAAATAGGTCCTAATGAGGACCCC
The DNA here is from genome assembly GCF_963921795.1 of Nannobrachium achirus. Taxonomy (NCBI): domain Eukaryota; kingdom Metazoa; phylum Chordata; class Actinopteri; order Myctophiformes; family Myctophidae; genus Nannobrachium; species Nannobrachium achirus. The sequence goes on along the minus strand of NC_137818.1, from coordinate 7,323,030 downwards.
TTAGCTGAGAGAGATGAAGCAGGGACCCTTAGCTGAGAGAGAGAGAGAGAGATGAAGCAGGGACCCTTAGCTGAGAGAGAGAGAGAGAGATGAAGCAGGGACCCTTAGCTGAGAGAGAGAGAGATGAAGCAGGGACCCCTTAGCTGCAGAGAGATGAAGCAGGGACCCTTAGCTGAGAGAGAGAGAGAGAGAGAGAGATGAAGCAGGGACTCATTAGCTGAGAGAGAGAGAGAGAGATGAAGCAGGGACCCTTCAGAGAGAGAGAGAGAGAGAGATGAAGCAGGGACCCTTAGCTGCAGAGAGATGAAGCAGGGACCCCTTAGAGAGAGAGAGAGATGAAGCAGGGACCCCTTAGAGAGAGAGAGGGATGAAGCAGGGACCCCTCAGAGAGAGAGAGAGAGAGAGAGAGAGAGAGAGAGAGAGAGAGAGAGAGAGAGAGAGAGATGAAGCAGGGACCCTTAGCTGCAGAGAGATGAAGCAGTGACCCCTTAGAGAGAGAGAGGGATGAAGCAGGGACCCCTTAGAGAGAGAGAGGGATGAAGCAGGGACCCCTCAGAGAGAGAGAGAGAGAGAGAGAGAGATGAAGCAGGGACCCCTTAGCTGAGAGAGATGAAGCAGGGACCCTTAGCTGAGAGAGATGAAGCAGGGACCCTTAGCTGAGAGAGATGAAGCAGGGAACCTTAGCTGAGAGAGAGAGAGATGAAGCAGGGACCCCTTAGCTGAGAGAGAGAGATAAAGCAGGACCCCTTAGAGAGAGAGAGAGAGAGAGATGAAGCATGGACCCTTAGAGAGAGAGAGAGAGAGAGAGAGAGAGAGAGAGAGAGAGAGAGAGAGATGAAGCATGGACCCTTAGAGAGAGAGAGAGAGAGAGATGAAGCAGGGACCCTTAGCTGAGAGAGAGATATGAAGCAGGGACCCCTTAGAGAGAGTGAGGGATGAAGCAGGGACCCCTAGAGAGAGAGAGAGGGATGAAGCAGGGACCCCTTAGCTGAGAGAGAGATGAAGGGATGAACTCTATGGGCTGGAGCCTATACTTATACTACTTTTTTGTTTAAATCCCCAACGCCACAAATTTCACTACAATAGTTTTTGTCACCGAGCCAAAATGCCACTGGGAGAGCATAATTATGCATGGTTGCGTGGGCGCACGCACGCACACTAGTATGCACACGCACGCACGCACGCACACTAGTATGCACGCACGCACGCACGCACGCACGCACGCACGCACGCACACACACACACACACACACACACACACACACACACACACACACACACACACACACACACACACACACACACACACACACACACACACACACACACACACACACACACACTCACACTCACACTCTCACACACACACACACACACACACACACACACACACACACACACACACACACACACACTCTCTCTCACACACACACACAGGTCCAGTAATAACATCAGAACTATATAGAGTCACAATCCGGATGATTAAAACTAGGCCCGACTCCAAAGACTGTGAAATCACAGCCATAACTCACACCAGTGACTGTACAGCAGCACAGTCCCCACTGCCATGTTACCTTAGGTGACTCTACAGTGTGTGTGCGTGTGCGTGCACGTGCGCGCGCGCGCGCGTGTGTGTGTAAATATTTATAGCTACTTAAGCTTTTCACAAAACTCCAGGACATTTAGATGTAGAGCAGTGGTTTTGAACAGTGGTTCTCAAAAAAAGAGCAGATATATACACAGCACGTTGTGTCCGGGTGGCTCAGTGGGTAGAGAACTCGCCTTAAGGACCACAAGGTCATGGGTTCGATCCCGGCCACCGCCAACTCAGCGTATGAGTGCATGAGGAGTGGGCAGGCCGCTTCTTATCACCTGACGGGGGAGTTTCCCCTATTGGACGTGGTGCGTGGGAGTAACACGTTATTCCAACCAGTTCCTCTCCCCTCCATCAGGCCAACCCTTGCCTGACTGCTAGCGTCCGACTCACACCACACTACGTGAGGAAGAGAGTCTGAAATTGAGGGCAGACATTCTATTTCGGCGGGGGGGGGGGGGCTGAAGCCTATTGACGTCACACACACACACACACACACATACACACACACACACGACGGCGACGTGGCGTGACATTGCAAAAATACGTTATTTCTCATAACATATTATATGTCTGCATGTTTACGTTAGTGAAAAATGGTATTAAAACGTGATGAAACGGCACTATTGCATCGTTTATTAAAATAATACGAGTCGAGTCTGACTGCCATGACAGTTTTCACGGACCAATCAGAGTCCACTAGACTCTCACGTGGGCAGAGGACACCAATCAGAGTCCACGAGCGAGTCTCGCGTGAGCTCAAGAGCTCTGTTTGGAGGGGGCTGGGACCGGAGCAGCCTACCACGTGCCCCAAGCATACAACCCTGATTGGCCCATTCAAAGCGCCCGCTCTTCAGGCGCGCAGGAAATAAAATAAAATATGTGCAGCTTCAGTCCACACTACACACCACCCACCAGCAGGGGGTGGTGATGTGCGGACTGAAGTGTCAGGCTAGGCCAACCCCACCTCACCCTTGTCAGAATAGCCGATGAAAACGGCATGAACCTACAGACACCGGAAGTGGCGGAAGTACTGCGGTTAACAGAAGTTACGTCATGCGTTGCAGTCCGTTTATATAAAGATTTTAGCTCTTAACTCGCTCTTAACACCCAAGGAGCCAAACTCGTTCAATAACGAGTTAAGGCCACTAGGGGTCACCATGCCAAAAGGAGTTGTCTCGTCCCTGAACGAGAAAACGAAGGGTTAACTGTGCGTGCTGCTGCCTGCCCTCTGAATGACCTGAGTCCATACGTCACCCCGTAGCAGAGAGAGAGAGAGAGAGAGAGAGAGAGAGAGAGAGAGAGAGAGAGAGAGAGAAAATGGCATGAGCTGGTTGCATTGATTTCCATTCTACTCTGAAACATAAAAAGGGCTTTATCTCTGAATGAGGAGAAAAGAACGCCAGGGAAGCAGAGATCTGATTGTTTTCACGGCGACACTCTAACGCGATGGTCGGCCCTGTTTGGATTTTAGTTTCGCGAGCGTTTGTAAACAAAGGGATTATCTTCCTCAATCGTCAGGGGACACCCACGTGCACACGCACTAAGCTTCCGAGGCTCTTCAAAATAAAGCGTGAGTGAACGGCGGCAGCAGCAACAGCTAGAAATGTTATAAACCTGAGCAGCCCATGTGTTAATAGGTGTCCTTTGTCAGAATCCATGTTTTTGTTTGGATATTGTTTATTACGAGCGCAACCGATGGGTCAGGAGAAGTAGAACAGTTTCTTTCGCCAGCGGGGAATATGAAAAAACAATAACATCCGGTGAAATTCTCCCGGAAGTAGCGCTGTTTCATGCCGTTTCAGCCTATGGTCTTGACCAGGCTTTTCTCTTGGCAGATGAGTAAGCCTGGCTACGCGAGGCTAACCCCACCTATAGGGTGTGGGCACTGATGACACGGAGGAGAGAACACTCCCCGAGCGCCCACAGCGTCCCCCCCTGGCGGGAATCGAACCCAGGACCTTCTAGCTGTGAGCGCTACCGACTGCGCCACCGTGCCCCCGCCTGGGTCAGATATTACGTTTTGAGGAAATAAACAGCCTCAGAGTCATTATTTACCTTGTTTATTATAAAGAGCATCCGCTGATAAATAAATGCCAACATAAATACGTTGTCTTGTTCTCAAGCCAGGCCTAAAATGTCAGACAGAGCCCACCGGAGGAGAGTTGTTTCATAGCTGTATCAAAAGGTCAGAGAGTCAATAAAGGACAATCATGGTTTTTTATCAGTCAAACACCCTGTGAATCCTTGAATTCATGGTTAGTAATACTGTACCTCTGGTGTGTTTTTTCTTCTCTTAACACCCAAACGGATCATAAATATCAGATCTACAATGTTCAGAGAGCGCCGCATGGTGACGCCTTAGGAGCTTATAGATCTGTTGTTTTTGTCAATTCGTGGGAAGAAAGCCGGTAAAATACCCGATCTACCATGCATTGTGAGCTTCAAAATCAGCGATGTTTGACTATTGATATGTGAAACTATTTAAGTGAGTGTCTTTGGGTGATATCATGTAGATATTGAAGCTATAAAAAGTAAGGGTACTAACAAGAGCTCACGATTAAATAATAACTACACGTTGGAACAGTTATTGGTAGGCTATGTTCTCTTTTCTTATACATCTCCTGAAAAGTAGTGATTTTGGATGTGCAAGGTTTTCAGGCCAACCACGAGTGTGGGGGGGGGGGGGGGGGGGGGGGGGCTATACTCATGCATGACTCATAGGGGTGTAACGATACAGTAACTGCATCGAAATTTCGTTTTTAACGTAGAAAATCGAAGTATATCGAAATGAAAACAGCTAAAATCGAATCGTATCGCTTGAATTTGTATCGTATCGAATCGGCAGTGCAAATAATCGATTGTATCGATACCTACTTGTGCATTGCATTTAGCATTTTTAAGAAGAAAAAATGAAAAGGAGGGGTTTAACCCTCTATAGAGCCCACTGTTGTAATATTACAACGTTTGTATTTTATCCAAAAAAAGGTTTAAATCCTTTTATTTTAGCTCCCCCTACCACCTAAACATCACCATTGGATTCTATTGTTTAGTATTACAATGCCATTGGCCACAATATTTGCATATAAATACCCCCCACAGGGGCTGACATTCACACCCGCCACACACGCTGACATTCCAGAGTTTTGACGAACAACATCTCACTTTTTCATGGAAGCTATTCCTCACAAAAACATAAGTAAAATGCCTGTACTATTTGGGTGATCATTAGAATGTCTAGAACATGTATTATTGTGAAAAATATCCCCCATATGTAAATTAGAGCATGATTTATGATTTATGATTTATGGCTATAAAACCTTACATTTTCCTCTGATTAGGACTCCTACAAGACCATCAGATTTTTTTCAATTTTCTTTGGCAAGTAGAAATTAATTTGGGCCTTACAGGGTTAATTACTTTTCCTTTCCATATAACTGGTCTATCGATAAATGTGTGTAATCTCTGGGTTCATGTCAAGGTGCGGGTTTGTCAAAATATACAATGTCCATGTATTTGGCTGATAATCACTGTGTTTACTTATTTATATCCATAATAATACATGTTTCTCTTTAAAAAACTGCACTGTCCACACCTTTCACACAGATTTAATTTCTTTGCTAAATAGTTACTATATCGATTTTAAATCATTGAATCGATTATCCAATCATACCGTATCGCCATGAATGAACCAATATCGTCCATGTATCGTATCGTCAACCATGTATCATGATATGTATCGAATCGCTATTAAAATGTATCGTTACACCCCTAATGAGTAATGACTCACTTTCTTCTCTCTCTCTCTCTCTCTCTCTCTCTCCCTCTCTCTCCCTCTCCCTCCACATCCTCCCACCTCATGATCATCCTCTCTTCATTCCATTTCTTTTTTTTTCACTGCTCCCCCCCTCCCCCAACCACCCGACCCTCGCTTCAATCTGACACCCCCCCCCCCCCCCCCACCTTCCCCCGTCCCCGAGCGTCTCAACAAGAATTTCAATTTGCGACGCCAACAGCGTCTCAGGGGAGAGGTGTAGGAAGTAGGAACGCTCGTGGGACACAGAGCGCACGTCAGCGGCACATGTGTTTGGAATGTGTGTCAGAGCTGGTGTCTCGTTAGAACACTGCACCCTGTGGCGTCAGTTCAGAAAAAAGCTAAGGTATGGCAACAACATGACTGGTGTCTTGCACGCGCGCAAAGGCAAAGACACCAGTCATGTTGCCATACCTTAGTAATAGGCAGGATACACTTATTTTAAGAAGTTTTTCCTCCATTTCTACGGTTTCTGGGCTGGATATGGCAGCCTGGAACGGTTGTTCAAGTGCAGCTAAAATTGGCATGTTGGTAAAAGTGCCACAATGAACACTTTGCAAGCCACGGGGAGCCACTTAATATTAAAACCGGAATATACCGTACATCATCTGTACTAAAATTAGCCGGAAAAAACAAACCGTCTTTTTCCGTACTAGGTCATTAAAAATGAAATAAGTGATAATGATCGGGGAAAAAAAACGATCGCTAGCCTTTCTCTGTCTCACCACCGGTCTAACCAATAGCATGATTCTTCTCTGCGCATGCACCAGAAGTGCTTTTGATCGCTTCGGGGGCAGATTCGCCTTCTAGCCATTGACTTACAGTGTGGACGTTAGCGCTAGCATAGCCGTTGTCCTAGCGGCTAGGCTAATGAAAATTCTTCCGTGGATTCTTATTATGGAGATGATCACATGCGCCCACATTGATGCACACGGATCGCGCACGCGAAACGCACGGGGAGAAGACGACTCGGCCAAAATCCCCACTATATGCCAATGCAGATCGTGCTACTTCTGGTGAGTTTTAACCGGGGGGATTGACGGAGGAGAAAAAAAGAATGCAGCCATCCTAGAAGACACGCGTTGTTGTTGATGTTTGTAATCATAATAATCTCAGATCATAATACAATGATAGAAATTTCCGGCTAGTCCACAACAAGCCATTCTGGGCCGGCTGGGGAAGTGTTAACAATAATGCATTGCACCTGTGCAGCTGACCTGCGGAACCTGGGAATATACCATTTTGTGAAGATGTAGAGAATACAAGTGTGGATAATATAATTATAATACCTTGTTAAAGTGACCATTTTGTTAAATTTTGCACTTCATTTTAGCCACTTTAGCCATTTTTGATGGGTAAGGTAAGGCAGGTCGTCTTGACGTGTGACCAGTTCTGACCACCTGCTTGTTATTGAGACAACGATCCAATGATCACGCACACATGCTGATGTACGCATTACGTCCATATGTACGTGAATAAAAAACACCAAAATAAAAGCAATGCAGCTTTAGTCCATGCATGAGGTAACATTAGAAAATGTGTTTATTTTAGAATTTGCCATTAACCCTACACAGGCCAGTCAGAGTGAACCAAAGGGCCGCACAATGCCCAGGTCTGGTCTAGAGAGTGAATCCATCTTCCTGTCTCCCAGCATGCATCACTGCAGTGGGATTCACACACCTGGGAAACTGAGACTTTATTTCAACATGGTGCCCCCCCCCCCCCCCCCCCCCCACACACACACACACAGTCCAAAGAGCAGCGACGGCTCCAGAAAATTGTGACTGGGGGGTCTGTGGGGGGGCTGGCTTTTTTAGAGTGGGGGCTAACCCCCCGGCTCCACCGGGCGCGTCGAGCGACAACGCTCGGAACGCTCCTGTTTTAATTAACGAACGGTGCTCCACTGGCGACATTGCGGAACAAACTGTCCATAGACGGGTTTCTGGTCCACGTTACACTGATAAAACTAGATGCGTGCGCAGGGTCCGGTACCAAAATTAGCCAATGAAACCAGGTTTAACCAGCGCTCCCCAAAACAACAGGTTTGGGGATTGGACGGAATTGATTACATGATACAGTCAGCTGTGCATTTAGTCTCAATGTTTGTAAACAAGATACCCGTCGTATATGATTTACATAGAAGTCAGTCAGTTGTCTTTCACATATTAATATTCGGGCTTTCAAATTATTACTATTTTTTATCAGATTAATCACAGCTTAAAAATGAACTAATCATGATTAATCGCAAATCAAAATATGTCCAAAATATGCCATTTCTTTCCTTAGCCTATATTGTTGTAGGAATGGAAAGATATAGGTGGAATAAGGCATACATTTATCATACAGTATGCATGTATTATTATTATTATTATTATCATTATTATAATTAGGCTTGATATGCAGGATGAAAAATAAAGTTGCCCATTTGAGGACAACAGGAAATTACAAGTCATTTTTGCCGAAAATAGCCGATCTACAAGCTCACAAGGCCTTTCAGCACGAGAAGTTGTGAGCTTGTAGATCGGCTATTTTTGGCAAGTGGTTAATATAAAAAAGGAGGAAAAAAGGTTTATATCACACAAAGATTTGGAGGACCCCCTGTAGTAATTCTGAGGACCCCCTGTTGAAAACCCCTGACCTAGGCTACAGAGAAACCATTCTCAGTTGACACACATGCACAGACAAAATACAAAAGTTAAAATGTCTTGCCATAAAAGACAGTGCCTTAGTTGCTCATCTACAGTATGTCAAATAAGGGTCATTCTCAACGAGCCTCGTTAACCCAACACAGCTGGCTGGCAATCTAGTATTGCATTCACCGTGATCACTTAAATTCTCCTGATTCTAATCCAAGCAAGTTGGAGAAAAAATTTGTGGATTTTACTTTGAGATGACAACAGCTACAAAGGTAGAAGTACCTATATTCTGATCTATGATGAATTATTCCAGTGGCACTGTATCCAAGACGTTTAAAAAAAACTTTTTTAAACGTCTTTTGAGATGCCAGCTCTGTCTCTTCTCCTCGGTGCAGTGTGTGTGTGTGTGTGTGTGTGTGTGTGTGTGTGTGTGTCTGTGTGTAACGGGAGGGGGGAGAATTAAGTGGCTGTGTTGCAGACCACGTCTTCTACCGAGAGAATGCACTTCTGATCAGTGAACAGGGCTGTTAATAGCAAATAATTATCTTTATAGAAAATACATTTTATTGTATGATTTTACATAGAAGCAAGTCCATTTTCTTTCACATATTTATTATCTTTTATTTATTTATTCTGTAAATATTTTTCATTACAATTGGGTCTGTGGGGAGGGGGGGCTGAGCAGGGGCTAAGCCTCCACCAGAGGGGGCTAGAGCGCCCCCTAGCCCCCCCCTGGCGCCATTGCCAAAGAGCCAGGCTCCATCAATCACTGTGTTCTCTGAATGCACACACACGTGCACGCGTGCCGACACACACACACACACACACACACACACACACACACACACACACACACACACACACACACACACACACACACACACACACACACACACACACACACACACACACACACACACACACACACACACACAGCCTCGGTCCCCTGGCTGTTCCCACGACAGATGCTGAGTTCCCTCACATCTACAGTAACAGCCAGCTGCACAGCTCAATGTGCACACGCACACAGACGTGCGCGTGCGCTCACACACTTACACACACACACACACACCCTCTCCTCTGGGAGCGGTGCCAGCTGATCATCAACACAGAACTGAGACTCTGGATTCTGGACACCCAGGGGTGTGTGTGTGTGTGTGTGTGTGTGTGTGTGTGTGTGTGTGTGTGTGTGTGTGTGTGTGTGTGTGTGTGTGTGTGTGTGTGTGTGTGTGTGTGTGTGTGTGTGTGTGTGAGAGAGAGAGTGAGAGAGAGAGAGAATGTGTGTGCGTGTCAAGTGTTCGGCTTCCAATCATCATCAAGATGTTGACAACCAATCATCAAGCCGGCTGACATGTACTTATTTGTTATCATCACACACGTTTGTTTTCATGAATGAAAAATGTCTTTTATTATTTATTTTCACAACTAACAGTGCTAGCTCACATCGCGTCGCAGATGCAACGGTTGTGAGCTTGTAGATCACTCTTGGCTGCTGCACACCTTCTGCGCAATGCACGATGGGACGCTGTAAAGTTGTGGATAGCAGTGCAACCATCCCAAGAACCACTGAAGAACCTAGTTGCTTTAATCGCTTCACTTAGTCCCCAAAACCAAAACCAAACACCCCAAAACATGTCCGTGTCCCCGGATGACATCAACACTGATTGGCTGTCAGGACGCGAAGGGTGGAGTGGATTTTCTGTGAAGATACGGCCACGGCGGCGCGTTCAGATCGTTCACGCCGCGCCCGGTCGCGCGCCGCCTCGTCTTCGCATTGACTCTGTATGTAATCGCGACGCTCTAACTATCCAGGTTTAAATAATCTGTTACAAGTAGAAGTCCAGAATTCAAAATTTACTTGAGTAAGAGTACGAAAGTAGTGGCATCAAAATGTACTTAAGAACACAACTACTGCCTCTTAATCTGAAGGTTTGCTTGGTGCCTCTGTGCCACGCCGTTTCCTCCATAGGCCGCCGCTATTATTTTGAAGGGCTGGAAGGGGGTTGTTTTTGTTTTTTTGGATTATCACTTGACGGCAACGATTACGTCATCTAGTCACATGACAGTGTGGGTCCAGAAGGGAAACATGGCTGCGCCCATCCCGAGTCTAGAGTGTGCAGAGTGGAGACCCCTCTTTGTATACAAATGTCTTTTATGAGTTATTGAAGTGTCTTTATGGGCCTCTCAATGGATTTACTATGGAGGAGCTTCACTTCGCGTGCACGCCCGACGTGCGTTGTAAACAAATCGCGGACATTACCGATGCGGGCGGGACCGGAGCGACGTACAGTAAGTAATAATATCTTTACTGTATATACAGTAAGATTGACAGTCCTCACCGTCAACTGCGCCATGGTATTAACCCTTTCAATGACGGTGAGCGTCGTCAACAGCAGCAGAACAGTTAAAGTACTAAAAGTAAAAGTACAAAATGTTTGAAAATAGTCGATCTACAAGCTCACAACGCGTTGTGTCTCTTGTGAGCTTGTAAATCGGCTATTTTCAAATGCCCTTGGTACAAAATAGGGCTAAAGTCGTTAATGTATGTTTTATAATGTTATAATTTATACCTGCAAAGTAACTCGTAACTAAATTCTTCAAATAAATGTAGTGGGTGAAAGTACAATATTTGGATCCGAGTTGTAGTGAGTAGAAGTAAAAGTACTGGAAATTGGAAATACTACAAGTAAAAATACCTCAATACTGTACTTAAGAAGAGTATACTTAAGCAAATCTACTTAGTTACCACTGTCCTAAGGAACCACGGAATGCTGCTATGCTTGCTTATTGTAAGTCGCTAAGAGCGTCTGCTAAATGCCTAAATTATAAATTGTAAATTATAAGATGACCCTATATGATTATCAATAGAAAAGTAAAGAAAAGTAGAGGGAGTGTCTAATGTATGTCAAACCATGACAAATGATTATGCTAACGTGTAAATGAATATCCTCATATGTAAATTAATTTCTAATATGTAAATGATTATCTAATATGTAGATTAATATCTTAATATGCGTGGCAGTGCTGTGATGAAAACCACTTAACGATCGCATTTCCCCCAGGGAAACGACACGTTAATTAACCGCTGATTAATTAAGCGGTTGTGTATTTATATCAATCTCACCTTGTGATGATGTCAACGACTTAACGAGCCTGGGGGCTCATAATATGACATGTCACACACAAAGACACACACAATACACAATACACACACAAAAAAACAATACACAACAGATTGATGTGTGTTGTAATCTAGCCTCATTTGAACAGTGGAAAAAGTGAAAAATATATAAATATATATAAAGGTGTAAAGTGTATTTGCACTGACGCCAGTCATGACAAATCCACTGGGAAATGAATTCCATCTTACCCTTTTATTGCGACCGTAGGTCGCAGATTAGTATGTGAACGGTCACAGCTTGTCCATATGTATCTCTGTCTGTCTGTCTGTCACGCCTGACACTGTGGTTCAATGGGTTTGTCGCTCTGACATCACGCTCTAGCTTCACTGTGATGTCACACTAACAGAATCCATTTTATGCCCATATATGGAGGTCCCTGATGTCATCAATAATAAGCCCTTATCTAACAGGACTTCATATGGGAATGCCCATATATGGAGTCCACGTCGGCCACATACCACACTAACAGAATCCATGTATGGCCAAGACAGATGGCCAAGACAGCCCATATCTGCGTGGCTGGTTCTACAGACAGGGATCTCCATGTATGGGCATGTATGGGTCAGATGTCATAGACGTCATCGGACTTTCACATAACGAATAACTGAGTAAGCATGTTTGGGCTCTCACAGCACATCTCCATATACAGTACATGGATCTACCTATATGGGTACCAGCGGTCTCCATATATGGGTCCAATATTCATCACTGGCCAGATGGCCAAGAATTGGCGCAACCTCGCCCTATGTCGCCCTCTCTGTCTGTCTGTCCCCCCGCACTGACAAGTAAGACAGGGGTCTTCAACGTTTTCAGTCCAAGGACCCCTTAATTGAGAGAGAGATGAAGCAGGGACCCCCACAACCTTTTCATAGATACATAGATAGTTTCATCGTTTGACAGCACACTCATTGGTGTATTTTGGATTCATGTCAATTTGTGTTTTCAGATATTTAACCATGTGAAATGTCAATACTTGACCTTTCACTCTGTACTTAGTCTGCTCTTTTTCCCCAATACACCAAAGCTCTTAGCCAAAAATAGAAGATCTACAAGCTCACAAGTCACAACGCCTCGCGTTGCGAGGCGTTGTAGATCTTCTGTTTTTGGCTAAATGTCTCAGAATGTGGACACTAGGGTTCAAGTGGTTAATACAGTATAAAAAAATATATCACTCAAAGATTTGGAGGACCCCCTGTAGTAACTCTGAGGACCCCCTAGGGGTCCCGGACCCCCTGTTGAAGACCCCTGAAGTAAGAGGATAAATCCTGCTTCTTACATAAGCGTCTCCACAGATATGATTCTAATGCTTCTCTAAATTAAATCATAATCTATATAATCTGTGAATAAATCTCTGGCTGCTGACATGGAGTTGCTTTTCTAGGAATAGAAGCGTGACTGAATATGGATTTAAGTTTGCAAGCCGCGGTTCATGTTTACTCTATTATGGGATGTGTTTATCGATCAGCTTATCATTATCAATGAAAAGATAATTGAATGATCTCTCTCTCTCTCTCTCTCTCTCTCGAACCCCCCCCCCCCCCCCCCCCCCCCCATAGGGATACAATAGTAGTACAATAGCAATACATTGACATATTAGCTTGAATCAGCAGTATGTGAGCCTATGCCAGACTCTGATCAAAAGGTGGAGGAGGCAGCGAAGCAGCAGCGGATGGAAGACTAGCAAAAAGCCGTATTTAAGTAATTGATCAAAAATAAGTCGTTTTCTCCCCTTTGATGGGATAGTCATAGTTCACCATTAAAACAACTTGAATATATGATATGATAGATAATGATAATATGATATAGTACTTTATTGTCAGTTCACACTGAAATTTGTCTTGCGACATAGCAGCCATGTAAAACATATATACCGTACAAACATTTGACACAAGGGAACAAAAACAAGACAGGTTTAAGGATAATACAGACAAGAGCAATGTCCACCGCTAAGCCTACCTATGGCCAAACTCCTGATTAAGCCTTAAAGTCGACTGATGGACAAAGGACCTTTTTAGTCTGACCTTATTGTATTCTGCAACACCGTATCTCCTTCCTGAAGGCAGCAACCTATATTCTCTATGCAACACAAGCCGACTATTAGAGGTAATATAATAATATTTCTTGCCAACCTTAGAATGCTGTTATCATACGTAGTCGTATATAGCCTCTGAAGTGGTTGTCCAATCTTTGAACAAATGTTCAGTTGTTGCAGCAGTTGTGACTTTAGGGCTGCGGACAAGCATCCATACCAGGTGGTACTACAGCACTGAAGAACACTCATAATAACAGAAGTGAAAAACATGAGAAGAATCTGTCTACTAAAAATGATCTTAAAGATAGATTATTTGCTTTGTTTTCTTACACACAGATTCAATCTGATCTTTCCATGACAAAAGATGGTCTATTACTACTCCGAGGTATGTATACGATATTCATAGATATTTTTTGTTGCATTCCTAAGCCAATGATTGGATGACCAGCAGTGGTTCCCTATGGAGACACAAAAGGCGCTTTTCGACCGGGCAAAGAACCGGTTCAGGTTCTTTTTCCCGCCTATGGGATGAATCAGAGGTGAGCTTTTCCACCGAGAAACCGAGTCGGTTTCCGAACCGTAAAAGTTGGTTCGGAACGGGAACCACAAAATCCTTGGTTCCTCTGGTTCAATCTGGCACTGTCGTATCCATATAACCCACAATGACCGCACAGCAAGACAATGTCTCCTCTGGCAGAAAACTCTCTCCTGTATCCTGTCAGGTTTTTTTTTTTTTTACATTCCCCTGCCCTCCAACCACATACACCTGCTTACATTATTTATAGAGTGAGACCCGCACGCACGCACGCACGCACGCACGCACGCACGCACGCACGCACGCACGCACACGCACACGCACACACACACACACACACAGCAATGCAAGGCAAGGAAGGCAGCAGGTAGAAAAGCTGAGCACCAGGGGCGTCACAATGGGGGGGGGAGGGGGGGGGGGGGGGGGGGGGGGGGGAGTGGGACTGAGTTACAAGGGCCCAAGGTGGAGGGGCCCTAGTAAAGCCCTTTGCACACAGGCGCGTTTATCCGCACGGATAAAACGGACAATTTCATTTTTTTTAAAGAAAACAATGATTCTCTACGACCTCATGCACACCGGATCCGAATTAGCCGTGCGACGAGTGGCTGCGTCCGTGCTTTTTTGTCTCGATCGAACCCAGTTCGATTCGTGCGTCTTGTCACATGCGGTAAAAAACTCATCACTCCTTTTATGACTCCTTTTGGGCTCCGCAGCGCCGATTCCGCACAGCATTGCACACCAAATCCAATGTGTTTTATTCATGCAGCAAACGAAAAAAAATGCAACTGTCCTGTGTGCAAAGGGCTTAACTATTGAAAAATAGCAGCGAGCTTGTAGATCTGCTATTTTTAAAAAGTCGTGAAAATGTGTGCAAATCTTTGAATATATGTATTTTTGTTTTTCCATTTTTTAAAGGGACAGACAAAAAAAACATATACAGGACAATACTATGCCGCATACAGATGTATTTTTTTAAGCAAACATTTGTAACTCAAATTTTGCTTCTGGGGGGGAGCAACATTTTTTGAGATGGGGGTCCGTGGCCAAATACATATCATCTTGGGGGTCCTTCACATGAAAAAGTTTGAGCACCACTGACATGGAAACATTGGTTTCTTGCACACATTTTCAACATTTTTCAAAAATAGCAGATCTACAAGCTCGCAGTATATCTGCTATTTTTCAATAGTTAACATTCATGGGGGGCCCACAGTGAATGCTTGTACCCGGGGCCCAGGATTTGGTGTGACACCCCTGTTGAGCGTCCTGGGGGGAAAAAAAAGGAGTGCCAGTGAACATGAAAGGCCCCATCACGCATCACGGCGACACGGACGTTTTCTGAGTGCGTTCATATTTTATTCTTTATTATTCGGCGAACAAAGAATCATAATAGGACTTAAACGCTCAGGTCAGGGAGGCCACCGTCATGAATGATAAATCATAATTCATAATTCATCTCATGGTTGAACTCTAACCAGCCATGGTTAAGAGCTGTCCTGTCTGCCTTTCAGCTGCGTGTCAATATTATCCTCAGGCCTTGAGTTTTATTTAAAAAAAATTATTCACCCTCTTTTTCAGTGTTGATTGAGACCGTCAGGTCGCAGTTACTATCAAAACCTCCACCGGCTGTCAGTCAGTCTGTCTATCAGTCAGTCTGTCTGTCAGTCAGTCAGTCTTTCTGTCAGTCACACGTCACACTTTTGCCCTGCTCATATCTCCGCCACCGTTGCCCCGATCCATGCTAAACTTTGCACACACACTCCTTGGCTGCCAAACCACAACACAACGCATCGCAGTGCGACAAGTTGTGAGCTTATTGATCTGCTATTTTCAGCAACCCAAAATGAAATGACTTGTCTTTTAGTTCTACTGGTGTAAAGTAACTATAGTATTACTCAAGTGCTGTACTTAAATACAATACTCCACTATACTGTATCTCAGAGATACATATTCTACTTTTACTCATCTATAATTATTTGAAGACTATAGTTACTAGTTACTTTATAGATTTTGAGTAATATTACAAAACATACATTAACCACTTCAGCCCTATATACATTTCGCCCATTTGAAAATAGCCGTTCTACAAGCTCACAATAGGGCCTTTTCCACCGGTTCTGGTTCTTTCTCCCGCCAATGGGATGAACCAGAGGTGAGCTTTTCCACCGAGAACCGGAGTTGGTTCTGAACCGTAAAAGTTGGTTCCGAACGGGAAGCACAAAATCCTTGGTTCCTCTGGTTCAATCTGGTTCAATCTGGTGGAAACGCAAGCCGGTTCGCAAGAACGAACCAAGGTTCCAAGAAAGTTGAACCGGAACTGGTTCTGGAACCGGTTCTTTGCCGGTGGAAAAGGCCCTGATGTGTCGCAACGCGACATTGTGAGCTTGTAGATCGTAGATTTTTTTTATGTTACAATCTGCATTATAAGTAGGCTACTTTCTACTTTTGGAGCTTTAAGCACATTTTGCTATAGCAATACAATCAGATATTCCAGGAATAACTGCAGCTCTGAGGGGAACGTTCCACCCCAGCCGTTAAAGCGAGACATTTCACTTCACAATGCACAGCAGCACCATAAATAAATCATTCAAGCCTGAGAAAAGGAAAATGTCATGCCGTCATTTTATGGAAGCATTTGATCAAATAATTCATGATTTCTCCGGCTCCCTATTGTCATGATGCTCTTATTTATTCAGAGCCTTTGTTGTAGCTGTACACAGGGGCGTCACAAGGGGGGGAAAAGTGGGACTGAGTTACTGGGGCCCAAGGTGGAGGGGCCTTAAAATACTTTAGCTATTGAAAAATAGCAGATATACAAGCTCACAGCGTGGCACCGAGTGCCGCGCTGTGAGCATGTAGATCTGCTATTTTTCAAAAGTTGTGAAAATGTGTGCGAATCTTTGAATATATGTGTCTTTTATTTAAGGAAACATTTTTAACTCCAATTTTTCTAACTGGGAGGGTCCCTGGAACTAGATATTTTGAGAAGGGGGTCTGTGGCCAAATGCATATCATTTTGGGGGTCCTTCAGGTGAAAAGGTTTGAGCACCGCTGACATAGAAACATAGTTTTTTTCAAAAAACCTTAAAAGGATTTGAAATATTCAAAGACTTGCACACATTTTCACAAAAAACAAATATATATATATATATATATATATATATATATATAGCAGATCTACAAGCTCGCAGCACGGCACTCTGTGCCGCGCTGTGAGCTTGTATATCTGCTATTTGTCAATGGTTAAAACACAAGAAAACCATTGTTAGGCTTTTAATTTCTATATTCTATATACTGTGCAATGTGCATGCATGGATATGCTATTCACTACGAAAAAAAACTTCACTACGAAATACTTTATGAAAGAAAATAGAGCCCGTTACGCAACGGGGAGACTGACACAAACACAAGAGATTCAAAGTGCTGACGTACGCATGCAGTCCATTTACTTTGTTTCCCTGTCTTTTTCTCCAAACCAATTACCTGCAAGCAGACGCTCTGCCGCAGGCGGGGAGACTTTGAACAATTATCAACACACCACTCTCGCTGTAAATTGCTTTTCATTAAAAAGGTCAAACCACAAGCTCTCAGTGTGCGTCTCTCGTCTATTTCTGTGTTTTTTTTTTCATGTCTGTAAAAGATTGGCGCTTCAAAAGAATGTAAAGTAGGCTACGTTAGAGTTGTGAAACATTGCTGAGTTCATATCTTCTTTTATT
Source organism: Nannobrachium achirus (assembly GCF_963921795.1). Lineage (NCBI taxonomy): Eukaryota > Metazoa > Chordata > Actinopteri > Myctophiformes > Myctophidae > Nannobrachium > Nannobrachium achirus. The sequence continues at coordinate 7,305,521 of NC_137818.1, read as the reverse complement.
TTGTTTTTATACATTTAAAGCAGACAATAATTTTTTAGGCACATTTTTTTTTAATCATTTTTGTCCCGCGATTTTGCAACCCATTTTCACCTAGCCTAGTAAACGACCAACTTCCGTTCTCCAGGAGGATTCCATGGTTTCTGGAAGAGGGGCGGGTACGAGGCTAATTTTCACCCAGTGCCAATTGCCTAAGTAATCCTGGGCTCTGCTCTCCCTCTGCTGCGCTTGGAGAGACAACGGACTGACCTCATGCTTCCTTCAGTGCATGAGGAGTCCAAGTTGCTTCTTTTCACCTGACAGTGGGGATTTCCCCGGTTTTGACGTAGTGTGGGGAAGGAACACGTCATTCCAACCAGTTCCTTTTCCCCTCCATCAGGCACCCTGGTGGGCCAGGGGGAGGCATTATAGAGACCAGAACATGCAAACTCCACACAGAAAGGCCCGATCGCCAACCCCACCTAGGGTGTGGGCGCTGATGACGCGGAGGAGGGAACACGCCCCCAGAGCCCACAGCGTCCCCCGGCAGGAATCGAACCCAGGACCTTCTAGCTGCAAGACGACAGCGCTACCAACTGCGCCACCGTGCCCCTTTATACACAGCTCCTGAACCATTGTTTAGCCTCACGGTCACTGAACTCAAATATTGGACCCGATCGTCACAAAGCCACACGATATTTTCCAGATTTTCATACTAAATTGGTGCCTGGTAGGCTGGCGCACGGCAGCGCCGTACGAGCGAGAACACAAATGAAACCTTCTAGGAGGCGAGAGAGCGATGCGCTGCCGATGGAAATGGCGACACAGAGCTCTCGGTCTCTTGGGAGAAAGACGGATATATTTTTATATTTTCTGAATTTTCTGTGATGTTTTTTTTTTTGCGTGTCGGAGTGGTGAGGTGGGCGAGCGAGAGAGAGAACGAGAGAATTGGAGGCCTCGTTGTGAGGCTGTCCAAAACTATGACTAGATGAATACAAGTAAGACGCCTTAAGCGACGCAGGGCGCGGGGAAACAACAGACTTAAAAAAAATTGTCAGTGTAAATATGGCAATGTACACACACAGACACAAACACGTATACTAGGACTGTCTTTCATTTAAATGCACATTCGCACAAAATACAGAAATGCAACATTATAAGTGCAACTAAAACTTACAAGCAAAGGCTCTTCAAAGCACATGTGAGGAAGAAAAGGGCAGAGGAGATCAGTACACTTTGAGACTCTACCAAACTTTGGTAGTTTCAGGCGTGATGGACATCAATATTGAGATGATCTACCACAACTGAACAGGCTTAACACTAATTGCAGGTCTAGTTACAGCAATTATTATCTAATAATAATAAATAAATAAAAATCAACCATCATTCTCCTGTTGATATTTACTCTCGTTTTGAGCTTTGAGTGCTGGCAGCTGTGTGCCAATCATCCTCAGGTTGTGCCAGTCATTCTCAGCTGCCAGTCAGAGGTGAGAGACTGCATGGCACACTGTGTACCCGTCACTCACTGTGACTGGCACCGGGGCATGAGGGTCCTGGAACTTTGTTGACTTTGTGTTTCTGCTTCAAGTACCTGGGGCTCCTGGGTCAAGTCAACAGAGCAAGATCTTAAAGTGAGGAAGGCACGTGCATGGAGGGCCCTGAATGGCATGACCAGTGTAAGGAACTCCAACCTTCCCCGACAAATCAAACTCAGCTTCTTCTATGCGACGGTAGAGTCTGTTCTCCTATATGGCAGTGAATGCTGGACCCTGAAGCCAACTCTGCAGAAGTCTCTAGACGCCCGGGTGCTACACCAGAATGTTAATGTGTAGTACTCAACATCAGCAAGGGTACACACATGTCACGAACAAGAAACTGTGCGCTGGAATATTAAGGGTGAGCGATAAAATAGCAGCCAGGAGAATGAGACATGCAGGACACTGCCAAAGACACCAAGAGCTGCCAGCCAGCAAACTGAACCAATACATGGGCACCGGTCACGAGGACGTCCCACACTAACATGGATGTACTCAAGAAAGACGCAGGAGCGCAAAGCACCAACGAGCTGGCACAGTGTATGGAGAACCGGGACGACTGGAAGCGACGATGGAAGGCTCGTCTGAGGACGACCTAGAGAGATTTTTTGTTTTGCAATGAACTGTAGATCTGCTGTTTTCACTGTATTTGAAGTGAATAAATAATAATAAATATGTGTGAGGAGGATTCAACGATCTACCACAAGATCGAACTGTCCTTTTTTCTGCAAGGGCACACTTTTCATGTGCCAAGAATCCAAGGGCACACCAACATAATACGGGGGTGTAAATATCGTCACTGTCGGGAAGAAACCTTGTATCTCCAAGTTTAAAATGTGTACGTTTCTTCGCAAAGTAAAGCCCTGCTTCATCATACAAGGCTGTCGCACAACAGTAGCGAAAACAGACAATCTACAAGCACTGTGCTTGTAGATTGGCTGTTTTCACTAGTTTAAATCATTTTTAAAATGATAAATAGAATACTGGCTTTCAAACAGTTTCAAGGGGTACACTTGGCCCTTCCCAGGGGCACACCAAAGGTCCCCAGGCACAGTGGTTGAGAAACACTGGTCTAACTGACCTAAAATATTGACTAATCTTTTTTTGAGCGGTGGTCACACCGTCTCCTATACGTGGCCGTGTGTGTATGCGTCCGTCCGGCCGTGTATGTAGCCTCAAGCCTGCAGTACCTTTTCTGACCACACATGTTAAGGGAGGGGCGCTGTTGTTCTCACACACACACACACACACACACACACACACACACACACACACACACACACACACACACACACACACACACACACACACACACACACACACACACACACACACACACACACACACACAGGGGGAAGGGTGGGCAGCATGTGTGGTCAAGTATTATTATTATTATTAACAAACTGAATGTTTTAGGGTCAAATAAATTGGAGTGTGTGAAGAAACTACAGCGTTGTAAAGCACAATAACCCCGCTGCACCCACCCAGTAGTGCTGTTGCACAGCCTCCACGACCACCGCTCAGTTCACACGGGTGTGATTTTTTCTTTAGCCTCCCGTTTCCCTTCCAAGAACGGTAGTGGAGTCAAAAGTACAATATTTACCTTTGAAACGTAGTGGAGAGAAAGTCATGAGTCATGCAAAACTACAACTACTGAAGCTCAGATACTCAAACTGTGTTCTTAAGTACCAGTACTGGAGTACAAATATCTCCCAGTGCCAGTAGGTAAAGGCCAGTCAGCTGTGAAGCTCAGACTGCATTTCCAAGGCTTTTGGATCCTTAATGAGACGGAACATTTGGCTGTTTATCTGAGGTACTTTATTTTGCCATACATGCACGTGCACGCACACACGCATGCACTAATAGAGCTAGGATCGGGCAATTTTTTTCTGTCCGTTCCGAACCCGTGTCCGACAGTTTTTTGTCCGACCCGAATCGACGTCCGAGCATTAATCATTAATATGCGTCTGACCCGCGCCGAGGCCCGAACCTTATGTTTCCAACGCTTTTTCGCCTCGTTTCTTTTTCTTTGAAGAAGCCACTGATTTACACTCACTAGCAAACTTGTTCTAATAATATGCAGTGCATGCAGGGTGCTTGCTTGTTACCCTTAATGTGAATATTAAGCCACACTGTGGCTTGTGAAAGTGTTTCAATAGTAGGCTACGTTGGGGCTACTATTATTAAATAATAAAAACTATAATGCGTTGCGCTGCGCTGCGCTAGACGTCTGACACAGTTACTCGCTGACTCATTCATTCTGCAAGTTTCTGCGCCTGGAAAATAGCAGATCTACAAGCTCACAACGTGTTGCGGATACGAGGCATTGTGAGCTTGTAGATCAGACACTTTTGTCACGCCTTTGGCACCCGGGGCCCCTGGGGGACCCTGATGAGGCCTGTGAGGTTGCCCCTGGTGTGATTATTGTCATGGTAGACCCCTGGAGAGTGTTTGTGCCATATTTGGCGCAGATCCAAGCAACGGTGCGCCTTTGGCACCCAGGGGCCCCCAAATGAAAACACAAGTTCCATTTGGCAAACACAGTTCCCTTGCGAAGGGAGTGTCAGGATTAGCATTTTGTGTTTTCAGTTTTGTGTGTGCAGTTTTGAGAAAGCCGTTATTGTATTGAAAAAAAAAAAGAAAAAAAAACTGAGGACTGCCCATAAGTCCTACATCTCATTAGTCCTACATCTCATTAGTCCTACATCTCATTAGACCTAATTTGATTAGGGTTAGGTTTAGGCATAGTTTTACTGAGGTTAGGGTTAGGTTTAGGCATAGTATTTTCACCAGGTTAACATTCACCAGATTCAGACTAATGGGATTTAGGAACAATGAATGTCGGACCAATGCCACTGAAAAACTGTAATACAGCTGTGAACATGATTACGTTCACATCCTTTAGCCATTTAGACCGGGAACACAAATCTGTGTCATGTTAGATTTGAACCACTTTAACCATTATTTTATGCTTTAGCTTTTGAAAAATAGCAGATATACAAGCTCACAGCGCAGCACCAAGTGCCGTGCTGCAAGCCTGTAGATCTGCTATTTTTTGGGAAAATCGTGAACATTATTTTGTGAAAGTCTTTGAATTTTTTTTTTACCCGATTCTATAAATGTCTTCTAAATCCTTCTTCTAAACCAGTGTTTCTCAAACTTTTTCATGTCAAGGACCCCCAAAATTACATGTATTTGGCCGCGGACCCCCATCTCAAAATATGTTGTTCCAGGGACCCCCCAGAAGCAAATATTTGAGTTACAAATGCTTTTAAAAAGATATATTCAAAGCAAAAATAAACTTATTTTTTTCTTCTTTTCTTTCTTCAAAAATAGCAGATCTACAAGCTCGCACTTTTCAATAGTTAAAGCATTAAATAATTCTAGGCCTAAATGGGTTAATGTATTCAAATAGCTGTGAACATTATTGCGTACTCATCCTTTAATGTATTCATTGTCAGAACTCACTGAACCGGAGAGTAACAATACTACTACTATACATCTGACACAAACGCTCATACAATGTAATATTATTAAATAAAACACATTTGCTGCAGGCAGCAAAGACTTGGTAAAAATGCCTCCACAGCAGCAGCAGCAGCACAGCTTGTGTTTGACTGACAAGCAAGGGTCATCAACATGTCGTACACTGTTTTATACACCATTACAACGTTGTTATTTTTGATCACAAGACAGAATGTCAGTCTCCAGGTTTTCTCTACAATGTGTTTGACACTGATTCTCTATGACACCGGTTCTCAACCTGTGGGTCGGGACCCCCAGGGGGGGTCTCCAAATAATTATGGGGGTTCCCCAGATGATTAACTTAATGTGCAACATTGTTTTCTCTCTCAACAGTAAACAAACAAACATAAGGTTTAAGTGTAGACTGTAGAGGGTATCTACACATTTCTAAAGTGACAATTTTAAGACTTTTGAATAAGCCTACGCCTACCTCTAAAATGTCAAATTAAACACTGGCCAAATAGTCAAATATTAAAGGCAGAAATAACCGATCTACATGCTATTTTCACAATAGAACCGTGTTATACGAAATGTAACGCCTCAACTCTTAGTGCTCGTCAGGGTGGGGGGTCCCCAGGTAGAATAGGATTATTTTGGGGGTCGCGGCCAGAAAAGGTTGAGAACCACTGCTGTATGACAATATGGCACATTAGGAGTCCAACTAGTGGTTCTCGAATGTTTTCTTTGCAAGGACCACAATATATTAAATGGTAAATGGTGCATTTATATTGTGCCTTTATCCAAGGTGCTTTACAGAGATTGTTGCATTGCATTCACCCATTCACACACACATTCATACACCGATGGCGGAGGAAACCATGCAAGGCACCAACCTGCTCAACAGGAGCAACTAGGGGTTCAGAGTCTTGCTCAAGAACTCTTCCACACACCAACTCTGGGGGAGCCCGGGATCGAACTGGGAACCCTCCGCGTGTTCTAAGATGACACACCACAAGCCAACATGCTGCTTGCACAACGAATATCAACAATCTACAAGCACACAACGCATCACTTTTTTGGGGTGGGAATTTTTCAACAGGCCCTCATCACTGCTGTAGAAGATTAATTCAGAAAGGTCTTTGCGTGGTGTCGTCTGGAGAAGCAGTTTGCAGACATCCAGCCTCTGTGATGGAGGAGCAGTACGTCTACAGGGCAGCTCTTTTACTGCTGCAACGAGACAAACTTAACCCATTTAGAACAGGTACACATATTGTGTATCATTTAACTAATGAAAAATAGCAGATATACACTGAGTGCCGCGCTGCGAGCTTGTAGATCTGCTTTTTTTGAAAAAGTCGTGAAAATGTGTGCAAATCATTGAATATATGTATTTTCAAAGCGAACGTTTGTAACTAAAATTTTGCTTCTGGGTGGTCCCTGGAACTAGATATTTTCAGATGGGGTCCGTGGGCCAAATTCATATCATATCATATCATATCATAGGCCTATATATATTTTCACATGAAAAGCTTTGAGAACCACTGACAAGGTAGTCTCTCAAGAACAGACAAACTGAGCTCCAGTTAAGTGAAAAGGACCTTTTCTTTGACGATGGCTGGCCAGATTGCTGACACAGAAACACAGGTTTTTCAAAAAACCTTAGAAGGATTCAAAAGACACTTACAGAATCGTGTCAAAATTCAAATTTTCACGATTTTTCAAAAATAGCAGATCTACAAGCTCGCAGCGCGGCACTCGGTGCCGCGCTGCGAGCTTGTATATATCTGCTATTTTTCAATGGTTAAAGCATAAAATAATGATACACTATAATGTGTACCCGTTCTGAATGGGTTTTAATGGAGTTGAATTTATCAAGCTCTCAAAGCATACAGTATACGTGTCATGTTCACTCATTATCGGCTCTCTGCTGGAACAGGCTGAGGGAGCAGATATATTTATTTATGATAATTCACACTCCACTGTTTTAGCTCTGAGAGTCTGGCAGGAACCAGCAGTAAATTCATTTGCCCTCTTTTTATGACGGATAGTTTTTGGTATTTAGACGTTATGGTCTAATTCCTCCCTTGTAGTGCAGCGGCAGCCACTAATATCTTGTAGACCATGGTGTAAACAAAGTAACAAAAATACAATTACTCAAGCACTGGATTTTTGGGGACTGCCCATAAATCCGAAGGTTCATTAGTCCGAAGGTTCATTAGTCTGAATTTAGTTAGGGTTACTGAGGTTAGGGTTAGAGTTAGAGTTAGAGTTAGGCATAATATTCTTAACAAATTCGGACTAATGAACCTTCGGACTAATGAACCTTCGGACCAATGCCATAGACGGGTTTCTGGTCCACGTCACGTTTGATTCGGTACCAAAATTAGCCAATGAAACCAGGCTTAACCAGCGCTCCCCAAAACAACAGGTTTGGGGATTGGACGGACTGATTACATGATACAGTCACCTGTGCATTTAGTCTCAATGTTTGTAAACAAGAAACCCATCTATGGCACCGGATTTTTAGTACAGTTTGAGTTATTCTTTACTTTACTGGAGTGTTTTCAATAGGTTGTACTTCTGCTCCACTACATCTCAGAGGTGAATATCGTACTTTTACTCTACTACAATTATTTGACTTTAATACTTTGGAGATTTGTGTTAATTATTACAAAACATACATTGCCCACTTCAGCCCTGTATACACCAGTAAGACGCCTAAGGGTGAAAAGCGACCTTGCGCTATCTGTCTTGGCCATATATATGGATCCTGTTAGTGTGGTTCCCCTAACGGGATCATCTGGGATACAATCCCTTTTATGCCCATATATGGTGATCCCTAACAGAATCCCTTTAATGCCCAATGGAGATCCCTGCTCTGACTATCTGACACCACTGTGATGTCACCTGTTTAAGCCCATAGATGGATTCTGCTATTCTCTGTGCTTGATACCACACTGAACTAAGCATAATCAAGTCGATACTGGTGACGTGGTGTAACGGCATGGATTTCTACACAGAGAGGGACTTTCATTCAACCTAAGATGCTGCATTCAAGTACAGCAGAGTTTGGACAAGGCAATTCTCTTGAACGCTGCCTTCAGGTATGGCATGGAAAGAGGGCATTTGCATTTCTTTCACCCATAGAGAAAACTGCATTTGTGGTCTGGAGAGGGCACTTTTTACAGGCGGATAAAAGGACGTGTGCAGGGACGTGCTGGCCATTGGGAAAAGCGGGACAACTCCCGAACGGCCGGTTCATTCCCGGCCGGTCCAGGCCGGCCATTAGGAAAAAAATTAACTGTTTGCACAAAAGTAAAAATTAAACTGTTTGCACAAAAGTAGTGAAAACAGTAGTGTTTTCACTAGTTTAAATCATTTTTAAAATGATAAATACAAAACAAACGGTTTTGGACATACAAGGTTTCCACCCGACAACGACGAAATATAACTCATGTAATTGGCCCACCGGCTTGTCACAAATCTTTGAGTAGCAGCAGCAGTGCTATAGAGAGAGAGATCTCTCTCTATAGCACGCAATGAGGGCCTCTCCAACTCTTTTTCCCGGGCTGAATCAGGGGCCCAGCACGTCCCTGGACGTGTGTCTATGTGTGCACAATGTCTGCCTAATGGCAGACATCCAACAGAGCAGTGATGAGTCACAGCAGAGCTAAGGAGACACACACACACACTGGGCCAAAGGGACACATTATGGAGACACACGTTGGTCCAAAGGGACCCATTCTGGAGGAGACACTTTATAGAATGGACGACTAAATGATTTTTACCCTGATAACGGTCCCTGTGGGACTCCCAACGTTTACCTTGACTGTCTGCCTGCCTGTCTGTCTGTCTGCCGGTCTGCCTGTCTGTTTGTCTGTCTGTTTGTTTGAGACAAAGAAACTATTTGAATCCAATTTTCTTTTTACAAGGGTTCATCTTTTAGTAACCTCGCGTTCGTTCACAACAGGCCGTTTGGTTTCCGCCTAAAGCGTGGAAACCACTAGAAGAAGCGGCGTTTGTTTCCCCAATCCCTATTAAAATGCTCGAGTAGCCTATTGTAGTCTTGCCAGTCGCTAACAGTTGGACTAAAAGATGCATATACCAAACGATTTTTTCAAAAGCAAAAATACTCCGCATCAAGGAGTTTATTGGGTAGGCCCTAAAAGTATGTCCTTGAGTGCAGGGGAATATTTTGTGTTAAACTGAATCCGGTTTGATCTTTCCGGCAAATTGTAGTCCTTTGAGTACTACAACATGACGTTTTGTGGTTTCCGCTCCAGACCGGTTACAAGCCCGAAAAGTGAAGTGATCCCAGACTATCTTTTAGATGCTTTCTGTTGCATGGGGCATGAGTACAAGTGGCTAAATATCTCTTTTTAGGCACAATAAGCCCGCAAAATCTTTGTTACTATTTACACCAGCCCCCCCTTAAGTCACATCTGCCCATGAAAGATTGCAGTGCATTTTGAGAATGGGCTTATTGGGTCTAAAAATGCATAATTAGCCAATTACAATCACTAAAATGATAGAAAGAAGTAAATGAAAACATTTTAACGCCCATCTTTTCTTTTCTGTAATGGACTATTTAAAATATGAACCCTTGTTGTAAAAGAAAAAATCTTTAAGGCAAGAAACAGCTTCAATTGCAGGTAGGGCATAAATGGACCCAGGCAAACAGATGGTCAAAACGGGTCCTATGACAACAGTTATAACGGGGTTTGCATTAAAGGGTGGGGCATTCATTCAATGTGTACATCGTTCCATAAAAGGGACACAGACAGAGAGATACAGAGATCTCCATATATGGGCATAACATGGACGCAAACAGACAGATATCTCCATATATGGGCATAAATGGACACACAGGCAAACAGATGGTCAAAACAGGTCGCATGACAACAGGTATAATGGGGTTTGCATTAAAGGGTGGGGCATTCATTCTCAATTTACATCGTTCCCAGGTTGGCCAGGTCGCCGACTACACGACTAGTACTGATAATACACCTAATAATAATACTAATAATACACCAATAAACCAATAATGATGCTAGCAGGGGAGAGAGACAGAGACAGAGACATAGAGAGGGGGGGGGATCCACTCAGAGCTCTCTTCACGTAGATACGTATTAGCCTCCTCCTGGGCAGGGGTCATAAGGTCAGATGTGGCGCAGGTGGGCAGAATTCCCAGAATGCATTGAGACAGAGGCTCCAGGGTTGTTAGTGCCTCTCTCTCTCTCTCTCTCTCTCTCTCTCTCTCTCTCTCTCTGTACGTTCAGAGCTGTGTGTGTGTGTGTGTGGTGTGTGTGTGTGTGTGTGTGTGTGTGTGTGTGTGTGTGTGTGTGTGTGTGTGTGTGTGTGCTGCGCTGCGTGCGCAGGGGCGTCGTAAGGGGGGGGGGGGGGGGGGACTGAGTTACTAGGGCCCAAGGTGGAGGGGCCCTAGTAACTTTAGCTATTGAAAAATAGCAGATATACAAGCTCACAGTGAGCTTGTAGATCTGCTATTTTTGAAAAATTGTGAAAATGTGGGGAAAATCTTTGAATATATTTATTTTTTAAGCAAACATTTGTAACTCAAATTTTGCTTCTGGGGGGGGGGGGGGGGGGGGGGGGGGGGGGCAAATACATATCATCTTGGGGGTCCTTGACATGAAAAAGTTTGAGCACCACTGACATGGAAACATACGTTTCTTGCACACATTTTCACAATTTAAAAAAAAAATAGCAGATCTACAAGCTTGCAGCGCGGCACTCGGTGCTGCGCTGTGAGCTTGTATATCTGCTATTTGTCAATAGTTAACATTCATGGGGGCCCCGCAGTGAATCCTTGTACCTAGGGCCCAGAATTTGTTTTGACGCCCCTGCGTGTGCGTGTGCGTGTGTGTATACGTGCGTGCCATGTACATTCAGAGGTGTGAGAGTCAGGTTTGTTCCAGGAACAGAGGACCTCAGGGAATGCATTCTGAGGTGTAAACTAGATGTGAAATGCTTCTCTCCTATAGGTGGAAACCTGAGTGTGTGTGTGTGTGAGAGTGTGTGTGTGTGTGTGTGTGTGTGTGTGAGTGAGTGAGTGAGTGAGTGTGTGCGTGTGCGTGTGCGTGTGTGAGTGCGTGTTGCCTACGGATACAGATACAAATGGGTTCAGCAGAATGCATCAGACATGCAGCAAAGATCGTCGGGAGCGGGACTTGAACCCGCAATGCGCTGCTGTCAGGCTACACATCAGAGCCTAAGTGCCTAGACCGCTAGGCCAGCAGTCTGTCTTCTTAATCATAATACCTGATCGTCGTGTTTTAGGGGGGGGGGAAATCATGCCGCCACATCTTTAAGCGGAGTAAAACCTAGACAAATGAAAGGCTCTGAGATCTACAGTATACCGCTAAGCCAACTGACAAGGGCTTTGCACATGGACACGTTTCTTCGCACGGAAAAAAACAGACAATTTAAGAAAACATTTTAAAGAAAACATTGATTCTCTATGACCTCATGCACATCGGCTCCGAATTTGCCATGCGGCAGGTGGCTGCGGCGGTGCGTTTTCCCCCCGATCGAGTTCGATTTGTGCGTCTTGTCGCATGCGGTAAAAACTCATTGACTCCTTTTATGACTCCTTTTCGGATCTGCAGCACGGATTCCGCACGACATTGCACACCAAATCCAATGCGTTTTAATCATGCAGCAAACGGTAAAAACGCAAATCGCGCCTGTGTGCAAAGCACTTTAGAATCCATCAGTTCTTACTGGTTCTGTATGCCTCGTTATCACAGCTTCTTCCACAGCATGCCATGGGGATTCAGAACGGTGGTGGTTGAGGGGAACCTCATAGCCTTGAGCTCCAAGCCAACCAGCAAGAACAACTACAATCCATCATGTCTGCCACAATATCCCAGAGGCAGAGGCTGTGGTGTAGAGTAACTAATTACATACCGGTAAGTTACATTTATCCTATAAGGGGAGTAAACTATGGTGGTGTAAAGTAACTACTTGTACAAATGTACCCATAGATATGTTTATCCCATAGGGAGAACTATGGTGTGTAAAAGGTAGAAAGTACTTGTTATGCAGAATGCCCCATCCATGTCAAATGGATAAAAAAATATATTTTTGAAAATAGTAGATCACATTGTCACAGTGTGATCTTGTAGATATTTTCAAATGGCTAACATGTACTGTATATAAGGTTGAAGTGGTTCATGTATGATTTGTAATAGTAACTGTAGTAGTAACTAAAATGTTCAGATGATTGTAGTGAGTAATAGTACAGTAGAGATGTAGTGGTACTGAACAATGGAAATGCTCCAGTGTCGTAAACAGATCATCAAAATGTTACTTAAAGGAAAACTTTAGTTTTTTTACAACAAGGGTTCATATTTTAGATTGTAATTAAAGAATATAAAAGATGAGAGTTAAAATAATTTCATTTACTTCTTTCTATTGTTTTAGAGATTCTTATTTATTTCAGTGGTTGGGGGCATGCGTACAAGTGGTTAAATAAATACGTCAATTTACACAGTATAAGCCCATTCCCAAGATACAACACAACCTTTCATGGCTGGATGTGACTTATGGGGGCTAGAAGTGTCACTGTAAATAGCAATAGAAAAAAGGCTCATTGTAAAAAACATTTAGCCACTTGTACGCATGCCCCCATACGTACGCATGCCCCACATTTTAGCACGGTAAACGCGATAAAACAATAGAACGAAGCAAATGAAAACGTTTTAACACTCACTTTTTCTTTGCTCTAATTACAATCTAAAATATGAACCCTTGTTGTAAAAAAACAAAGTTGTCCTTTATAGGGATCGCCCGATTATCGAAACGGGCGATAATCGAAGTCGATATTCATAACATTTATTAATATCGCAAAATATCGATGTCGGAAAAAAAGTTGAAAAAGATTTCGATATTTTTTTTTTTATTATTATTTTGCATCTTGGTTACTGATTTTCAGCGATTTCCTGCTGCGGAAAACATTTTTAACGCTATTCTAGTATGTGGCGACTATGTGAGCCTCTAGACATTTATTTCAAATTGGGGGATACATTTTTTTCTTTTTTCCTTTTTTTACTTAAAATGCATATCAGGTTGATAATATCGGTTATCGGCCTCTTTGATCACGACTTATCGAAATCGAACATGAAAACCCATATCGGTCGACCCCTAGTCCTTTAAGTACAGTACTTGATTAAATGTACTTTACACCACAGTAACAGTAACGATGTAAATGCCTGTAAGCTCTGGCAGCGCCCAGAGGGTTTCTAGATCAATGAGATGGAATATTCTTTCATAGCTGCAGCTCAGTGCGATGGATGGAGACTACAGAGAATGCAGCTCAGTGCGATGGATGGAGACTACAGAGACTGCAGCTCAGTGCGATGGATGGAGACTACAGATAGATAGATAGATAGATACCTTTATTATCCCAAGGGGGAAATTCAGTTGTCCAGTAGTTGCACAGCAGTATACAGTTATTTACAAAGTTACAGAGACGTAAGAAAAAATAGATAAGAGGGAAAGAAACAAGAGAACAAAAAAAAGAGCAGTACAGTACCAATAAAGAGAAGGTGCATCAATAGAGGGGGCGAATAATATATAAGTATATATACATAAAGTGTCTTGCAAAAAAGACCATAGCAGTCAATGCTAGTTAGTGCAAACAAGTATCTCACTGTCATTGTTAAACAAAGCAAAAATACTCAGAAACTACCAACACAAACTAATAGTGCAAAGTAAAAAAAAATCAGTGCGAAAAAAGAAGAAACTAGGAAGCGTGTCACCGCAAGACGCACATGAGCACTCTTCCTGGACGGTCCTTTTGGGTCAAAGTCAATACAGCAATAGTTCCTTAGAGGTCAATGTCAATACAGCAAAGGTTCCGTCAGTCTAAGTTAGGAAGGGAGACCTTTTCAAGCGTCCGTTATGTGTCTCGTTGTACAGCTTAAGGGCAGCCGGTACAAAAGATTTTCCTAATCTCTCACATCTCCGTCCTGGGTAGGTAAAGCGGTCGTTTCCTCTCTTACTCCAGTAACTGGTGATCTCTAGATGGAGGGGGTGGGAGGAGTTCTCCAAGATGGAATCCAGCTTCCTCGCTGTGCGCACACTGGTTACTTCCTCCACCCCCTGAAGAGAGGACCCGACGACAGAGCCTGCTTTCTTCACCAGTCTGTTTAGGTTAAACGTGTCACCTGCTCTGTTGTTGCCACCCCAACATGTTATACCAAAAAAGAGGACACTTGCCATGACAGACTGATAGAACATCTGTAGCATCCTATTGCACACCCCAAACGATCTCAGTCTTCTCAGGAGGAACAGCCTGCTTTTCCCCTTGCTGTGAATCGCCTGTGCATTGTCCGACCAGTCCAGTGAACTATTCAGGTGTACTCCGAGGAATTTGTAGTTATCCACAAGCTCAACCACCTCACCGTTAATGGTGCTTGGCACCGGGGGGACTCTCTTGGAGGTGCGGAAGTCCACCACCATCTCCTTGGTCTTGCTTGCGTTGAGCCTGAGATGGTTAGCCTCGCTCCATTGCACAGTCCCTAACCACACCATCGTGCTCAGCCGTGTTGTCACCCGAGATCTTGCTGACCACCACGGTATCATCTGAGAACTTCTGCAGATGACAGGTCTTGGAATTGAAGAGGAAGTCCGATGTATAGAGAGTGAACAGGAAGGGTGAGAGCACAGTTCCTTGCGGGGCCCCCGTGTTGCTCACCAGCACATCAGACCGACAGCTCTGCAGTCTCACAGACTGTGGCCTTTCTGAAAGGTAGTCTGTGATCCATGCCACAAAGCCCTTGTCCACTCCCATCAGCGTAAGCTTCTCCGCAAGCAGAGACGGTTGGATAGTGTTGAAAGCACTGGAGAAGTCAAAAAACATAATTCTGACTGTGCTGCCCAGATCTTCCAGATGGGTGAGAGCCTTATGGAGCATGAAGGTGATGGCGTCGTCAACCCCAATATCAGCCTGGTAGGCAAACTGAAGGGGGTCCAGGTGATCACTGACCGCCGGTCTCAGGAGGTTCAGAACCAGCCGTTCAAAGACCTTCATGACCTGTGATGTCAGGGCGACTGGTCTGTAATCATTGAGGACCGAGGGGCGGGTCTGGATGGAGACTACAGAGACTGCAGCTCAGTGCGATGGATGGAGACTACAGAGAATGCAGCTCAGTGCAATGGATGGAGACTACAGAGAATGCAGCTCAGTGCGATGGATGGACACTACATAGACTGCAGCTCAGTGCAATGGATGGAGACTACAGAGAATGCAGCTCAGTGCAATGGATGGAGACTACAGAGACTGCAGCTCAGTGCAATGGATGGAGACTACAGAGAATGCAGCTCAGTGCAATGGATGGAGACTACAGAGAATGCAGCTCAGTGCAATGGATGGAGACTACAGAGACTGCAGCTCAGTGCAATGGATGGAGACTACAGAGACTGCAGCTCAGTGCAATGGATGGAGACTACAGAGACTGCAGCTCAGTGCGATGGATGGAGACTACAGAGAATGCAGCTCAGTGCAATGGATGGAGACTACAGAGAATGCAGCTCAGTGCGATGGATGGAGACTACAGAGACTGCAGCTCAGTGCGATGGATGGAGACTACAGAGACTGCAGCTCAGTGCGATGGATGGAGACTACAGAGACTGCAGCTCAGTGCAATGGATGGAGACTACAGAGACTGCAGCTCAGTGCGATGGATGGAGACTACAGAGACTGCAGCTCAGTGCGATGGATGGAGACTACAGAGACTGCAGCTCAGTGCAATGGATGGAGACTACAGAGACTGCAGCTCAGTGCGATGGATGGAGACTACAGAGAATGCAGCTCAGTGCAATGGATGGAGACTACAGAGACTGCAGCTCAGTGCAATGGATGGAGACTACAGAGACTGCAGCTCAGTGCGATGGATGGAGACTACAGAGACTGCAGCTCAGTGCAATGGATGGAGACTACAGAGACTGCAGCTCAGTGCGATGGATGGAGACTACAGAGACTGCAGCTCAGTGCAATGGATGGAGACTACAGAGACTGCAGCTCAGTGCGATGGATGGAGACTACAGAGAATGCAGCTCAGTGCGATGGATGGAGACTACAGAGACTGCAGCTCAGTGCGATGGATGGAGACTACAGATAGATAGATAGATAGATACCTTTATTATCCCAAGGGGGAAATTCAGTTGTCCAGTAGTAGCACAGCAGTATACAGTTATTTACAAAGTTACAGAGACGTAAGAAAAAATAGATAAGAGGGAAAGAAACAAGAGAACAAAAAAAAGAGCAGTACAGTACCAATAAAGAGAAGGTGCATCAATAGAGGGGGCGAATAATATATAAGTATATATACATAAAGTGTCTTGCAAAAAAGACCATAGCAGTCAATGCTAGTTAGTGCAAACAAGTATCTCACTGTCATTGTTAAACAAAGCAAAAATACTCAGAAACTACCAACACAAACTAATAGTGCAAAGTAAAAAAAAATCAGTGCGAAAAAAGAAGAAACTAGGAAGCGTGTCACCGCAAGACGCACATGAGCACTCTTCCTGGACGGTCCTTTTGGGTCAAAGTCAATACAGCAATAGTTCCTTAGAGGTCAATGTCAATACAGCAAAGGTTCCGTCAGTCTAAGTTAGGAAGGGAGACCTTTTCAAGCGTCCGTTATGTGTCTCGTTGTACAGCTTAAGGGCAGCCGGTACAAAAGATTTTCCTAATCTCTCACATCTCCGTCCTGGGTAGGTAAAGCGGTCGTTTCCTCTCTTACTCCAGTAACTGGTGATCTCTAGATGGAGGGGGTGGGAGGAGTTCTCCAAGATGGAATCCAGCTTCCTCGCTGTGCGCACACTGGTTACTTCCTCCACCCCCTGAAGAGAGGACCCGACGACAGAGCCTGCTTTCTTCACCAGTCTGTTTAGGTTAAACGTGTCACCTGCTCTGTTGTTGCCACCCCAACATGTTATACCAAAAAAGAGGACACTTGCCATGACAGACTGATAGAACATCTGTAGCATCCTATTGCACACCCCAAACGATCTCAGTCTTCTCAGGAGGAACAGCCTGCTTTTCCCCTTGCTGTGAATCGCCTGTGCATTGTCCGACCAGTCCAGTGAACTATTCAGGTGTACTCCGAGGAATTTGTAGTTATCCACAAGCTCAACCACCTCACCGTTAATGGTGCTTGGCACCGGGGGGACTCTCTTGGAGGTGCGGAAGTCCACCACCATCTCCTTGGTCTTGCTTGCGTTGAGCCTGAGATGGTTAGCCTCGCTCCATTGCACAAAGTCCCTAACCACACCATCGTGCTCAGCCGTGTTGTCACCCGAGATCTTGCTGACCACCACGGTATCATCTGAGAACTTCTGCAGATGACAGGTCTTGGAATTGAAGAGGAAGTCCGATGTATAGAGAGTGAACAGGAAGGGTGAGAGCACAGTTCCTTGCGGGGCCCCCGTGTTGCTCACCAGCACATCAGACCGACAGCTCTGCAGTCTCACAGACTGTGGCCTTTCTGAAAGGTAGTCTGTGATCCATGCCACAAAGCCCTTGTCCACTCCCATCAGCGTAAGCTTCTCCGCAAGCAGAGACGGTTGGATAGTGTTGAAAGCACTGGAGAAGTCAAAAAACATAATTCTGACTGTGCTGCCCAGATCTTCCAGATGGGTGAGAGCCTTATGGAGCATGAAGGTGATGGCGTCGTCAACCCCAATATCAGCCTGGTAGGCAAACTGAAGGGGGTCCAGGTGATCACTGACCGCCGGTCTCAGGAGGTTCAGAACCAGCCGTTCAAAGACCTTCATGACCTGTGATGTCAGGGCGACTGGTCTGTAATCATTGAGGACCGAGGGGCGGGTCTGGATGGAGACTACAGAGACTGCAGCTCAGTGCGATGGATGGAGACTACAGAGAATGCAGCTCAGTGCAATGGATGGAGACTACAGAGAATGCAGCTCAGTGCGATGGATGGACACTACATAGACTGCAGCTCAGTGCAATGGATGGAGACTACAGAGAATGCAGCTCAGTGCAATGGATGGAGACTACAGAGACTGCAGCTCAGTGCAATGGATGGAGACTACAGAGAATGCAGCTCAGTGCAATGGATGGAGACTACAGAGAATGCAGCTCAGTGCAATGGATGGAGACTACAGAGACTGCAGCTCAGTGCAATGGATGGAGACTACAGAGACTGCAGCTCAGTGCAATGGATGGAGACTACAGAGACTGCAGCTCAGTGCGATGGATGGAGACTACAGAGAATGCAGCTCAGTGCAATGGATGGAGACTACAGAGAATGCAGCTCAGTGCGATGGATGGAGACTACAGAGACTGCAGCTCAGTGCGATGGATGGAGACTACAGAGACTGCAGCTCAGTGCGATGGATGGAGACTACAGAGACTGCAGCTCAGTGCAATGGATGGAGACTACAGAGACTGCAGCTCAGTGCGATGGATGGAGACTACAGAGACTGCAGCTCAGTGCGATGGATGGAGACTACAGAGACTGCAGCTCAGTGCAATGGATGGAGACTACAGAGACTGCAGCTCAGTGCGATGGATGGAGACTACAGAGAATGCAGCTCAGTGCAATGGATGGAGACTACAGAGACTGCAGCTCAGTGCAATGGATGGAGACTACAGAGACTGCAGCTCAGTGCGATGGATGGAGACTACAGAGACCGCAGCTCAGTGCAATGGATGGAGACTACAGAGACTGCAGCTCAGTGCGATGGATGGAGACTACAGAGACTGCAGCTCAGTGCAATGGATGGAGACTACAGAGACTGCAGCTCAGTGCGATGGATGGAGACTACAGAGAATGCAGCTCAGTGCAATGGATGGAGACTACAGAGAATGCAGCTCAGTGCGATGGATGGACACTACATAGACTGCAGCTCAGTGCAATGGATGGAGACTACAGAGACTGCAGCTCAGTGCGATGGATGGAGACTACAGAGAATGCAGCTCAGTGCGATGGATGGAGACTACAGAGACTGCAGCTCAGTGCGATGGATGGAGACTACAGAGACTGCAGCTCAGTGCGATGGATGGAGACTACAGAGACTGCAGCTCAGTGCAATGGATGGAGACTACAGAGACTGCAGCTCAGTGCGATGGATGGAGACTACAGAGACTGCAGCTCAGTGCGATGGATGGAGACTACAGAGACTGCAGCTCAGTGCAATGGATGGAGACTACAGAGACTGCAGCTCAGTGCGATGGATGGAGACTACAGAGACTGCAGCTCAGTGCGATGGATGGAGACTACAGAGACTGCAGCTCAGTGCAATGGATGGAGACTACAGAGACTGCAGCTCAGTGCAATGGATGGAGACTACAGAGACTGCAGCTCAGTGCAATGGATGGAGACTACAGAGACTGCAGCTCAGTGCAATGGATGGAGACTACAGAGACTGCAGCTCAGTGCAATGGATGGAGACTACAGAGAATGCAGCTCAGTGCGATGGATGGAGACTACAGAGACTGCAGCTCAGTGCAATGGATGGAGACTACAGAGACTGCAGCTCAGTGCAATGGATGGAGACTACAGAGACTGCAGCTCAGTGCAATGGATGGAGACTACAGAGAATGCAGCTCAGTGCAATGGATGGAGACTACAGAGAATGCAGCTCAGTGCAATGGATGGAGACTACAGAGAATGCAGCTCAGTGCAATGGATGGAGACTACAGAGAATGCAGCTCAGTGCAATGGATGGAGACTACAGAGAATGCAGCTCAGTGCAATGGATGGAGACTACAGAGAATGCAGCTCAGTGCAATGGATGGAGACTACAGAGAATGCAGCTCAGTGCAATGGATGGAGACTACAGAGAATGCAGCTCAGTGCGATGGATGGAGACTACAGAGAATGCAGCTCAGTGCGATGGATGGAGACTACAGAGACTGCAGCTCAGTGCAATGGATGGAGACTACAGAGAATGCAGCTCAGTGCAATGGATGGAGACTACAGAGAATGCAGCTCAGTGCAATGGATGGAGACTACAGAGACTGCAGCTCAGTGCAATGGATGGAGACTACAGAGACTGCAGCTCAGTGCGATGGATGGAGACTACAGAGACTGCAGCTCAGTGCAATGGATGGAGACTACAGAGACTGCAGCTCAGTGCAATGGATGGAGACTACAGAGAATGCAGCTCAGTGCAATGGATGGAGACTACAGAGACTGCAGCTCAGTGCAATGGATGGAGACTACAGAGACTGCAGCTCAGTGCAATGGATGGAGACTACAGAGAATGCAGCTCAGTGCAATGGATGGAGACTACAGAGACTGCAGCTCAGTGCAATGGATGGACACTACAGAGACTGCAGCTCAGTGCGATGGATGGAGACTACAGAGACCAGACCTTCTGTTTAAGCATTCTGCGAGGAGCAGCGCGCTGGCAGGGTTGTAGCACCACATTCTGGGCCCTGGGTAGGCCTACAAGGATTCACTGCGGGCCCCCATGAATGTTCTTCATAGGAGGAACTGGGAATGCATTATTACGCGTTATTTTGTGCTTTAACTATTGAAAAATAGCAGATATACAAGCTCACTGCGAGCTTGTAGGTCTGCTAGCCTATTTTTGAAAAATCGTGAAAATGTGTGCAAGTCTTTGAATATTTCAAATCCTTCTTAGGTTTTTTGAAAAACATATGTTTCTGTCAGTGGTGCTCGAACATTTTCATGTGAAGGAACCCCTCAAAATGATATGTATTTGGCCACGGACCCCCATCTCAAAATATTTCGTTCCAGGGACCCCCAAGAAGCAAAATTTGAGTTACAAAAATACATAATATTCAAAGATTTGCCCACATTTTCACAACTTTTCAAAAAATAGCAGATCTACAAGCTCGCAGCGCGGCACTCGGTGCCGCGCTGTGAGCTTGTATATCTGCTATTTTTCAATAGCTAAAGTATAAAATAATGAAAGCCCCTCCACCTTGGGCCCTGGTAACTCAGTCCCACTCCCCCCGCCCCTTGTGACACCCCTGCGAGCTGGTCAGGATAATGGATCTATAAAGTGTCCACGGTGGAAGCTGTTATATGGATCAGTGACCAGCCAGCTGGCCTGACTTAACCTGAACCCCACACTGAAGACAATCTATGGTTTATTGTCAACAAGATGAGAGAAAGCCAGACTCAACCATAAAGAAGAGCTTAAAGGGATATTCGACTTAAAAAAAAAAAAAACTTTTGTTCATTTTATCGTCTAATCAGGCTTTTATGAACACCCCGAACTGTTTTTAATTTGCTTCATTCGATATTTATATTTGATGTAAATGTTATCTGGCCCTCCAGGCTCAGGGCCTCTCCCCACACACACCCATTGTAACTTCAAACTCCATTTTAACCATGATAGATGCATTACAAACACCCATTATTTTTTCTGGTGACTCATAATACCACCCTAATACGTGAGCAGGCCGTGTTTTTTCAATAACTTTTTTCTTTTATTTTTAATAATTCTTTGGGAAAATGGAAAAAAAATCAATACAAAACTTTTTTATTAAAAATAAATGAAAAAGGTTATTGAAAAAACAGGGCCTGCTCACGTATTAGGAGGGTAGTATGAGTCACCAGAAAAAATAACTGGTGTTCTTAATGAATCTATCATGGTTAAAATGGAGTTTGAAGTTACAATGGGTGTGTGTGGGGAGAGGGCCTGAGCCTGGAGTTTTTTTTTAAGTGAAATATCCCTTTAAGGCTGCTATCAAAGCAAACCTGGTCTTCCAGAACACCTCTAGACACTGCAAGCACACGCACGCACGCACGCACCCACACACACACACGCACGAACTCACGCACGCACGCACGCACGCACGCACGCACCCACCCACACACACACGCACCCACGCATGCATGCACGCGCACACAGTCTAGAAGAGGGTCTAAATGTGTTAAACTGAAGTGATATCGATGCAAATTGATCCAAATATTACCCAAGTATTCTGGCGGAACCCTAGGGTGTCCCAGCACCCTTAGTGATGTAGACAACTTCTTGTCATCAACGTCAGACTCAAGAGAAACCCTGCTTCAGAGATATAGAGCAAGACGGATTTAACAAGTAGTTGGAGGTAGTTGAATATGGCGATACTAACGTTGGTAAACGTAGGACGACTCGGACCACCTACGTTTTCCAGAATCAGCTCACGGTAAGGACAACGTCGCTTGCCAACAAAATAGCCTAACTAGTTCAGGATTGGCACTCCAAATTGCGTCGCTAGCCGACAAATAGAGCCAAACTAGTTCGGGATTGGCACTAGAAGAGTTAATATCTTTGATGTAGACAATGTGACGTCGTCAGCGTCCAGACAGCCTTACAGAGACGTAGACAACGTGACGTCGTCAGCGTACAGACAGACTCACCGTCCTCGCGGCTCTTCTGGATGAAGGCGTCGACTCCGCTCTCGCCGTAGTTGCCCTCGGAGGCCACGGTGGAGACGTAGTTCCAGCGCATGGCCCTCACCAGGTCCACCATGGCCTGGGCCTGGTAGGTGTCCGGAGGCACCACCCTGGAGAAGTAGTCGTAGCGACTGTTGTCGCTCAGCTCCGGAGCCGTGGAGGCGTAGCTCACCTGAGGAATCTGGACAGGAGAGAGAGAGAGAGAGAGAGAGAGAGAGAGAGAGAGCGAGAGCTTAACACATGGGATCGGATGCCAAACATGTCCACACACAGCCCGTTCTCACCTCCACTTCTTCACCCTCCTGACGCACTTCAGACTTTCGGCGTCACCCGTGCAGACGCGTTGGGACGCTTTCGGCGTCATCCGTTAGAAGCAGAGGGAGAGTCTTAGTGCGCATGAGCCGACACATGTTTACTCGAACATGTATCCACCGTCAGTGGACGCGAACCATCGCCTTCAGTGATCGTAGGCATGCTGCCCTACCGACTGAGCTAGCAATCCCGGCTGACCAAGCCACTTTTTTGGTGCTTTTATCTTTGACAGCGTGGATTCTAACGCAACGCAGAGGTAACGTGTCCGAACACTTAAACTATGCCCAACCCTAACCCAAACCCTAAACCTAACCTCAGTAAAACTATGCCTAACCCTAAACCAAACCCTAACCCTAACCTCAGTAAAACTATGCCTAAACCAAACCCAAACCCTAACCTCAGTAAAACTAACGTGCCCGCGCCTCCGTGCAGCGGCGCCTCTGTCGTGGATAGTGGCGTGATAGGTAACGTTGTCTGGCTGGTAAACCTTACATAGCGGTCTCGAATCCCACTTCGGGAATTACTTTTTTTTCCCCTTCTTCTTAGACCACTGGGCTTACCCAAAGTGTCCCCTCTCTTAGAAGTATCAGATCTACAACCTCGAAAGCTTGTAGATCTGATACTTTTGAATTCTGAAAAGTAGAGTGTTTTGGAGATCTGAGATTTACACCCGACAGAGACAATATTGTGGTATTAACAAAAAGGTTGTGTAGCACGCACGCACACACACACACACACACACACACACACACACACACACACACACACACACACACACACACACACACACACACACACACACACACACACACACACACACACACACACACACACACACACACACACACACACACACACACACGGCAGCGTACTGCGGAGGAACAGCGTCCCAACACAACAAGTCAATAACAATCTAGTCTTCACCAGAAACCAGGAGATCTCACAACCAGCTCATTATATCAGATCTATACGACAGAATGAGGTCATTATATCAGATCTATACAACAGAGTGAGGTCATTATATCAGATCTATAAAAGCAATCCCAGCGCAGAGAGAACAGACAGAAGCTGTTTAGATCCAACAACTCAAACTGTGACTTAGAAAAAAGAAGAAAAAAAAAGTTTCACACTCACTAACTGCAAACTATGAGTATATCGTTGTGGTCAGATGGAAAGCTTGTATGTAAATCTAAAAAATGTACTTGAGTAAAAGTACAAAGGTATTGGCCTCAAGATGTACTTAAAGTACCAAAAGTAAAAGTACTCATTATGCAGAATGTCCTGTTTCACATGGTATTTTGAAAATAGCAGATCTACAAGCTCACAATGCACGTTGTGAGCTTTTAGATACCGGTATGCCATTTTCAAATTGCCAAAGTTTTGATTAGGGCTCCACTCCATAGGTTAATGTATGTTTTATTTTAATTTTATTTTTTTTATTTTTTTATGGTAATCTAAATGTAACTAAAGCTGCGAAATAATTGTAGTGGAATAATAGAACAATATTTGCCTCTGGGGTGTAATGGAGTAGAGGTAAAAGTACTGACAATTGGAAGTACTCAACTTAAGTAAAAGTGCCCTTTTATCCATCTGTAAAAAGTGCCCTCTCCAGACCATGACTGCAGTTTTTACTGTGGTGAAAGAAATGCAAATGTCCTCTCTCCATGCCATACCTGAAGGCAACATCCAAGAGAATTGCCTTGTCAGGCATTGACACTAAGGCTTGCCCACCTGCCCCTGGCAGGTAAATAAAACGTCAGGGCAGGTGAAGTTTGCTTTCAGGTTGCCCGACCGGGCAAGTGCTCATTTTAGAGGGGACGCAACAACTGTCTATAAACACAACACCAGATATCTGTCTAAACACCTGAACATGGCCAGCAGGCTCTGTCTTCTAGTTTGTGGAATGTAAAATAAGAGCACTGTTTACCTAGAATGTGCTGTTTTTACTGTGGCTGTGTGAAACCATAGACATATTCAATCATATTGTAGCTACAGTATGTAGGTATTTAGATTTGGAGATATTGAGGTGTGACATTTTTTATCGCACAGTCCCAGAAAGTAAAGAAATAAGTGTTAAATTGAGCGGTAATTAAAATCTTTACCTATCATTTTATAATGGACTATTTACTTTTCAGGCAAGTGGGCATGACCATCGGGCAAGTAGAACATGACCTGTACTTGCCCGATGGGCAAGTGCCTCTGAGACCTTAGTGTCAACCCCTGCTTGTCCAAACTCTCCTGAACTTGAACGCAGCATCTTGTGTTGAAAGAATTGCCCTCTCCATGCTGTTACGGTACCCCACATCTCCAGTATTCACTTGATAATGCTTAGTTCAGTGTGGTATCACATGCACGCGGCGCGCTGTTTTGACCGAAAGGCCCTTTTAGAAATGTCAGCCCCTGCCTCGACATTCTCTGCACGTCCCTGGTTGAGGATCTTCTATTTCCACCACCTTTTGAGTGCCACCCTTATGATGAAGTAGTAACTTAAGACAAAGATATCAAACGTTGAAACAGAGAGATATGAGGGAGGATAATATATCTTCTTGTCAGAATTCACAGAGCCTTCACCACCTCTAAGGTGCAGCCAACAAACACCCTGCTGTTGAAGATAAATGATTATGAATGATGAAAGATTATGAATTATGAAAGAAGGTCAACGTTTCAATAAGGCACCGGAGATGACTAATAATCACAATCTGCAGTAAACTAACTAACTAAAGTTCTCAAATGATTGTAGTGGAGTAAAAGTATGATTCTTGCCTCTGCGATGTAGTGGGTATAGTAGAAGTAAAAGTACTGAAAAGTGGGGTAAACTAAAGATGGCCTTACACTAGCAGATAATCGGGGCAGCATTGAAATCTGGTAGCATCACACAGGATACTCGTTTAAGATTCTCTTACTAGATAATCTACACACTATACCCGAATTAAAAAGCAAACTACACAATTCTCACATGTGGAGGCAGAAGAAGTAAGCATTGGGACGTGTACTGTGTGTGTACAGTGTGTGTGTGTGTGTGTGTGTGTGTGTGTGTGTGTGTGTGTGTGTGTGTGTGTGTGTGTGTGTGTGTGTGTGTGTGTGTGTGTGTGTGTGTGAGAGAGAGAGAGGGTGTATAGATCCACGTCTCGTCATATAAGCGGGCTGCATTTGTTGTATTGCTGTTGATGTAGCCTACTGACATTATCTTGCTTATTATATTGATGTATTAACTGCTTATTGTAAGTCGCTTTGGATTAAAATTGTCTGCTAAATGCCTAAATTTTAAATTGTAAATTGTCGGCAACCACACTTGCTTGCGTCCGAACAGCGGGGTCAGCGGCTGTCTTTGTCTCGCTCTCCCGCTGTAGAGTTCCATTTCATTAGCGATCCAGAATTCCAGATAAATATCAAATATTTTTGAAAATAGTCGGGGTGGCTGCGACCATCCTGCGAGCAACTCGGCGGTCAGATTGGATCTTTTTTTTTTATATATATACTTTTTATTGCAATAGTTTCAAATTTTTACATTTCTTATTTCACATTTTATGTATATTTGCAATTATTTTCATTTTCTTTTCTAGATTGGATCTTTGAACCCTCCCACTAGACAACGTTTATGCCCAAGGATCGTCCCCGATCTAGACGCAGTCCGCTCAATACTCGGGAGGGTCGTTAAATGCCCCGATTATCTGCTAGTGTAAGGCCACCTCAAGTACCTCAAAATTGTACTTACGTACAGTACTTGAGTAAATGTACTTAGTTACTTTACACCACTGGCTCCAGCCAGAGTGTGGTCTGATCATCACTAATCTCTCCTAAGTGCTTACTGTAGCTCAACTCCTGTCAGATCCATGGCTGTCATAACAGAGCATGACTCTGTGAGGGGAGGGGGTTTATAGCCGTTCCCTCCATAATGCGTTTCATGCTGAAGTTGAAATACGATGGGGACACTTTAATGCTGACAGAATAGTTTTAGTTTTATTCTATTTTATCAGATCCTTTCTCTCTGCCCCCAGGGCTCATGAAGTAGAACGCTGGACACGCTATGAGTAAAAGATCACAGACACACCATCCTATATATTTAACTTGCCCAGAGCGTGGTCAGTTGCTCTGTCAGTTGGACAGGGCCGGATCTAACCCATAGTAATGGGCGAAATACATTTAACCCCCCCCCCCCCCCCAAACCCCCGGAAATGCATAGAAACTATACATTTTGGCACAGTAGTAAAGGCCCTTTCCCACTGGGCGCGATAACGAAAAAAAAAAATATTTATTTCAATTGAAGTGGATGTTAGCGTCCACAACACAATGATAAAGCCGTCACCCTTTGTCAGCCTTCTGGTTGGTTCCTGACTGACCAACCAGCAGGCTCTGTCTGCCTTGTCCCACCCTGGTTCCGCCTTTTTTATATTGAATTAGCTAAAACATCATTCTTGGAAAAACATTTCAAAACCTGCCCAGTCACTATACTGCACCTGAGAGGCTCCTTTTTACTGAAACCAAGTTTAAAATGAGAATTGAACACACAAAATAACAATACGAAGCAACTGAATTTCAATGGTAGTGGATGGAGAGAAGACACAGTAACCAATGGGTGCAAAGAGGGGTGGGACTACAGGCGCGACTTGACAAAGGGTGAATTGATGTGAACGCCGACATATCGTTATCGTTATCTTTATCGCGTCAGGTGGGAATGAGCCTTTATACCTATTATAACACACAATACAAACACAACAGGTCCCACTGACTGTAACATGGTTGTAACGAGTTCTATTCATACCATAATTGCCCCAAAAATTTAATTACCCCCCCCCCCCCTTCCTACCATAAGAGCAGATGGCATGCAGAGCACCAACAACCCTCATCAGGGGCTTCCATGTCTTGCTCAAGGACACTTCAAGGGCTTGAACCGACTGCTCTTTCACTGATCCACTGCAGCCCCTCCTCACCCTTAGCGCCCCCTGGAGGGCGGCGTGTCCTTGTTAAGTGAAGTTACAGATACGTTTGGAGGACGATGGGTTCAAAACCCCTGTGGGGGGCGGGACCCCGAGGCAGGCCTGTCACTGCTCCTATTGGCCCGCTGTTACAGCCAGCTGTTTGACTGACAGCTCCAATGACCCGTTAAAAGTCCCCAGAGCGGAGGAGGAGGGGGGAGATGAGGCACGAGATACTGTCAAGGCCTGTGTGTGTGTGTGTGTGTGTGTGTGTGTGTGTGTGTGTGTGTGTGTGTGTGTGTGTGTGTGCGTGCGTGCGTGCGTGCGTGCGTGCGTGCGTGCGTGCGTGCGTGCGTGCGTGCGTGCGTGCGTGCGTGCGTGTGTGCGCGTGCGGTTACATTCCAACCCCCACACTATGCCAGATGAAGTGAAGCATCATCGTGGGCTCGCTGAAAGGCCAGACCAGTATGTTAGATCAAGACCTTATAGGTCAAGTTTATTCTCCTAAAAAAAAGTACAAAGGCAGGGCCCTTAGCCAATGAGGAGCAGCGTACTAGGTGACATCATCACCAACAAGTGTGACCTGATATAAATAACAACAACACCCACATGAAATCTTTTGTAGTATGTTCTCCCAAATATCTTTATATAGTAAAGATTTGTGGGCTCGCTGAAAGCTTCTGTTCTCCCAGGCCAGTATGTTCTCCTGAATCTTTATAGGTTATTCTCCTCACAAAAGGCTATCCCGACAATACAAAGGCAGGGCTTTAGCCAATGAGG
This sequence comes from Nannobrachium achirus, assembly GCF_963921795.1. Taxonomy (NCBI): domain Eukaryota; kingdom Metazoa; phylum Chordata; class Actinopteri; order Myctophiformes; family Myctophidae; genus Nannobrachium; species Nannobrachium achirus. The sequence continues at coordinate 7,277,132 of NC_137818.1, read as the reverse complement.
GAGCGGCAAGCCCACACTGTTTCGTAGGAACGGTATTTCTAGTTTCATCCTGAGATGTTCTGATGAGACGGAGAAGAAAACAACACACACTGATCCAACATTCACAGTATGTGCCAGAATGTCTGATCTACAAGCCCACAACATTCATGGTTGGTGTACTGTGCCAGTGCCGCACAGCCAGAATGTCTGATCTACAAGCCCACAACATTCATGGTGTGTGCCAGAGTTGCACAGCCAGAATGTCTGATCTACAAGCCCACAACAATCTCTGATCTACAAGCCCACAACGTGTCCGGTATGTCTATAAAGAGCTGGAGAGACAGCCACAGACCACAGACATGTTTAACACTTCTTTCTAAGCTGGTTTGGCGGGCTTGCAGATTGGCTGGGTTCAGTGCGCAAAAAGGCTCAATCAAGCATTATTGACTGCAGTGCAGCCAGTGGTGCATTGGTAATTCAATGTTTAGGGGGGGTCGCTTATCTAGAGACGTCACGCACATATCACTCAACAGTCAACACCTGCTATACAGTCTATTGACATGCATCGTTAAAACACCCTGTTGTGACACTAAAGCGTTGTCGAGGTGTGAACTTGGGGGGTTTTGGGGGACCCCTGCTCAGAAAAGATATGGGGCGGCGGGGGGCGCCCTACCCTGGACTAATTCATCACCGAGTGCAGCCAATCATCACGCTCTGTTGCCCAAGAGAATCCCATGTTCGTTTGGCAGCTCTGGGATCTGGGGAACAGAACAAATAAAAGTGACATGTTGCTACTGTATATGGCTATAGTTATTACAGATTAAAATCCTTTCATCATCACATCTATTCTGTGATTTATGCATAGCTTACAGCAGTGGTGGGGAAAAAAGTACTCGCGTTTTACTTTAAGTGGCAGACCAAAGACCAGATGGAAGGATTACATCTCCAAACTGGCTTGGGAACGCCTCTGTATACTCCCTGAGGGAGTGGAGGAAGTTGCTCGGGATAAGGAAATCTAGAAGTCTCAGTTGGAACTGTTACCCCCGCGACCCGATTCCAGATAAGCGGTTGAAGATGGATGGATGGAAAATAGCCGATCTACTGTACAAGCTCACAATGCGTTGCGCCCCAGGTTCTGCCCCAGGATAATGGATTTTGATTATCACGATAATATCGTAAATCGCGATTTCTTTGGTCACAATAATCGCGATATGAAATGTTCATATCGTCCCATCCCTACTTTACACCACTTGCATCCTAAACTAAAATATCCGATCCAAAAGCCCACAAACGCGTGCATCCGAGTATAAAGCAGGCGTTATGATGGACTTAGGGATGGCCAACGGTTAACCGTTACCGTTAAACCGATAAGAAATTGGTTACCGGTAAGCACTAACGGTCAATTTTTACCGATAAAAAGGAAAAGAAAAAGGAAATCAACCCATGTGTCACACCAAAAGTCCCGTACACCAATATCTACGCAACATCAAGTCATCAACCATGCAACTATACGCGCTGTGGTCACACATTTCTGGGACACCAATGCCTGTGTAACATCCATGCATTCACGCAACTGCGAGTCTGCGACGCTGCTTGATTTGGAGTCGTACACGCTGACTTGTTCAACAAATGCTCCGTCGTGGTGTCGTCGATTGGATTTTACAAAACAGACCCCCGTCGTCACATTGAATCCCGTTTAAGAAGAGCTTAAAACACAACTTTCTAATGTTACATGTTGATGACGTGAGGAACGCTAAAGTCGTCTTGGTTACAGTAGGATATGCGAAAATAACAAAGCTGAGCTCAGAGTCGCAAATTCAATGATCGCTGCATCAGCACACACAAAACACGGGCGAGAGAGAAAAAGATGAATGAAATGGACATCACGTTTAGCCGATTCAACCACTCTGTTTTGTTAGGCGATAGCCAGGGAGTGCACAGAATGCTAGAGAGGCATGGGCTGAAGGGCCTTTTGGTGGACAATTCTGTTGATAAAAGTTAAGGGCTCCAGCCCCCTTTGCTGTATGTGCGCACGTGCCTGGCGAAAGCGCATCACATTACAGACTGTTCATTTCAATCCCACGGTTTCTTTGCAAAAACACATTTCTTTTAGAAAACATTTGTATTCTTGTTTCTCCTAGTTTAATTGTTTGTAATGTGTAAATATGGCACTTTATTATGGGGAAAAACGGGTGTATTTTCCTTTTTTAAATCGCTAAAATAGCGCATTTTTGAACACATTTCCTTAACGGTTAACGGTTAATTAACTGATAAGGCCTTTCGGTTATCGGTTAAGAAAAAATCTCCATTTGGCCATCCCTAGATGGACTGTCCTCAGCCTGTGCTTTGTGCACGTCGTGGCCGAGTCGCTCGCCTCACAGAATCACATGTTCAGAGAGATTTATCTCAGCCAAGAATTGGAAAGAAAAGATAAGCGACATGTTGGCAACATGTCAGCAGCATGCCAGCATCATGGCTAGTTATTACAGATTAAAATCAACCGTTCTGTAATTTCTCCACATGTACAGTAGACAGGGTGTGTGTGTGTGTGTGTGTGTGTGTGTGTGTGTGTGTGTGTGCGTGCGTGCGTGCGTGCGTGCGTGCGTGCGTGCGTGCGTGCGTGCGTGCATGCTTTTCTGAAGTAGTTATCTCGATGTGTGGAACTATATGAAAAGCGAGCGGCTAGGCGTAAACACATTGCTATAATAATAATAATAATCACACATGGTGTACAGTACAGCACAGCGCAGAGATTAAATCCTTCATTGCATGTACTTTTTTGCACTCGCTGTGTGTTGTACAGTGACCCCCCCCCCCCTTTAATCAGTGGATATGGTCCCGGGGCACCGCCTGGGCAATAGGATGGGAGTGTGTGTGTGTGTGTGTGTGTGTGTGTGTGTGTGTGTGTGTGTGTGTGTGTGTGTGTGTGTGTGTGTGTGTGAGTGGATAAAAGTTGCTGCGGCAGAGAAAACATCAAAGGCAGATTCAATGAAAGAGGAGGACATCCTCTGCAGCCATGTTTCCATAGCTTATTCGAAAATAGGAAGCCAATTATCAGAAATTCGCATTAAGACAAAGCGAAATTAGCCTGTTTCCATTTGCAGTGTCATTTGAATTAGCGACGGTCGCATGAGTCGATTGGGCTGATTTTTTTAGACCGAACCGAGACATGAGCACTGCACGACTGCTGTGACTCGATCGCTGCACAGTGCTCATCCTGCAAGTTTCAGCGTCCTCTGGAAAGGTGGCCAATCTGCAAGCTCACAACGCGGCGCGGAGACGCGGATGCGCGCTGCTGTGCGCTTGTAGATCGGCCACTTTTGGCACACAACACCGTGTGATGAGGAAGGGTTAGCCACGGATGGCTTGACTCCGGGAGGTGAAAACGGGAGGATTTTACACACGGTCCGTGTCACTCCCGTGTGTAACTAACAACCGGTATGTTTTGTGGGCTAGCGCTATACAATGGACGTTAAGCGGCAGGGGAAAGTGTTAACTAGGAGGACGATATGGACCCAGAACGTCATAATGTTTTTGCATTTATTTTCTGACCCGTTTCCATTCACAAATACGCATTTAGTTTATTCGATAAAGCCTCAAAATCCGCCTCCTCCAAGCGGATAAAGGTTTTTGCAGATAATGAAAGTTTATTCGAATTTTGAAGTGTTTCCATAAAAATATTTAAGCACAAAAGGCTTAATGCACATTAAGAGGCTTTATGGAAACACCACTTGTGTGTATATTAGGGATGCGAAGATATACCGGTACGGATCGTAATCGCGATACAAACGTCCGCGATACGAGTGAATCGGTTCATTCAGTGTGTACCGGTACAATAGACGGCTGAAATCGTGATGGATCGTACCTTGAGTGACTGGATCGGTAAATTCCGCGATTGTATCGGTTCTTCCATATAGTATTTCATTCTATCCTGTGTTTCCGAGGCGCCTTGAATGCACCATCATCAGCCCAGCGTTCAGCCCCCTCTCCAAAAGCCAGTCTTTAACGCGAGCTGCGACTCGGACAACATCTGCGCTCTGCATGCAGGCAACCAGGGAGACAGACAGTGCAGCGAAATGCGAGTGAATCAACACGGACGAACTAGCAGCCCCACGGGTTAAAAAGATGCAAGATTAGTAGTACAGTAGCCTACTTAGCTTTATAACATCCAAGTCCGCTGCGCTGATTGTTGTCACAGAGTGGCACAGGCTGAGTGATATGTAATCAACAGCCGTTTCTTAGCGAATCTCCGACGGACAATTGATTGATATTAACTGACGCACACACACAACAACAATGTTGCTGGGTGTTGTAGGACTACTGCTTGCGTTTAACAAAGTATTTGTCACTGTTCTGCAACTTTCCTGTTTGATGCAAGCAACTCTCTCACTTTCTCTGCTGCTAGTTCTGCTCTGGGAAAGAAGCCTAATTTATACATCGCAGTACAAGGGTGTCGCACCTAAAATAGCAGACCCTCAAGCTCACAATGCGTCGTGGATGCGACGCGCAGTGAGCTTGTAGGTCTGTTTTAAAACATTTTGGCTATAACAAATGCATAATCCTGGATAAAATATAATATAATATATATTATATTATATAATATTATTATATAATATAATTATATAATATAATAATACAAACCAGGGAGGGACTTTATTGTTTTTCAGGTCAAGGACCCCTTAGCTCAGACAGAGATCAAGCAGGGACCCTCGCTGTAGGCTAGGCCCCCTGTAATAACCCTGGATTGGGGTCCCTGACCCCCAGTTGAAGACATATACTAATAATGACATAGGCCTTCTATATGATTAGTTATCAAACAATTCTACAATAGCCAGCAGCTTTGTAATCTCCCAGAATACTATATGTTGGGTTGTTAGACAGAGCCTAGTAGCCTACTACAGTGAAACAATAAATTGCCTTGAATTTAAATTTCATACATTTTTAGTTGCTATGTTTTGTAAATTTTGGGATTTGGGCTTGAATCGTGGTGAATCGTGAATCGTATCGCATCGTGTCGGGAACAGGGGTACATCGTGATGTATCGTATCGGCAGGATTTTAATGTATCGCAATTATATCGTATCGCTGGCAGTGTATCGAGGTGCGTATCGTATCGCGTCAGTGGTCGAGATTCACATCCCTAGTGTATATGTACAGTAGTACACACACACACACACACACAGTGTTTTTTTTTTTTTCGTCAACAAAATTAACACTGCTCCCACCTGTTCTTCTCTGCTGCTACAACTCCTGAATCTATAAGGTTTTATCTTTAGGCCTGACCTATGTTTTCTGAAAAAAATCAAATATAATTCAAAGATTACAAAAACATATATGTTGCTAAAAACACAAATACAGGGTGAACACCATCAAGCGCGATATAAATTGAATTGATAACAAGGCGCATACGCATACCCTACATCGGGGGTTTTCAAAGTGGGTGACGGGGCACCCTGGGGTGCCGTGACAGCAGTCCAGGGGTGCCGCGAGATAATTTGATAATATTTGGAATTTATTTGGACACTTGAAAAAATATTTAGTATAATTTTAAACTTGTACAAAGTTATTTTCAGTCAGTTCTAACCAAAATGGCTATTATCTCAATGTTTTCCTTGCAACATAATCACTAAAATATCATCACTGTCGGGCAGAAACCTTGTATCTCCAAGTTTCAAATGTGCACATCTTTTGGTAAAGCGAAGCCCTGCTTCATCATACAAGACTGTTGCACAAAACTAGTGAAAACAGCCGATCTACAAGCACACAACGCCTCGCGATGCATGGCGTTGTGTGCTTTTGGTCATGATTCACACTAGGGCATTAACGACTTGTGATTTTTGCAAGTCGGCTCGACTCAGTCAAAAGTTGAGTTGAAGTCGACTTTATCGTTTGATGACGTCATCACATCACACACGACCCCCCAATTATTTTGGGGGGGTCCCCAGATGATTAACTTAATGTGAAACATTGTTTTCTCACTCAACTGTAAACAAACCAACATAAAGTTTAAGTGTATAGAGGGTATCTGCACATTTCTAAAGTGACAATTTAAGGACTTTTTAATACCTCTAAAATGACAAATTAAACATTGTCCAAATTGTCACATATATAGAGGCAGAAATTGTGAAAATAGCCGATCTACATGCGCACAACGCCTCGCGATGTGCTCAAACCTTTTCATGTGAAGGACCCCCAAAATGATATGTATTTGGCCACAGACCCCCATCTCAAAATATTTAGTTCCAGGGACCCCCGCAGAAGCAAAATTTGAATTACAAATGTTCGCTCAAAAAATACATACATTCAAAGATTTGCACACATGTTCACGACTTTTCAAAAAATAGCAGATCTACAAGCTTGCAGTGCGACACCCGGTGCCGCGCTGTGAGCTTGTATATCTGCTATTTTTCAATAGCTAAAGTATATGTAGAATAATTAAGGCCCCTCCACTTGGGCCCTAGTAACTCAGTCCCACAGTCCCCCCCCCCCCCCCTTGTGACGCCCCTGAGCACACACACCTACTGTGTGTGCTACTGTGTCTACTGTACATGTGGAGAAATTACAGAACGGTTGATTTTAATCTGTAATAACTACCCATGATGCTGGCATGCTGCTGACATGTTGCTAACATGTCGCTTATCTTTTCTTTCCAATCAGGGACGTGCTGGCCATTGGGAAAAGTGGGACAACTCCCGAACGGCCGGTTCATTCCCGGCCGGTCCAGGCCGGCCATTAGGAAAATATTAAAAATAAAACGTCAGCCTTCATTCCATTTTGGGGGCTGGGCGGCCAACAAAGTAAATCGTCTCTGTCGGGCAGAAACCTCATATCTCCAAGTTTCAAATTTGTACATTATTTCGCAAAGCAAAGCCCTGCTTCATCATACAAGGCCGTCGCACAAAAGTAGTGAAAACAGCAGATCTACAAGCACACAATGCCTCGCGGTGTGAGGCGTTGTGTGCTTGTAGATCGGCTGTTTTCTCTAGTTTAAAATTTTTAAATGATAAATACAAAACAAACAGTTTTGGACACACAAGGTTTCCACCCGACAATGACGAAATATAACTCATGTAATTGGCCCACTGGCTTGTCACTTTGTCACAAATCTTTGAGTAGCAGCAGCGCTATAGAGAGAGATCTCTCTCTATAGCGCGCAATGAAGGCCTCTACAACTCTTTTTCCCGGGCTGAATCAGGGGCCCAGCACGTCCCTGTTTCCAATTCTCACATCGCATGTAGATCTGCTATTTTCACAATAGAACCATGTTATACCAAATGTAATGTAGCACTGTAATAGTGGATCATTCCGTCCTTGACAATAAGCAATCCTACTGCTTGAATGCTGTACAGACACACACGGAGCAAAAATAATTATAGATTTTTTTTTTTTTTTTTCAACTTCGACTTTCGACTTTCTCTGGTGGGAGTCGACTTGTGTAATGAAGTCGACTGAGTCGACTTGTCGACTTTTTCGTTAATGCCCAAACACACACACACACTGTTGTCTTGCTTCACATGCCATTACAATATAGAATATAAATGGTGAGACGGAATTCATTTCCCAATGGATTCCTCACAACCACACTCACTATGTCCCAGAATCACAGTGTTCTGGTTGTTGTTATTGTTATGTTTAAAGGAAAAACAGTGTGTGGAATTTGCTAATTAACGTATAATGGTAGTCGGTGTATCTTCCATTATTATGCATGGATAAACAAATGAGCCGTTTGTACTGACATCCCTGATAATGAATATTAATGCCTTAGAAGAACTATTGTTTGGATGATATGAGTATAATGACTACAATAATTGCTATTGTTGTTTTTTCTTGATGGCTGCGTTGCTACAACCTGTATGTTTTCATCCTGAGGAAGAGAGAGGATGGAAACAACATAATTATCCTCTCTCTGTCCACCCTCCTCATCTATCCAAGGAGGATTCAAACTCAAACGATCTACAAGCTCATTTGGAGCTTGTAGATCTGCTACTTTTGATGCTTTTGTGTGGCGCCGTAGTGTGATCAAGTAGGGAACTCAACCAGCGGTCCAGGGACCACAGCGAAAGATATTTAGAAATTTAACTCGGAGGATAAAATGAAACCAAATGGACCCTTGCAGGTCCATTTGGTTTCATTTTACGCTCTCAAGAGTTAAATTATCGTTAAACACCTGCATTAGCCTATTACAGGGATATTTCACTTAAAAAAAAATGTTTGGTCATTTTATCATCTAATTAGGCTTTTATGAACACCCTGAACAGTTTTTAATTTGCTTCATTCAATATTTAGATATTTGATGTAAATGTTACCAGGCCCTCCAGGCCCAGGGCCTCTCCCCATACACACACATTGTAACTTCAAACTCCATTTTTATCCATGATAAACACTTATTTTTTCTGGTGACTCATACTACCCTCCTAATACGTGAGCAGGCCGTGTTTTTTCGATAACATTTTTGGGAAAAATGAAATACAATAAAAGATTATTAAAAATAAATGAAAAAAGGTTATCGAAAAAACACGGCCTGCTCATGTATTAGGAGGGTAGTATGCGACTATGTGTCACCAGAAAAAATAATGGGTGTTTTGAATGAATCTGTCATGGTTAAAAATGGAGTTTGAGTGTGTGTGGGGAGAGGCCCTGGGCCTGGAGGGCCTGGTAACATCTACATCAAATATCTAAATATTGAATCAAGCTAATTAAAAACTGTTCAGGGTGTTCATAAAAGCCTGAATAGACGATACAATTACCAAAAGTTTTTTTGAAAGTGAAATATCCCTTTAATTTACAAGAAGTCTACAGAATATAGAGAATGTAGAACAGTCGTCATTTTCATCAACATTTGCCTGTTATCTCTCCTGATGGCACCAGCTTGGATCATTTTGAGACAAATGTCCCTCCATAGCAGCATCAGTACATCATGGATCTGTGGATAAACTTTGGTCCAATGACAACAACAAAATATCCTAGGTTTTAGGTCTGAGAGGCTAAAATGTCAAATGCTGAATGAATAATAAATAAGGTGAGACAACTTGCTGTAGGGTGTTAGAATGTGGAGGTATAGAAGGTTCCTGCTCCACCCCAAGTCCGCAACAACAACAACAACAACATCATCATCAATAACTGCTACGTATCAAAGCAGAGGGTGGTCTTCTGCACCTGTTCACATCGTACATCAGACCACCCACCCTCACACTGAGGGTGGGTGGGTATCCATTTTCCCAAATAATGTATTACAAATAAATGAAGAAAGTTATCAAAAAACACGGCCTGCTCACGTATTAGGAGGGTAGTATGAGCCACTAGAAAAAATAATGTCTGTTTTTTTTTTTTTTTTTTTCCCTGTTTTTTTTATCTATCATGGTTAACAACCACACTCACTATGTCCCAGAATCACAGTGTTCTGGTTGTTGTTATTGTTATGTTTAAAGGAAAAACAGTGTGTGGAATTTGCTAATTAACGTATAATGGTAGTCGGTGTATCTTCCATTATTATGCATGGATAAACAAATGAACCGTTTGTACTGACATCCCTGATAATGAATATTAATGCCTTAGAAGAACTATTGTTTGGATGATATGAGTATAATGACTACAATAATTGCTATTGTTGTTTTTTCTTGATGGCTGCGTTGCTACAAACTGTATGTTTTCATCCTGAGGAAGAGAGAGGAGGGAAACAACATAATTATCCTAGCTCTCCGTCCACCCTCCTCATCTGTCCAAGGAGGACTCAAACTCAAACGATCTACAAGCTCGTATGGAGCTTGTAGATCTGCTACTTTTGATGCTTTTGTGTGGCGCCATAGTGTGATCAAGTATAGGGAACTCAACCAGCGGTCCAGGGACCACAGCGAAAGATATTTAGATATTTAACTCGGAGGATAAAATGAAACCAAATGGACCCTTGCAGGTCCATTTGGTTTCATTTTACGCTCTCAAGAGTTACATTATTGTTAAACACCTGCATTAGCCTATTACAGGGATATTTCACTTAAAAAAAAAAAAAGAAAAAAAAAAAAAAGTTTGGTCATTTTATCGTCTAATTAGGCTTTTATGAACACCCTGAACAGTTTTTAATTTGCTTCATTCAATATTTAGATATTTGATGTAAATGTTACCAGGCCCTCCAGGCCCAGGGCCTCTCCCCATACACACACATTGTAACTTCAAACTCCATTTTTAACCATGATAAACACTTATTATTTTTTCTGGTGACTCATACTACCCTCCTAATACGTGAGCAGGCCGTGATAACATTTTTCATTTAGTTTTAATAATTATTTGGGAAAATGGTAAAAATGAAATACAATAAAAGATTATTAAAAATAAATGAAAAAAGGTTATCGAAAAAACACGGCCTGCTCATGTATTAGGAGGGTAGTATGCGACTATGTGTCACCAGAAAAAATAATGGGTGTTTTGAATGAATCTGTCATGGTTAAAAATGGAGTTTGAGTGTGTGTGGGGAGAGGCCCTGGGCCTGGAGGGCCTGGTAACATCTACATCAAATATCTAAATATTGAATCAAGCTAATTAAAAACTGTTCAGGGTGTTCATAAAAGCCTGAATAGACGATACAATTACCAAAAGTTTTTTTGAAAGTGAAATATCCCTTTAATTTACAAGAAGTCTACAGAATATAGAGAATGTAGAACAGTCGTCATTTTCATCAACATTTGCCTGTTATCTCTCCTGATGGCACCAGCTTGGATCATTTTGAGACAAATGTCCCTCCATAGCAGCATCAGTACATCATGGATCTGTGGATAAACTTTGGTCCAATGACAACAACAAAATATCCTAGGTTTTAGGTCTGAGAGGCTAAAATGTCAAATGCTGAATGAATAATAAATAAGGTGAGACAACTTGCTGTAGGGTGTTAGAATGTGGAGGTATAGAAGGTTCCTGCTCCACCCCAAGTCCGCAACAACAACAACAACAACATCATCATCAATAACTGCTACGTATCAAAGCAGAGGGTGGTCTTCTGCACCTGTTCACATCGTACATCAGACCACCCACCCTCACACTGAGGGTGGGTGGGTATCCATTTTCCCAAATAATGTATTACAAATAAATGAAGAAAGTTATCAAAAAACACGGCCTGCTCACGTATTAGGAGGGTAGTATGAGCCACTAGAAAAAATAATGTCTGGTTTTTTTTTTTTTTTTTTTTCCCTGTTTTTTTTATCTATCATGGTTAAAATGGAGTTTGAAGTTACAATGGGTGTATATGGGGCCCTCCTCCAGGACTGATAACATTTACATCAAATATCTAAATATTGAATGAAGCGAATTAAAAACTGTTAGGGGTGTTCATAAAAGCTTGATTAAACGATAAAATCAGCAAAAGTTTTTTTTTAAGTGAAATACCCTTTACGGTTAGGTTTTGGTGTATCTCTTTCACCATGCAGAGTACTTTCATCACCTCCGCATATAGCCAGTCACACTCTCCCGTAGCCTCGCAAGGCCACACCAATCTGCCATTGCAAATGAAACAGGTCTGAGGGGTTAACGTGAAGTGATGGTGACGAATCGGGAGGCTCTCACCGGGAGAAAAGCCTTTAGAATTCACAGCCAGGTCTGAGCCAAACAAATGAGTCACCTACGTGGCCGGGGTGTCACACCACATTCTGGGCCCTGGGTACAAGGACTCACATTGTGTGCTTTAACTATTAAAAAATAGCAGATGTACAAGCTCGCAGCGCAGCACCAAGTGCCATGCTGCGAGCTTGTAGATCTGCTATTTTCGATAGTTAAAGTTTGTTTGCAAGTCTTTGAATATTTCAAAACCTTCTAAATCCTTCTTGAAAAAACTAATTTCTATGTCAGTGCTGCTCAAACCTTTTCATGCGAAGGACCCCCAAAATGATATGTATTTGGCCACAGACTCCCATCACAAAATATTTAGTTCCAGGGCAGGGACCCCCCAGAAGCAAAATTTGAGTTACAAATGTTCGCTTAAAAAATACATAAAATCAAAGATTTCCACACATTTTCACGACTGTTCAAAAATAGCAGATCTACAAGCTCACAGCGCGGCACTCGGTGCCGCGCTGTGAGCTTGTATATCTGCTATTCTTCAATAGCTTATAAAATATTGAAAGCCCCTCCACCTTGGGCCCTAGTAAAGCCCTTTGCACACAGGACAGTTGCGTTTCTTCCGTTTGCTGTATGAATAAAACGCATTGGATTTGGTGTGCAATGCTGTGCGGAATCGGCGCTGCGGATCCCAAAAGGAGTCATAAAAGGAGTGATGAGTTTTTCACCGCATGCGACAAGACGCACGAATCGAACTGGGTTCGATCGAGAAAAAAACGCATGGCGGCAGCCACTCGTCGCACGGCTAATTCGGAGCCGGTGTGCATGAGGTCATAGAGAATCATTGTTTTCTTTTCAAAAAATGATATTGTCCGTTTTATCCGTGCGGTTAAACGCGCCTGTGTGCAAAGGGCTTAACTCAGTCCCACTCCCCCCCCTTGTGACGCCCCTGCGTACGTGCATGGTCCGCCAGAAAGACAATCACTCAGCCCATTGATCGCCGTCAGACGGTAGAGATGAACAGACTAAACACAGTTACGCTGCTCTCCACTTCATTGTGTGCAGTCTTCATACATGAGTGAAACAAACATTCTCGCTTTTCCAAGCCACTAATGTTCCCTATGGAGACACAAAGAGTAGCCTACTGTGCCGCCCTCATTATGTAGGGCAGGGGTGCCCAAAAGGTAGATCGTGATCTACCAGTAGATCACCACGGGTGAGCAGGTAGACCACATGACATGCCTCTAAAAATATATAATTAAAATATAAAAATAAATACTGTATGTCAATATGACCTCCAATGCAATACTTTGTTCAAGAGTCAGTAGCATTACAAAGGACCCCAAATCCTACCACTTCCATACAGAATGGGATGAAGACATTTCCCCCAGTAATACCCATTTATTTTCCCCTTACAGTAAGTGTGTTTGTCTAAAATGTAACGCCAGTGCTGCTATTCCAATTCCACAAAGGTAGTGAAAACAGCAGATCTACAAGCACACAACGCCTCGCGGTGCGAGGCGTTGTGTGCTTGTAGATCGGCTGTTTTCACTAGTTTAAATCATTTTTAAAATGATAAATGCAAAACTAACGGTTTTGGACATACAAGGTTTCCACCCGACAACGACGATATGTTACAGTTAGTTTGAGAAACCAATTGCTCCCAAAGCCTCCCTCAGGCCCTCAGCTAAAACATTTTGGATGGGTAGATCATGTTGAACTAGTCATTTTAAAAGTAGATCTCACGTCAAAAGAGTGTGGGCACCCCTGATGTAGGGTAATTAACTTGGCAGTAAGCGTAGACACCTTCCTTCCATAAAAACTCTGGAGACCGTTTGCTCTCTTAGTCATCAGGTTTATTGATAGTCGGAGGCGTTAGGGAGAAAACATGGCCATTTTGCGCTATGTCAGTCTAAAAGCGCCACATTTTGCACAGATGTAGCCCAGGGCATGCTCTAATGATTTAGCTAGGGCGCCCGAGTCGGCGACCTTCGGGGTCGCCACAGCGGCCAAATCAAGTTGGGCTCACATAGACTTTCTATACAAGAGGAAAATACCCAGAAAAAAAAATCTGCTTTAAGTAGGATGTGAGGGGTCTAACTAGGGGTTTGTCATGATTCTGAATCCATTTCAAGCATTTGTTTTGCACAAAAAAACATTCCTTGGGCTATAAATCGCCCCAGAAAACTATGGTTTAGTGATGAAAAGTGCACCATTGCTGTGGATGGTAGTCCACTCTCATCCACTTCAATGGAGACAGATATTTTGTATCTTTTATCTTTATCTGGCCCAGTGGAAATGGGCCCTAAAACTGAAAAAATAGACAAAAGCATAATCAAATCTATATGCTTACTAAACATATTGCATGTAAACTGAATCACTAGTGTGACTGTCACATTTACATACAAATTGCAGATACATTCTACAAACAAAGGCAATTACTTTAAAGGCTGCTAAAGCCAGCAATCTTATTGTCAGTTAAAGTAGGAAACCACACACTCAGATTATCACATACAGATGAGAATTAGACTAGGAATAACTTGACAGGCATTTGACACCAAACCTTCACAAAACATACTTTCTTTACAACAAATAATGAACTAAAATCAAATAATAGACCAAAGGTCTTCAACGGGGGTCCGGGACCCCTAGGGGGTCCCTGTAGTAACTCTGAGTAAATCTTTGTGTGATAGAAACCTTTTACCTCCTTTTTTTCTCCTTTGTTATTATGCATGCACTTGAATCCTAGTGTCTATATCCTGAGAACTTTAGACAAAAAAGCTCACAACGCCTTGCGCTGCGAGGCGTTGTGAGCTTGTAGATCGGCTATGTTTGGAAAAGCGGTTTGGTGTAGAGGGGAAAAAGAGCAGACTAAGTACAAAGTGAAAGGTCATGTTTACTAAGTATTGACGGTCCAAGTGGTTAAATATCTGAAAACACAAATTGACATGAATCCAAAATACACTGATGATTGTGTTGTCAAACCATGAAACTATATGGAATCTATGAACAGATTGTGGGGGTCCCTGCATGCTGCTTCATCTCTCTCTCAACTAAGGGGTCCTTGGCCTGAAAACGTAGAATGGAATAGCCCATAAGAAGGCAATACATACCAACGACGCTACGACTGAGAACATAATAGAGCAGATGTTTTTCCTCCTGTTCCATGACAGTGTTTGCAATGAATGAAACCCAGTGCACTTCCTGAAAGAAGTCACATGACTGCGTGTCACATGACCAAACTGTTCCCCATGCATTCAGTGTTTCTTAACACTCAGGACGCCACCATTCACTTGCGCTTTATTTTGAAGAGCCCCGGAAGCTCCGTGCGTGTGCACGTGGGTGTACACTGACGATCCAGGAAGGAGATCTGTTTGTTTACAAACGGTCGCGAAAACTAAAATCCTAACCGGGGCCGACCATCATGGCATAGTGTCGCCGTGAAGACAAGCTGATCTCGGCCTCCTCGGCGTTATTTGCACCTTATTTCGAGATAAAGCCGTTTTTATGTTTCAGTATAGAATAGGAGTCAATGGATAATGGCCGCTCTCGGTTGCTTCTGGCTGTGTTGCGTCATGACGTATGCAGTTTTTTCTTTCACCAGCACCCGTAGCAAGCGTCTGAGATGCGGGTTACCATGGAAACCTTATCTCGTCTGTGAACGTGTTTGGCTACCAAGAGCAGCCAAACTGTTAAAGAGATACTACCTAGTCTAGAAAGCAACTGAATTCACAACCTTTCAAAATAAAACACAAACATGAAACAAGAAAACATCTTGATCAATATCACAACATAGTGAGTTTCCACAACGTGGACACCACCCACCGTGGCTTCCATGGGTCTTCAAAACAGAGTACAGTCAACGGTGGCAGAAGGTGTCCAGGGGCGTCACACCAAATTATGGGCCCTGGGTACAAAGATTCCCTGCGGGCCCCCCATGAATGTTAACTATTGAAAAATAGCAGATATACAAGTTCACAGCGCGGCACCAAGTGCCGTGCAGTGAGCTTGTATATCTGCTATTTTTTTTTTTTTTAATCCTGAAAATGTTTGCAAGAAACCTACGTTTCCATGTCAGTGGTGCTCAAACCTTTTCATGTCAAGGACCCCCAAGATGATATGTATTTGGCCATGGGCCCCCATCTCAAAATATTTCGTTCCAGGGACCCCCCCCAGAAGCAAAATCTGAGTTACAAATGTTTGCTTAAAAAATACATATATTCAAATATTTTCACACATTTTCACGACTTTTTCAGAAATAGAAGATCTACAAGCTTGCAGCTGGGAGCCTGTAGATCTGCTATTTTTCAATAGCTAAAGCATTCAATAATTCTAGGTCTAAATGGGTTAAAGCACAGGAAGTGTTAAAGAACATATAATACAGAACTCATCAGAGCCACTGTTTCAAGGTCTTCTGGTGTCTGACGCACTGGAGAAAGGAAGGTTTTCTAGAAAGCCTTCCTTTTTTATTCTCTGAAAGTTTCCCCACCCCAGGCTGGCAGCACCCTGAGCGCGGCCTGCGCTGTGCGACCTGCGCTTGCTTAACACAACTACTGCCTCTTAATCTGAAGGTTTGCTTGGTGCCTCTGTGCCACGCTGTTTCCTCCATAGGCCTCCGCTATTATTTTGAAGGGCCGGAAGGGGGTTGTTTTTGTTTTTTTGGATTATCACTTGACGGCAACGATTACGTCATCTAGTCACATGACAGTGTGAGCCCAGAAGAGAAACATGTCTGCGCCCAGCTTTTGTGTACAGTATGGAGAGTGGAGACCATCCTTTGTATAAGAATGTCAGTTTTGAGTAAATGAAGTCTCTTTATGGGCCTCTCAATGGATTTACTATGGAGGGCATTCACTTCGCGTGCACGCCCGATGTGCGTTGTAAACAAATCGCGGACATTACCGATGCGGGCGGGACCGGAGCGACGTACAGTAAGTAATAATATCTTTACTGTATATACAGTAAGATTGACAGTCCTCGCCGTCAACGGCGCCATGGTATTAACCCTTTCAATGACGGTGAGCGTCGTCAAGGGCAGCAGAACAGTTAAACGGAGGTGGTGGAAGTGCTGTGATTAAAGGGAAGTGAGGTCATGCGGCCTGTTTACATCCCCCAGCCAGTGTTGTTTTTGACAGCACATTTTGATTTAGTTTTAGTCATAGTCTTTTGAATAAAATGTCATTTAATTTTAGTCATAATTTAGTAAAACCTAAAAAGTTTACGTTTTAGTCTAATTTTAGTCGACTAAATATCATACGTTTTTAGTCGACTAAATCTACAGTTGATTCAGTCAACTAAAATGTATTTGGCAGGCCTTGATGGCATCGTAATGACTGATTTTACACTTGGTTGCGTGCTAAAAATAGCAGATCTACAAGCTCACAACGCGTCGCGCTGCGACGCGTTGTGAGCTTGTCGATCGGCTATTTTCAACACGCAACACCTGAGAGCAACCAAACATAAAATAACTCTCTTCTCCCTAACGTTTTAGTCTAGTTTTTATTTTGTTGACGAAATTGTCAATATATTTAGTCTTATAGTTTTAGTCATCACAGCTTAGTTTTTATTTACTTTTTGTCAGTGAAAAAAACACAGTCGACAAACATGACGAAATCAACACTGCCCCCAGCGAAACAAACCAACATAGATTGTAGCTTTTAACTCGCTCTTATAGAGCATCGCAGCGGAAGTGGTTTACTGGTCCCACTAAAAAAATCTCCCATTAATGTTCCTCATAGACTTTTACCAAAATATTTATAACATTTATGTTAAGCCTCGAACCAAGCCATCCAGGATTGCAGTGAATCATGACCATAAAACCTTTGATCCTAAGTGAAAACATATTTTACTATTACATTATTTGATATACTACATTTAATAAATACCCTTTGTTTAGCGATTTTCAAAATGTTATTTTCATAGAAACAAATATTTTATGGTCATTATTCACTGCCATCCTGGATGGCTTGGTTGTAGGCTTAACATAATTGTTATAAATATTTTCGTGAAAGTCTATGAGGAAAATGAACGGGAGATTCTTTTTGTTTGTGGGACCAGTAAACCACGCCACTGCGATGCTCTATTAGGTGTAACTTTGTCAAAATCCACGTTTTTGTTTGGATATTGTTTATTAAGAGCGCAACCGAAGGAGCGGGAGAAGTAGAAGAGATTTATTTTTCTACCACTTTTTGTGGTCACATGTTCAGATACTGGATTCTGATTGGCTTAAAACAGTGGTAAATCAGTCAACAACCTTGAGTTGGCTCATGGACCCTGCCCACTGTTGTGTTGCAGTTGTAACCCAATTGCAAGTTACAACTGTGTTTTCATGCATTTATATGGTAGAAGTGGTAGAAAAGCAATTTACCATTCGAGGGTCGTGGGTTGTTGGCTGATTTACCACTGGTTCAGGGTTATGGCACTCGGCTTCACCTCGTGCCACAACCCTGAAACAGTGGTAAATCAGCCAACAACCCACGACCCTCTCGTGGTAAATGGCTTACTTTTTTTTTCCAGCGGGGAATACGTTTTCTGTGGAAAAAAAGGTAAAAAAAAAAAAGAAAAAACGATTTCCGAGTAAATTCTCACTGCGGAAGTCCCAGCTTTCTAACCACTCTCCGCCTCATATCGCGACCAGGCTTTTATCTTCGCAGACGAGTAAGTCTGGCTGCACAAGGTTAGGCTGGCAGCCTTGAAGTGTCAACAGACAAACAGACAAACAAACAAACCAACAAACAGGCAAACACTACAAAGCTGTTCTCTTCATAACCCATTCGGAACAGAACAGGTACACTATATTGTGTATCATTATTTTATGCTTTAACTATTGAAAAATAGCAGATATACCGGTACAAGCTCACAGACGCGCTGCGAGCTTGTAGATCTGCTATTTTTGAAAAATCGCGAAAATTAGAATTTCTATAAGATTCTATAAGTGTCTTTTGAATCCTTCTAAGATTTTTAGAAAAACCTACGTTTCTATGTCAGCAATCTGGCCAGCCAGTGTCAAAGAAAAGGTCCTTTTTTCACTTAACTGGAGCTCAGTTAGTCTGTTCTTGAGAGACTACTATGTCAGTGGTTCTCAAACCTTTTTCATGTGAAAGACCCCCAAAATGATATGTATTTGGCCACGGACCTGCATCTCAAAATATTTAGTTCCAGGGACCTCCCAGAAGCTAAACTTGAGTTACAAACGTTCGCTTTGAAAATACATTATATTCAAAGATTTGCACACATTTTCAAGACTTTTTCAAAAATAGCAGATCTACAAGCTCGCAGCGCGGCACTCGGTGCCGCGCTGTGAGCTTGTATATCTGCTATTTTTCACTGGTTAAAGCATTCAATAATTCTAGGCCTAAATGGGATAAAAGATGGAGGAGTGAGCGAGCGGCGGCTCTGTGAGGGCGGCCCTGCTTAGCGCTCAGACCTCTGACCTTCACATTCTTCTGAGGGTTTCATATCAGGAATAAATCAGCAGCCTGACCGCACTGGTGGGAAAATACTTTACTTCAAGTAGAAGGATCAATACTGCAAAGTAGGAATATTCTGTTAGAAGTATAATGAATGATGAAATACCTACTCATCCCGCGAGGGAAATTCAGATATCGCAGCCCAACCCAGCTGCTTTTTTTCTTCAGCTTAACCCAGCTGAACCCAGTGCTGCCCACAAGGAGCGCGAGAGAAGGGGAGCAGTGATAGCTGGAGCGGGGAATCGTACGTGCGACCTCTGAGGCCTCCGGAGTCCTAGGTATGGACACTAACCACTCAGCCATCAAACACATTTTTGGACAATGCTCCAACAGATTTTGCCCTAAAATCATGCAAATCGGTACACAGTATGTCTACACTCATATCATCAACATGGATCTGTCCCATATAGCGCCACCATCAGGCCAATTTTTTCAAACACATTTTTGGACACTGCTCCTACACATTTTGCCCTAAAAGCCTAAAAACCGCACGGGTGGAAAAACAGTACTTTACTTCAAGTAAAAGGATCAATACTGCACAGTAGAAATATTCTGTTACAAGTATAAGAGTCTGGAATTCAACATCAACTTGAGTAAAAGTAAAAAAGTGTATTGAAATGTCCGTCAAAAAGTACCAAAAGTAGAAAGTAGCCTATACACGTTTTGCAGAATGTCCCGTTTTGCAGGTTTTTGAATGCATTCATGTTTTGGCCATAGGATTAGGGTTAGGGTGATATAGGGCCTACTACACTATATAGGCCTATAGGGTTGAAGTGGTTAATATGTTTTGTAATAATAATCAAAATATACAACTTGTGACTAAAGTAGAGTAAAAGACAAAGTACATTTCCCTCTGAGATGTATTGGAGTAGACAAGTACAGAAATACTCCAGTAAAGTGAAAGGGTGCACACACACACAAATACCTATGAGAGTGGAATCCGCTTTCTGCTAATGTATTTCAATGAGAATGGAGCAGTTTCATGCCAGTAGAGGATTTCTGCAAAAGAACTGCTCAATTCACATTGAAATGCATTGGCGGAATGCGGATTCCACTCTCTTGGTATTTTGGTGTGTGTGCACCCTAACTCAAAATTGTACTTAAAGGAGTAGTTCACCCCCAAAATGACTTTTCCTATTGATTACTCATGCCAAGGAAACTTGAGATCATTAATATCTTTTTGTATTTTTCGCATTCCCAAGACAGAAATTTGATTATAGTAAATGTACCCGCATTGATTCCTGATGGGGACCCAAATGCATTTGGGTCCCCATCCGGAATCAATGGGGGCAAATTTATTGTAATCAAATTGTTGTCTTAGGAATGCGACAAAAAAACTAAAAGTATTATCAGTAGGGGCGAGATCATTTAGCGACCTACAACTGGGTTGCAACCTGGTCGGTAGTTTTCACCGACTGGGTCGCTAAATCTATACCGACTGGGTCGCTAAATCTACCGACTGGGTTGCTCGACCCAGTCGGTAAATTTAGCGACCCAGTCGGTAGATTAGCGACCCAGTCGGTAAATTAAGCGACCCAGTCGGTAGATTTAGCGACCCAGTCGGTAGATTTAGCAACCCAGTCGGTGAAAACTACCGACCAGGTTGCAACCCAGTTGTAGGTCGCTAAATGATCTCGCCCTCTCTCAGTATTATATTACTCAAGTCTCCATGGCATGAGTACTCAATAGGAAAAAAAAATCTTTTTGGGGGTGAACTACTCCTTTAAGTACAGTTCTTCAGTAAATGTACTTAGTTACTGTACACCACTGAGTCTGAGGCTGCTGTGAGTTTTATGAGGAATAAATGTTGTCCTGAGCGCAGGGCGGCAGCGCGCTGTGATAAATCTACTGCAGGGAAACACGGGTCAAATGGGCTGATAAAATATCACCACAGATCAATGAAGAACAGCTTATCTTAACACTAATGGAACTCTAGCCCAGATTTGATCAAGATCTCCTGTAGGGCCTATATGACACTATGGTGTTTTTTTTTTTTTTTCACTGAGGAGACATTTTATTTTGTCACCTTCTTAAAGAAGTGGTGCCATAGTTTTGTACTTTTTTTTCTGGTTTTCATGTGTCTAGGAGGTTGACAGAACTTCATTAGACCCCTGATGTGGTTGTTATGAGCAATTATGTATTCCCTTAGTAGTCTGGGTATTATGGTTATACTAGGAGGAGGATTTTTTTTTTTTCAAAACAAGAAGTGTACAGAAAGAGTTAAAAATTGTGTTTTTATGTGGGCACACCCACCAGTTCATTAAGTATGCCTGGTTGTCATGGTGGGTGGTGACCCAGCTGAAGTTAGCCCCACCCACAGTGTTGGGTGTATGGTAAAGGGGGAGGGGACCCCCAGTGTTTTTCATTTGGGCCTTTTGGCTAGGCTTTCAGCTTGTAACCAACAATACACAGGTAAGGCAAAATTGCACGTTATAACCCCAGCCTGTGGTCTAGAGTAATGTTAACTCCATAGACACATACAAAACAGAAAAGGTACAAAACCATGGCACCACCTCTTAACGATCCGAAGAGTCCCCGACACTTCCATATCGCACACAGGGGCGTCACAAGGGGGGGTGGGAGTGGGACTGAGTTACTAGGGCCCAAGGTGGAGGGGCCTTAATTATTTTATACTTTAGCTATTGAAAAATAGCAGATATACAAGCTCACAGCGCGGCACCGAGGGCCGCGCTGCGAGCTTGTAGATCTGCTATTTTTGAAAAGTCGTGAAAATGCAAATATATGAATATGTATTTTTTAAGCGAACATTTGTAACTCAAATTCTGTTTCTGGGGGGTCCCTGGAATGAAATATTTTGAGATGGGGGTCCGTGGCCAAATACATATCATTTTGGGGGTCCTTCGCATGAAAAGGTTAGCGCACCACTGACATAGAAACATAGGTTTTTCAAAACATTTGAAATATTCAAAGACTTGCACAAAATGTTCACGATCTTTCAAAAATAGCAGATCTACAAGCTCGCAGCCCGACACTCGGTGTCGCGCTGTGAGCTTGTATGTCTGCTATTTTTCAATAGTTAAAGCCCAAAATAACGCGTAATAATGCGCTCCCAGTCTAAATGGGTTAAACCCCCTCCCCCTATGAAGAACATTCATGGGGGGCCCGCAGTGAATCCTTGTACCCAGGGCCCAGAACTTGGTGCGACGCCCCTGATCGCACAGTGTGTAGTAGTGATGCGCGGGTCAGCTTTTTTTCATAACCCGCACGACCCACAGCCCGCACGGAACGTAACCCGCCCGCGCCCGCGCCGCAGAACAATATAAAATGAACGAATCCGCCCGCCCCGCAACCCGCATTTAAAAAAAAGATGGTATATCATCTCCACAATAGCTCATCTTTATATACGGCTCTTCTAAGTACCCAAGGTCGATTTACAGAAAGGTTTACAGTAGCACAATATTGTCATGGGCTAAATAGCCTAAACAAACGTGTTGTTCAAATTGGGGTTTAGCCTAAAAGACATTCATTCAAAGACGTAACGTTCATTCTCTCTAAATCACCGGGCATCGTGATCGTCGGGGTAAGAATCGCGGTTTTATGTGTCATATGTAGACCTATACAGCGCCTCGCACTTTAAACAGACAGCAAAAGACGGACAATATTAAATCCTTTTGGATATTGGTTAATCACCAGATTGGAGAGATGGGACGACTCGAGGTAAGCGTGGTTGGTTCATTCAGTCAAAAAATCCGCCTCACTTGCAAAAGTTGTGTTTCAAATCGTATCCGTTGACTGGCTGGTTATATAACTTAACCGACACAAGTATTTAGCTATAAACGGACTTGTGTGGATGACAGAGACAGAGAGTGAAATTCTGATCAGCGACACGCCTTGAATTGTTTGTGCATCTTCTCTGCTCTGCTCACGTTGTGTCAAATGTTGGCAAGATGTGGTTCGCGGCCCCAACAGGAGCGGAATTGGGACGGTCTTCGCACCAAGGAGCGGAGGAGAAACCTCGCTCCTCTCTGGCGCATTTTAAAACTTGCTCGCTCGTGCTCTTATTCAAACGTTGTATTCTTATTCTTATAGGCCTACTCTTATTAAGAATAAAAGGCAAATAAGAACAGGTGATTATTCTTATTTATGTTTTGCACGTGAGAGTGGTGATAACCCGCCCGCCCGCCGCCCGCCTGGAAAAGGTCTGAAACCTTGACCCACCCACCCGCTTGCGGGCGGGTTGGCGGGCGGGTGGGGGCACCGGGTCGGCCCACGCATCACTAGTGTGTAGGTGCCTTAAGGGGTCCCTGCGTCATCGCTCTCTCAGCTAAGGGGTCCGGCCTTGCCCTGATAAACATTGCAGGCCCCTCCTATATGTTATATAACACATTATAAATGATTGTATAGTTAATTCCAATGCGATTTTTTTCCCCCGGTAAACAGACAAAGCACATTTATTCCTTTCTCCGTGTAATTAACGAATCACCCAAATGTCATGTAGTTCAAACCTCAAAACATCCTCCAAGCGTTTTTTTTTTTATTTGAGATCATTTGCATCTTTTCAACACAAGTAATAATTCAACCGCTAACGAGATAATTAATCACGGTCGGCAGCGGCTACAAATTAACGACTGCCAACGTCTTTTAACAACAAATGGTCTGTGTCGGGCCGAAACCTCGTAGCTCCATATTTAAACCTTTTCAATGTGTTTTCATCCCTTAACCAATTAAGACATGGAATTATTTTATACTTTAGCTATTGAAAAATAGCAGATATACAAACTTGTAGATCTGCTGTTTTAGAAAAAAAATGAAAATGTTGGAAAAATGTCTTTGAATGTAGGTTTTTTTAAAAGCGAACATTTGTAACTTGTCCCTGGAACAACATATTTTGAGATGGGGGTCCACGATCAAATACATGTAATTTTGCCACAGGGAGTCACCAAGGGACAACAGGCAATCATCACAGCAGGCCTCATCACAGCATCAAGGATCATTCTGAGAAATTGGAAGAGCTCTGTCACGCCAGGGCTCACAGACTGGACTAAACTAATGACCGAGACTGCATCATATGAGTATATGATCGCCAGAAAGAACGATGTTAAAGGCAAATTCCATTTAACGTGGGATTATTTCTTTTTGTATATCAAGGGTTTGCCGGGAGGTACATTGTTTAGGGGAGGGTCCATTTAGTATAGAACCATTACGTATGCATTACGATGTACGCAATCACTACTGATGTTTATTTAAGAATTGAAGGGGTGTTGTCCGATTAGCTTAGCTCGACTGCCGTTGTTTTCTTTTGTTTTTTGTTTTTCTTATGTGTATTTGTGTTGGTATTTTATTTATACATATATATATTTGTTGATGTTTATATACTGTTTAAAAAATAAAAATATTTGAATGACAAAAAAAAAAAAAAAAAAAAATACATGTAATTTTGGGGGTCCTTGACATTAAAGGAGCTATAGTCAACTTTTTCATTGTAGGTGTACATCCTAGTCTACAGACTAGGATGTAAACAAAGTACGGGCCCTGTAAATGTAAACAAAGGGCCAAAATGATTATTTTATCATTATTTTACGCTTTTTGTGGTCATTTTTTAATTGAAACACATATATGAAGCTTATTTTTTTATAAAATATTTTCGAAACATTATTTTTATTTTAGCATCCGTTTTTCAAGAAAAAGTTGACTACAGCTCCTTTAAAAATGTTGAGAATAACTGATTTAGAAGAAGGATTTAGAGGACATTTATAGAATCGGGTCAAAGATATTCAAAGACTTGCACAAATGTAAAAAAAAAACAGACCTACAAGCTCACAGCACGACATGCGCTGCAAGCTTGTATATCTGATATTTTTGAATAGTTTAAATTATGGTTAAAGTAACAATGCGTAATAATGTGTTCCAGGTGTATATTGGTTAAAGGGCCATTTCACCACCAACCAAATCTTATTTTAATGTTGTTTAATTGGGACACAATAAACACAGTCCTTGTTTATGTTTTGTGTTTAATCTGTGTGTTCTTTTTTCTTTTTTTTTAATATATATATATTTTTGTATTTCAAGTGTCTCATGACGCGGATCACATCACAAGACACTGACCTCAGGTCACTACAGGTGTGTAGTTTTTAATCAATGCCAAACCCCATAGACCACAGATATAAAATGCTAGATACCTCCCCCGTCGTTGCAGTTCATTGGCGCGCCTGGTCAAGGAGTCCTGGCAGAAATGGCGGAGTGTGGAAGACAGACTGTCACTCAAAAAAACTGCTGGCCAATCACAGAGCGTCTTTTCCGGGACTTTTCCCATTCAATTCAAAGGAGCTTTATTGGCACGTTTACATGGCCAAAGCAAGTGTCAATACTCAATACCAGACATGGAGTTGGATCCAGGATTTGGTCACATTCCCGTCTACATTCATTAGACAGATTAATGAATCATGTTACTTACCTGTGGAAAGTGATTCCCAGCATTCTATTTTCCAATGTGCATCTGTTTGTACAACCCGGAGCTGTACATGAAACGACCATGTTTCTCTCTGGGAACTTATTTCACAAATCTCTGAGTGTTTGGTGACAGCTCCAGTTTTGTTTTCATCCAGTTCCTGATGTTGCGCGGCTCAGCGTTGCGTATGAGAAAACCCGCCCCATCTGCTTCTGATTGGCCGACCGAATTTCCGCTTCTGTGACGCACAGGGAAGAATTCCGTAATTCTTTTTATTTTTTTTGCCAGGAGTCTTGGACCAGCACCCCCCAGCCGGAAGAGGCGTCTACCTTTCAATAGCTGAATTCCAATCCGAAGGGTTTGCACTTTGAAGTGCGCATTTGAAGGGCTATGACGTCACTGGTCACAGATCTACAAAATCACAATGCGTCGCAACGCAACGCATTGTGAGCTTGTAGATTGCTATTTGGCGCGGCCCAGTGACGTCATAGCCCTTCAAATGCGCACTTCAAAGTGCGAACCCTTCGGATTGGAATTGTGGGAGGAGTTTCACAACGGTGGTGTGCAAAGCATGCTGGTAGTTGTAGTAATGCAGTGGAAAACATCCCAGAGGAACATGATCAGCTGCATTTATTTATTGTATTTATATTTTGTCATAAGGCACCAATTTCAAATATGAATTCACTATTCCAATACACATAGTGTTAACTTTAAGTGACAGGAGTGAAATTCCTATAAGCTAAACGGGTACACTCCACTGGCTCTCGGTTGCGGCCCGCACTGAATACAAAACACTGATGCTGACCTTCAAAGCAGCCAAAGGTATGGCACCTCCATACCTCCAAAACCTGATCAACCCCTACACCCCCACCCGTTCACTTACAGTAGATCAGCCAACACAGGGATGCTGACAGAACCCTCGCTGAAGGCCCCAGGACAGAAATCCACTCGTCCGAGACAGTTTGCCCTCCTGGGCCCCAAGCTGTGGAATACACTTCCTGTCACACTTAGAACAACGGACTCACTCGATAGCGTTCGCCGTGGACTGAAGACTCACCTTTTCAGACTCCACCTAAACCCATAGCATTACTGAAACACTCAATGACCATACATGAAGCTAGTCAACATTTTTCTTTTTCTTTTTTCTCTTTACTGATTTTATGGTTTTAGATTGAAATTCATATGCATTTGTTATATTGTTGTTGATGTTCTGACATGTTATCTTGTTATTATAGTAATGTATTATCTGCTTATTGTAAGTCGCTTTGGATTAAAAGCGTCTGCTAAATGCCTAAACTGTAAACTGTAAACTGCCAGTTTTTAATATGACTGCATCTATATGGTATAGGCCTATAGAGCATATCCAAGCACTGATGGAAATTCAGAGCAATTGGTTCTCAACCTTTTTAGGCTGCAACCCCCCAAAATATTCATATTTGAACTGCGGACCCCCCCAAAGTAAACATATTTAAACCCCCTCAACCTGACAGGAGTTCCACAAGTTGAGTTCACACACAAATCTGTAAAAACTGAAGATGTGCTACAGAAAAAGACCACCGGCCGTGACAACATCCATCTGTCTCTATCGCTGCCATCGTAGCCCGCATTACAAATATCCTCCATCAGTCAGTGTCACGTACAAGAATGCAACCTGGCAAGATTAATCCCTTCTGTATAAAAACAGGAAACAAATTAGACCCTGGAAACCCCACCGCCCTGTTTCCATTTTTGTTCCATCTCAAAGGTTATGGAGAGATTAATACACAGACAGATCAATATTTAACCTCACAGAAAAATAGGAAAAGAAAATGCTGTCTGAACTCCGAGCCTGCTGTTTCTGACTGATCACATCAAACACAAGGTAGACTTCGGAAAAATACTGTGGCATGGTCATGCTGGTCATACCGTTCAATTCTACATTGAATCAGATGAAGGCGGTTGGTTTTGATGACACGTCAGCAGTGGTGCTTTGGGATTTTCTTTTCCGGGCGGACGGTCATTTATTGACGTCACGTGCACGCGCGTGCACGCGCCTCTAGAGGCTATTTAGATAGAAAGGATGTCAGCAGATCTAATGGTGAGAAAACAATAGTTTTCTAGTCTTAATTACATTTGCATTGTTACTTAAGATTTTATGTTCTACTTTATTTTAATTCATTTAGAAAATACGGTGCTGCAGTAGGATAGAGAAACGAAGTTTGCCTAGAACGAATCTCAAACACTAAATACCACAGTAATGGAGCCATGTATGAGGACCCACACACACATCGACACATGCACATGCAGTCACAGCTGGAAACCTAGGTGTTAAAGTAGGCTATATATCCATATGAATAGAGGGGGCTTGAGGACGCTCACACATTCACCACTAGAAACCTGTTATGCAAAGTAGTAGCCACTGATTAAAGTATTGCTTGTAGTTATCGCGGATTTGCGGGGTGGGGGTTGTCGCGGCTCTCGCGGGGGGTATGCACGCGTTTACACGGTCGTGCACCGTTCGGTGCCGTCGGTGCGTCCGTGTGGGATTTTTTCGACCACACAGCGTCCGGTCGCGTCCGGCCTCCGCGTCCGGCCTCCGCGTCCGGCACTGACGTGCTACTGCACGTCAGTGAACAGGAGTCCTCGCTTGAGGGAGGAGAACAAGTGGAACCCTCCCAGTGAACTGTGGGGTTCCCCAGGGAAGCGTCCTAGGGCCGCTACTGTTCTCACACAGCTTGTTGATCGGCTATTCTCACTTGTTCGTGAACATTTTCTGGACATACAAGGTTTCTGAATAGAACAAGAAGCAGCAGGAAACAGGAAAGCTTTTCCACAATAGAACATAAACAATTGTGTGTGGACACCTCTCACACAGGCCTACTGTACGTGATTAATCTGCAGATACGCTCTCTCTCTCTCTCTCTCTCTCTCTCTCTCTCTCTCTCTCTCTCTCTCTCTCTCTCTCTCTCTCGTTCTTTCTGTTGGAGTAAAGCATGAAAAATGAGCCGGGTGTTTGTGACGCCGGCTGGAAATGAAACGGAACCAAACCGTATAGTGAGCGGAGCGGAGGCCGATGCCCAGCCAACCAGGGAGGCAGGCAGATCCATTCTGATCCGGGATTGGCTGTCAGCTTCATCACCCACAAAACACTGATTTATGTAAAAATGCAACGTCGACCACAACTGACTACCGTGTGTGCGTGTGTGCGTGTGTGTGTGTGTGTGCGTGTGTGTGTGTGTGTGTGTGTGTGTGTGTGTGTGTGTGTGTGTGTGTGCACGTGCCAACAAGGCAATAAACAGTGTGATTGGCTAATCTACGAATCAGCTGCCACTTTAACGTTTCGTTTGACCAATCACAGAGGCAACAGCGAAAGAGAAATCAGGGCTGATTTATAATGAGCTGGATTTCATTTCACCCACCGAAAATAACAGATCTGCAAGCTCACAAGGTGTCACAAGCTCACACACACACACACACCCCCACACGCACGCACCCATGCACGCACGCGCGCGCACACACACACGCACGCACGCACGCACGCACGCACGCACGCACGCACGCACGCACGCACGCACGCACGCACGCACGCACGCACACACACACACACACACACACACACACACACACACACACACACACACACACACACACACACACACACACACACACAAACAAGCACACCGGGGCGTCACAAGGGGGGGGGAGTGGGACTGAGTTACTAGGGCCCAAGGTGGAGGGGCCTGAAAGATAGCAGACCTACAAGCTCTCGGTGCCGCGCTGTGAGTTTGTAGATCTGCTATTTTTGAAAAGCCGTGAAAATGTGTGCAAATCTTTGAATATATGTATTTTTTAAGCGAACATTTGTAACTCAAATCTTACTTCTGGGGGGCTAAATATTTTGAGATGGGGGTCCGTGGCCAAATACATATAATTTTGGGGGTCCTTCACATGAAAGGGTTTGAGCACCAGTTGACATAGAAACATAGGTTTTTCAAAAAAAAACCTTAGAAGGATTTGAAATATTCAGACTCTGCACACATTTTCAAGATTTTTCAAAAATAGCAGATCTACAAGCTCCCAGCGCGGCACTCGGTGCCGCGCTGTGAGCTTGTATATCTGCTATTTTTCAACAGTTAAAGCACAAAATGTGAGTGAATCCTTGTACCCAGGGCCCAGAATTTGGTGTGACGCCCCTGCAAGCACATACAGTAGCTATTTATATTTCAGCTGAGGGAGCGGCGGCTGTGAAGCCAACAGTTTCAAGTCATTTATCAGCTCTCAGCTGACAGACTGTCAGATCTATAGTTAATGACATGGAATCTGTAGACAAACAGCCGTGGCGTCAACACAATGCAAAGAAAACAATGTAGTGACACATTAACTAGGATAGAACGCATGATAAAACATGATAAACTGTCAGGTTGGGTATTGGCGCACAGCTGTGGGGTCCGGGGACCCCCCAGGGCTTCTGTTTGGAGGGATTTTCCAGGGGGTCCGGGGACCCCCAGGGCTTCTGTTGGGAGGGAGTTTCCAGGGGGTCCCTGGATAATAATATCCATATACTTTAGCATCACAATAAAAAAATAACAGATCTACAAGCTCACGTTACACCTGCTTGTAGATCTGCTATTTTTGAGTGGAGTTTGCATGTTCTCCCCGTGTCTCGTAGGGTATAGGTACCCTCGCGCCTGATGGAGGGGAAAGGAACTGGTTGGAATCATTCCACGTGCTACGTCCAACCGGGGAAACTCCCCCCTGTCTGGTGATAAGAAGCGGCCTGCTCACTCCTCATGCACTGAAGGAAGCATGAGCTCAGTTCAGTTCAGAGGGAGAGCAGAGCCCAGGATTACAGATTAGGCAATTGGCACTGGATGAAAAATAGGTTACAAAAAACAAAACAAAAAAGATATGCAATTTTTGAGAATCTTTGAGAATCATAAATATTAGTGAACAATTGGATGTCCTCAACACACATCTTCTCTTCTGGGGGTCCTTTGAGATGGTGGTCCGATGAGCCCACTGCATGTGTTCATGTCTGTTATTGTGTTATTAAGCCATTTAGGCCTAGAATTATTGACTGCTTTAAGTGTTGAAAAATAGCAGATATACAAGCTCACAGCGCGGCATCGAGTGCTGCGCTGCGAGCTTGTAGATCTGCTATTTTTGAAAAAATCATGAAAATGT
>NC_137818.1:7136098-7246372 GCF_963921795.1 Nannobrachium achirus | reverse complement strand
GAAAATGTGTGCAAATCTCTGAATATATGTATTTTTAGAGCGAAAGTTTGTAACTCAAACTTTGCTTCTGGGTGGTCCCTGGCAGGCCCGCCGATAGGGGGGGGGGTAAAGGGTACTCTTTACCCCCTTCCGGGAGTGGGGGGGCCCGGTGGAGTGGGGGCCCCGGCCCGGGCCTCCCCCCTCCGGCCCTAACCCTAACCCTGTTTGCGGAAGAAGCTACAGTGCCGAGTGAACCTATGGAGTGAACGCCGACGCCGACGCCGACGCCGACTCCGAGACAAGTTTGAGTAAACATTAATTTATTGGAAACATATGGATTAACACATGGCGAGGACGAGGATTTTGCGGGTCGGTAGAAAGAGTTTCGACAATGCGGTGAGCACCTTAGTTATATTACCGTCCTAGTTGTCTCACAGTCACTGAATGTTATACTGTACCTCTGTCGCTGGCTTCATGATGGCTTTGGAATAGGGCGCAGTTTAAGTTGCACGTGGAAGATGGACAGTCAAAGCTGTATTATTAGTTAGAGTATGTTACAGACACTTTGAAACAAGAGGGCACTTGTGTGAGTAAAGTTGGCTAAGTTGTCCAGCCACTGCACACGCATTTGAAGATGGAAAAAAAAAATGGACTGGGCTGTCCCATCCAGAAAGATGAAACACGTTATCGTGTGGACAGAGGACACGTTAAAATGTCACCGTGGCTTGAGTGGAATATATCTGAGGAGGCACAAATGCTTATAAACTGAACTGTCCCAAACAGCTGTCCTAAACCAGATGCAGGGACGCCTTTATCTATTATAGTAGCTTGTGAGTAGCCTATATACTTTATTACCTTATGTCAGCTGAAAGCTGAGCCATATTTTGAAGGATTAATCTGAAATACATATTTCTGTGCAGCAGGCTATATGCTTTGTTTCTTATTATGAAGGAAATGTGTTCTCAAAGTAATGCAATGTTCAGGTTATTGAGCAACCATTTACGCACGCCGATGCGCAAATAGTAACGTGGTTAATTAATGTTGTGCAAGATGGCCCTAACATTTGTGTACATACTTATGTTCAAACAGTACAATCCAACATGTACCGATGTCTCTGGTTCACATTGGCACATTTCACTCAGGGTTTTTCATCTCACTCATGTCACTTTGTCTGCTGACCTCAAAAATAAAATAAACAAAAAATTAAATAAAACAATTCAAAGGAGGCAAGCAGTGAACACCCCATGGTGTGCGCTGCAATGTAGTTTCAAATGCACTACATTGCTGATGCTTTTTTTTAGAGTAAAAAAATAAAAAGGAAGAAGAAGACACATGTGACATGCATGATCTGGGCAGATTGCCCCAGGAAATGTGCCAATCTCAACCCAAAACAACGGTCATGCTTAGGGCTGTGTGCTGCATTTAACCGACCTGCTTGTCATTAATGCATACAAATATCTATGACCGATATTTTTATCAGATGTCCAGTAAATTTTAACCATGCCAGTTATGGTGATCAACAGTTTAAAACCCAGTTTAAAACCCTAGCACAATCTCTGAACGGTTATGCCGCCATGTAGAACCACTTTTAACAATTATTTTACTTTGAAAATTAGTAATTTCCTGTGAAATACACGTTATTTCGGCCCGCGCTACGCGCGGGCCAAAATACGAATACGGGCACGCGTGGAGGGGGGCCCGCGTGGAGGGGGGCCCCGGCCAGCTCTTTGATATTGACCCCCTTGCCAAAAATACTCTCGACGGCCCCTGGAACTAAATATTTTGAGATATGAATATTTTTGTACAGGGGTCCTTCACAAGAAAAGGTTTGAGAACCACTGACATAGTAATCTCTCAAGAACAGACTAACTGAGCTCCAGTTAAGTGAAAAGGACCTTTTCTTTGACGATGGCTGGCCAGATTGCTGACATATAGGTTTAAAAAAAAAAAGGGATTCAAAAGACTTATAGAATCGGGTCAAAATTCTAATTTTCACGATTTTTCAAAAATAGCAGATCTACAAGCTCGCAGCGCAGCACTCGGTGCCGCGCTGTGAGCTTGTAGATCTGCTATTTTTCAATAGTTAAAACATAAAGTTCGACCCGTCGGTCTTCTTCAGGCAACGCTGAGGAAGACGGACGGGTCGAAAGAAACGTACGTTCGTTGTCCTCTGTCCAGAGAGGCAAATAAACACGTGAAAAGGAGATTCCTTGTGTGCTGGCAAAGTTCTCATTGCTTTATGATATTATTGAGCCGTGCACCACTAGACTTGATTTAATTTGGAGTGATGCAGGCTTTCTGCTTTGTTGCAGCCTCCTGCTGTCTGTAGAGACAATAGACTCTAGAACCACTCTCAGTGAATATGAATAGAAATACATTAAAGTAAGAATAAGTAATGACCAGGGCAGGGATTTCATGAAGGCCATGGCCGCCGTTGCCCCTCAGTCTGGCCTTGTGCCCCTCAGACCAATAGCATGACCTGAGGCCACAGTGGCCTTAATGCCCCAGCTGACTGTACCACTTTCTCCTCTGTCTCTTTCTGGTCAACATGTAGACAGTAGACACCACATGTCTCTTTCTTGTCATGTAGAGACACCAGTGTCTTTTTTTGAGTCCCCATTTTTAAACCAATCCAGTATCTTTGATTGGTGCAGGGCTGATGGATGGATCAGATTGTAAATACCAATTCATCTATTTCACAGCAGATAGTCATAGTCTACCTTTAATCCTTATATTCAATAAGGAATGGACCAAATCCTGTTTTATTTGACAGCCTTCCTGCCCTGGCATTTGGCCTTTGTGCCCTCAAACAATGGACAACACTGAAGGCCAAGTTGCCTTGCCCCTAAAATGATGAAATTCCAGGCCTGGTAATGACAGATCAGTAAATATGAATAGAACACACAGATGAAAGGGTTCAAGCAGTGGTTCTTTTCTGTACTCTTACTGAAGTACTGGGGTTGAGCTCTGTCTATCTCTGCAAACAGCACTAACATCAAAACTAACATCATATTTACACCAGTACTCTGTCTATCTCTGCAAACAGCACTAACATCAAAACTAATACCGCGGCGTCTGGGAGGATGTTTAGCTAATATTATCCGTCTGCGTTTCCTTGATAAATGCAAGGACATCACACAACAAACAGCTTGTTTGATGCCTGATGCTGCTGGTTGTTTATTATCAAGGAAACATATCGTTGCTATCTGGAGGAAACCTCTTAAATCCATATTCTTCTTGTGTTTTTTAGTTTTTTCTCTTAAATTAACGTCCCTTCTTGATCGTACTACAGCGTCACACAAAAAGTAGCTGATCTACAACCACAAAGCGTGGCACGAAGCGGCACGCTTAAGCCCTTTGCACACAGGGCAATTGCGTTCTTTTTTTTTTCTTCGTTTGCTGCATGAATAAAACGCATTGGATTTGGTGTGCAATGCTGTGCGGAATCGGCGCTGCGGATCCCAAAAGGAGTCATAAAAGGAGTGATGAGTTTTTTACCGCATGCGACAAGACGCACAAATCGAACTGGGTTCGATTGAGAAAAAAACGCACGGCCGCAGCCACTCGTCGCACGGCTAATTCGGATCCGGTGTGGATGAGGTCGTAGAGAATCATTGTTTTCTTTAAAAAAAATTAAATTGTCTTTTTATCCGTGCGGATAAACGCGCCTGTGTGCAAAGGGCTGAATATCCAAATCTAACACTGATACACATCTAATGGAACAGTACAGAATCAAACCAGTAAGACGAGAAGCCAGGTGGCACTGAAACAACAGCGACTGACACACTATGTCCATATGGGCATTCCCAGATATGGGCTTAATATTGATGACATCAGGGATCTCCATATATGGGCATATAGTCCAGATTTAATTTGCAAGTATGGTTGCCGTGACGCGAGTCACGATTGCAAATTAATTCTGCCTTGGCCATATGGTGCGTGGCATGAGGTGTGACTGACTGACACACATGAGCTGCTGGTTTTCTTTGTAAATCAATCAAACAGTATAAGAATATCTACTGTAACTCTCTCCTCACTGGTCTCCCGGCATGTGCACTCAAACCTCTCCAACTGATCCAAAATGCTGCGGCACGACTGGTCTTCAACCAGCCTAAGTTCTCACATGTCTCTCCCCTTCTCCGCTCCCTCCACTGGCTCCCGGTTGCGGCCCGCACTGAATACAAAACACTGATGCTGACCTTCAAAGCAGCCAAAGTTATGGCACCTCCATACCTCCAAAACCTGATCAACCCCTACAACCCCACCCGTTCACTCAGATCAGCCAACACAGGGATGCTGACAGAACCCTCGCTAAAAGCCCCAGGACAAAAATCCACTCGACCGGGACCTCCTGGCCCTCAAGCTCCCTGTCGCACTTAGAACAACAGACTCACTCGCTAGCGTTCGCCGTGGACTTAGGACTCACCTTTTTAGACTCCACCTAAACCCATAGCACTACTGAAACACTCAATGACCTTACATGAAGCTAGTTAGCATTTGTTTTTAAGTTTTTTTAGAATCCTTTTTTCTTTACTGATTATATTGGTTCTTTAGATTGATATTCATATGCATTTGTTATATTGTTGTTGATGTTCTGACATGTTATCTTGCTTATTATAGTGATGTATTATTATCTGCTTATTGTAAGTCGCTTTGGATTAAAAGTGTCTGCTAAATGCCTAAACTGTAAACTGATCTATAATGATCTCACTCTGTAATAATCATCTGAGGTTTAAATGTGTTGGGAACCTTAATTATCACAAAGCCTTTGGGATAATTAAAAACTAAATAACAGCAACCTAATTATTGTCAAATCTCAAGAGTGTAAATAAATCGTGGAAAAAAGAAAGAAGAAAAAACCTCTAAACTGTCATTAGCCTCTGGAAATAAACCAAGATATGTAGAAACATAAACAAACAGTTAGATTCTTACACCAGACATCACTGGATCTCTTACGTGTGTCAAAACGTGACTTGTTGTAATTGTTGCAAGCTTGTAGATCAGCTATTTCTTTGTATATAGAAGCCTAAAAGCCAAAACAGAAAATGCATTTCTATAATGCAGTATGTTCCTTAAATCGTTCATCGCAATTACGGTAGCCTATATGTGTGAGAATTAAAAAAAAAAAAAAAAAAAAGATCCAATGGAGTTAGGAGGTTTAGTCAGACTTGGAAGACTGCTTTTTAATATATTCCGTTAGCCTCATAGCATAACCACCTGAGTCATTTTCAAATTGACATTTCCACCTATAACTCTACTCTCCTAAAGGGCTTTGCACACAGGACCGTTGCGTTTCTTTCCCGTTTGCTGCATGATTAAAACACATTGGATTTGGTGTGCAAGGCTGTGCGGAATCCACACTGCAGATCTGAAAAGGAGTCATAAAAGGAGTCAATGAGTTTTTACCACATGCGACAAGACGCACAAATCGAACTGGGTTCGATCGGGGGGAAAAAAAACGCACAGCCGCAGCCACCTGCCGCATGGCAAATTCGGAGCCGGTGTGCATCAGGTCATAGAGCAGGGGTGGGCAACTTTAATGATCAAGAGGGCCACTATATTTCCACACTCACTCCAGTGGGCCACATTGCATATTGTTACTGTTGAGCAAAAACCTCTCATCTCCAGTAAGAGAAGCAAAAATAGCCGATCTACAAGCTCAAAATGCGTCGCAGCGATGGCTGCGCCGTGAATGACAAAGTCGTCAAAGCGCTAGCCAAGTGATCTCCAAACTAAAAAGCAGTTATCATTCCAAGATATGAGAACTTCAAAAGATACTTCATTAAAATGAAGCATGGATTGGAATACACACATTCAGGGAAGGCAGTTCAGAACTTTGCTCACATATTGGGACATGGTCTGAAAATAAATGTCAGTCTTTTTGGCTTTAACCCCTGTCTAAGTCAACTACATTACTTAGGCCGATTAGAATTTAAAAATTCCGCTTTTCTGAAAACCTTTAAAAATAATAACTTCTTACAGGCTCACGCAATTGTGCCAGGAGGCTAAGGATTTGTAAAACCCACACACAGACGACAGACGTAAAGGGTTCAAATAAAGCACTTATAAAACAGAGATAGTGGCTGTTCTGAGCGACGGCGAGGACATGCGAGTGCCGTGCAGATAAAGAATGTCTTTATCTGGTGACAATAGAAGCCATTCATGACAATAAGAGGACATTTTGAAGGCTGCGCCGTTCCTGAATACAGAGCAGAGAGAGAGAGAGAGAGAGAGAGAGAGAGAGAGAGAGAGAGAGAGAGAGAGAGAGAGAGAGAGAGAGAGAGGAGTTCTGCTTCTGGTTAGTTAGCCTGCAGGTCAAGTACTACTCTCCTCTCTCCAGGAGCGTCACAAGGGGGGGAAAGTGGGACTGAGTTACTAGGGGCCCGAGGTGGAGGAGGGGCCTTAATTATTTTATACTTTAACTATTAAAAAATAGCAGATATACAAGCTCACTGCACCGCGGCCCCGAGTGAAAAGTCGTGAAAATGTGTGCAAATCTTTGAATCAATAGTATTTTTTAAGCGAATATCTGGAACTCAAATTTTGCTTCTGGGGGGATCCCTGGAACTAAATACTTTGAGATGGGGGTCCGTGGCCATATACAAATCATTTTTGCGGTTCTTCACGTGAAAAAAGTTTGAGCACCACTGACATAGAAACTTTTTCAAAAATAGCAAATCTACAAGCTCGCAGAGCGGCACTCGGTGCCGCGCTTTGAGCTTGTATATCTGCTATTTTTCAATAGTTAAAGCACAACATAATGCGTAATAATGCCCTCCCGTCTAAATAGGTTAACCCTCTAAGGCCCAAATATAGAAATACTTGAAATAAAAAATTGAAAAAAAGTGATATGTTGTTCGTCAAAACTCTGGAATGTCAGCGGGTGTGGTGGGTGTGAATGTCAGCCCCTGTGGGGGGTATTTATATGCAAATATTATGGCCAATGGCATTGTAATTCTAAACAATAGAATCCAATGGTGATGTTTAGGTGGTAGGGGGAGCTAAAATAAAATGATTTAAACCTTTTTTTTTTGGATAAAATACAAACGTTGTAATATTACAACAGTGGGCCTTAGCTAAAATAAAATGATTTAAACCTTTTTTTTGGATAAAATACAAACGTTGTAATATTACAACAGTGGGCCTTAGCTAAAATAAAATGATTTAAACCTTTTTTTTGGATAAAATACAAACGTTGTAATATTACAACAGTGGGCCTTAGAGGGTTAACCCCCCCCCCTATGAAGAACATTCATGGGGGGCCCGCAGTGAATCCTTGTACCCGGGGCCCATAATTTGGTGTGACACCCCTGCATCTCTCTTACTGATAGTGTCTTTATATTCTCTCTCCAGTGCTTAATGTGAGGGGGAACAGAGGGGGGGGGGGGGGGGGGGGGGGGCGGAACAAGAGGGGGCTCTTTGATTGGATCCGGGGCCTTCCCTGTCAATCAAAAAATAGTGCTGTTTGGTCATTTATGTTTTCATCCTTCCAAATAGAGAACTTTTTTTGGCTGCAGCATTTTTCTTTACGTTATATTTTCATGTTTTTTGTTCAATCTCTTGCAATGTTTCTGATGCGGTGCT
Organism: Nannobrachium achirus; assembly: GCF_963921795.1. Taxonomy (NCBI): domain Eukaryota; kingdom Metazoa; phylum Chordata; class Actinopteri; order Myctophiformes; family Myctophidae; genus Nannobrachium; species Nannobrachium achirus. The sequence goes on along the minus strand of NC_137818.1, from coordinate 7,238,809 downwards.
TCATAGCAGAGAGGAGAGGAGAGGAGAGGAGAGGAGAGGAGAGGAGAGGAGAGGAGAGGATTTATTGGGTGGTGTTTTATGGTGTGAAGAAGGAAGCTGATGAGAATCTAATCTTAGCAGGACGGGAGGGGGGGGGGGGTCCCCCAGAGGGTCTCCTGAAGGGAGCACTTATCTGAATTCCCAATCCATTTTGGAGGATTCCGAGGCCAGGGTTTTTCGACCCAGCCCAGATAAAGAGCCTCTCTCCGTCTCCCAGGTGGTCCCTATACTCCTCCCTGGGGGTCCCTGGTTAATTATAACTCTGAGTTTAGTGGTAGATGTTCACTTCTCAAGGTCGACTGCTTCTCCTTGACCTTCTAATAAAACATACACACCATAACCTGTCCTCATGCATGCAGTATATGTGTGTGCTTACATACAGGGGGTCCTCCATGTTGTTCAGGCCAAGGACCCCCACTTCATACTGTATAGATAAGAGATAGATATGAAGCAGGGACCCCCACTAATATGTATAGTCTAACATTGTGTCGCAGATTCATTTAATCTGGCGTTTTCATCGATTTCATAGACAGTTTGTAGTCTTGTGTGAAAGCAAAGTGTGATAGATCCATGTTAATGTGGATTTTAAGATAACGTAACCACTTAAACCATCAATACTTAGAACAGTCGTAAGTTTTGTTCCCCGCAACACCAAACCTATTTGCCAAAAATAGACGGATGCACGAGTTCACAAACGCCTCTCTGCTCTGTCCGTGAATCTATTATCATCTATCTATCGCTCCTCACACATTCATGCTAATTAGAATCCAGAGACGCTCAGCGTTGGTTCTGAAATGGAAAACAGAAACACTGCCTTTATATCTATATTTATATCTCCACAGCAGCTTTATGTCTTTATTTATGTCTTTATGTCTTTATGTCTGTATGTCTTTAGAGAACAAGCGTTAGTCATCTCCATGCATTTTGATAAAGAACAAATGTGTCATAGTTGTAATGCAGGGGTGCCCAAAAGGTAGATCGTGATCGTCTACCAGTAGATCACAAAGGCTGTGCAGGTTGACCACATGAGATGCCCTTATAAATATATCATTAAAATCACAAAACCCCTCTTTTTGACATCTGTCAATTAAGGTGACTTGATTGACATCAAGAAGGGCCTGTCATCTCCCTTCATGGCTTCTAAAGCAAAATGGGGGGCAATGCTTTGTTTTCGTAGCCTTACAAAGAACCTGAAAACCTACCACTTCCATACAGAATGGAATGAAGACTTTTCCCCCCACTATTTCCCATTCGATGTGTGTGTACTGTGTAATGCCAGTGCCGCTATTCCAAAGCCCCCTCACGTACATTTTTTGGGGTGGGTAGATCACGTTGAACTGGTCATTCTAAAACATACATGGGCAACTGGCGGCCCGGGGGCCACATGCGGCCCCCACCTTTGCTTAATGTGGCCCGCGGGTTAATACCGGAATACTGATATATTATTGATTTCAGCTGTTACAATTCCAAACATAACCTGCTTTAATTCCTTCAGTGCATACAGTATAGTATAGTATAGTATAGTATAGTATAGTATAGTATAGTATAGTATAGTATAGTAGCCTATAGTATCGTAGTATTAAAATGTATTTTATTTCCAATGTATTTGCAGTTAATAAAGTTAACATGAGTATATAACTAAATGTGTTTGAAATTAAATCAAACTGTTACATTTCAGCAAAAAAAAATATTCAGGATTCCAATTCAAAAGAAGCAAAAATAGCCGATCTACAAGCTCAAAACGCATCGCAGCGTGATGAGTTTTGAGCTTGTAGATCTGCTATTTTTGCTTCTTTTAAGTTTTGTATGAGATGCTAGAATGACAAAGTAGGACGTAGCAATATGCAATGTGGCCCTCTGGAGTGAAGGTGGAAATATAGTGGCCCTCGCCATCATCAAAGTTGCCCACCCCTGTTCTAAAAGTAGCTCTCAAGTCAAAAAAGCGTGGGGCCCCCCTGTTGTAATGGGTCAGACAGACAGGCTGATACCACGCTGCTATGAAGCAGACAACTCAGCAGAAAGCCCTTCAGAGGTGATCTGCATGATGTGGTCAACAGAACACATCTCAGCCCAGCAGCTCAGATGACTGCAGACTCTCTCATCCGGTAGACAGACAGTTTAATGTCTGGCAGAGCGACATCCACTCACTCACCATCAGGGAGAAGTGCTCCACAGATGTATAACGGTCACATGTACATCAAACCTAGCATCTCCATAAAGTAGCTTTAGCATCCGTCTACTCTGGGAGACAAAACAACAACAGCTGACCTAGCATCTCAATAAAGTAGCTTTAGCATCCGTCTACTCTGGGAGACAAAACAACAGCTGACCTAGCATCTCTCTGAATCACTGTTTAACAACCCGGGGTGTTTTAAGGCAGTGGTTCTCAACCTGTGGGTCGGGACCCCCAGGGGGGTCCCCAAATTATTTTGGGGTGTCCCCAGATGATTCACTTAAAGCCATTAAGTGAGAAATGTTTTCTCACTTAACAGTAAACAAACCAACATAACGTTTAAGTGTAGAGGGTATTTGCACATTTCTTATGTCGTTTTAATAACTCTAAAATGACAAATGACATTAGTCAAACTGTCAAATATTAGAGACGGAAATTGTGAAAATAGCCGATCTACATGCTCACAACGCCTCGCGTTGCGAGGCGTTGTGATCATGTAGATCTGCTATTTTCACAATAGAACCGTAATACACAAAATGTCATGCCTAAACTCTTAGTGCTCGTCAGGGTGGGGGGTCCCCAGTTAAAATATGATTATTTGGGGGGTCGCGGCCTGAAAAGGTTGAGAACCATGGCACTGTTTAAGGTATAGTCGAGAGTTTAAAACACATGCGTCACCGAAATCACAGCAAACTTTCCATCCTACTTAATAAACATTTCTAAGTCGTTTGCGTTTCATTCCCTAGCTGGCATCATGATCAGTCCATCTCCATTCCTCATAAATGTAACTGTAGCATTTATATATATTTGTTGTTATTTGACCTTAGTTTCTACGGGTGAATTCCCGTTTGGATTCAAAGCTCTGTTTGTTTAGGAAGCGGCAGCTTAACTCCCACACACAAACAGCTCTGTTTATTTTTATGACTCTGGTGCTGCTAAGGGTCAACTGAGGAGAGACTAGCATCCTGTGTGTCCCTATGTATCCTCTTAAGAAGGGAATATCTTAAAAAGTACTGGAATAAATTCCTTACCAAAACATTTCTTCACCAATGTGTTTGTAAAGGTGTCTAGTAACACATCCCACAAAGACTGACATTCAGTTTCCCCAGGCGAATCAAATTACAGCTGATGAAAGTTGGAGTCCCATTAAATTAACGATAAAACACACCAAAATAAATATGCTTTAAGTAGCATGTGCGGGGTCAAACTAGGGGTTTCTAATGATTCTGAATCCATTGCAAGCATTTGTTTTGCACGAAAAAACATTCCTTGGGGTAGAAACAGCCCCCATACAATTATTGTTTAGTGATGAGTCATCACTTTTCAAAGTTTTGTGGGAGCCGCCTTGACCCCAAGGAATGTTTTCCGAGCAAAATAAATGCTTTCAATGGATTCAGAATCATTAAAAACCCCTAGTTTGACCCCTCACATGCTACTTAAAGCATATATATTTTGGTGTGTTTTATCCTGTATAGTTAATTTAATGGGACTCCAACTTTCATCAGCTGTAATGGATTCTCCTAGGGAAACTGAATTTCAGTCTTTGTGGGATGTGTTACAAGACACCTTTACAAACACATTGGTGAAGAAATGTTTTGGTAAGGAATTTATTCCAGGATATGACACTATTTCTGAAGATATTCCCTTCTTATATTAGAAACCTCGTATCTCCAAGTTTCAAATTTGTACTTTCTTTCACAAAGTAAAGACCTGCTCCTTCATCGTACAAGGCCGTCGCACAAAAGTAGTGAAAACAGCAGACAACGACACTATGCTTCTTATCCGAGTTCAAATCAAAGTCAAGATATAAGTGTGTTTTTCCAATGGGTTTGGAAGGTGATGTTCAGACCCGTCAGGACACTGATAAATAAAGATTTATCTATTTTTGTTTTGAGTCGATATTTCTGTCGAGTGTCCTGGAAAACTGTGAACTGTTGCCCTTTAAGGAAACAGCTCAGGACACTGTCGGAAGAAACCATACTGAATACAAAATACATATAAACAAATAAAATAAAGAAACAACAGTCGAATATGGATGGAATCTATGGAACCACCAGTGCTGTCTGGTGGATTGGTGGCATTTCACATTGCAAAGGGGTGCAGGAAGAGTGGGCACCTAAACATTGTGGGCACCTCAATGTTAAATTGGATGAAATCATTGCTGTGTGTGGTTCTATTAACCTGACTGCGCCAGATGGTGGCAGCAGTGCGTATGCCTGCATACCGCTCTGATTTTACCATCTGGGATTGCTCGGGCAGACCCGATGTAAGGGGCGGGCCATTTTTTCAAATTCTTTAGCAGGTGATTGGATCATCTGTCTATCACAGTCTGGGAGTGCCAACTCCAACCACTCATATTGGCCTGTCTGCATGACGTTGCACCCAGAATCCGCCTCCTGGGTTTCCACGTGGTCTGCAGTCAGACTCTATTGGCTCAGAGCCGCTCAGAGCCCGCCCGTAGCTGCCGCTGATTGGTCCGGTCTGGGACTTTACGAGTGTTATCAACTCTCCCCGAGCGGTCTCAGATGGTAAAGTAGGGCCGTACGCACTGCTTTAGAAAAGATGCCAGCACTCACTTTAGTCTCCTTGCATTTTTATTTAATTATTGCCCCAGCAGCAGCATTTGCGGACGTTTCGACCCTCTCGGGTCTTCCTCAGCGTGTATCAGAGCTGCTGCCACCATCTGGCGGAGTCAGGTTAGTAGATTGCAGCAACGTATGAAAAAAAAGAAAAAAAAAAAGAAATGAGTGAAATGATTTACACCCTGAAAGGGTTGAGAACCACTGTTCTAGGTCATGACACCACACGTAATGACCAGAGGTCAAAGCAGGAACAACACAAACATAACAAGTAGGAATGTTGTGATCTGACCAGGGGTGTCCCACCAAATTCTGGGCCCTGGGTACAAGGATTCACTGCGGGCCCCCCATGAATGTTCTTCATAGGGGGAGGAGGCCCATTTACACTGGGAATGCATTATTATGCATTATTGTGTGTGTTAACTATTTGAATTATTATCATAATTTTTTCTTGAAAAAAGTATTTTTGAAAAACGTATCTGTTTTTATGTCAGTGGTGCTCAAACTTTTTCATGTCAAGGCCTCTATACACTTAAACTTTATGTTGCTTTGTTTACTGTTGAGTGAGAAAACAAACATTGCACATTAAGTTAATCATCTGGGGACCCCCCAAATTATTTTGGGGGGTCCCCTCCCCTGGAGGTCCGGACCCACAGGTTGAGAACCACTGTCTTAAATAACTTACAGCTGATGTACAGTATCTCTGCACACACACACACACACACACACACACACACACACACACACACACACACACACACACACACACACACACACACACACACACCCCTCTTGGTTCCATCTGAGGTGAAAACAGCAGGTCAGCAGAAAGCAGCTGAGATACTTTATGTCTGTAAATAAGAGAGGGGGGGGGGGGGTGATACAGTAGACCTCTCATCCCTGGGTGTGTGCGTGCGTGCGTGCGTGCGTGCGTGCGTGCGTGCGTGCGTGCGTGCGTGCGTGCGTGCGTGCGTGCGTGCGTGCGTGCGTTCAATATAGCGACCACGGTCCGGGATGAAATGCTGAGGTCACGGGGTCAACACGAAATGAAGGTGTAGCTTGTAAGAGCTGACACAGCACGCACATACGCACGCACGCACGCACGCGCACACACACACACACACACACACACACACACACACACACACACACACACACACACACACACACACACACACACACACACACACACACACACACACACACACACACACACACACACACACACACACACACACACACACACACACACACACACCAGATGATGCTGCTCCTGTGTATGATCTACAAACTGCTTTATGACCATGTTGACAACAACTCTCATCCACTTAGAGGGAGACACGCACACAAACATGCTCAGATCAGCTGACACAGTGACGACTCTTCTCCCTTCCCTAAAACACCCTGGACGACGCTCTACGCGTCTCAGACTCTTCTTCCTTCCCTAAAACACCCTGGACGACACTCCACGCGTCCCAGACCCTTCTCCCTTCTCTAAAACACCCTGGACGACGCTCCACACGTCCCAGACTCTCCTGGCTCCCAAACTGTGGAACAAACTCCCCCATCGCAGTTAGAACTGCAGACTCACTCCCTCCCTAGCTTCCACCGTGATCTGAAGACTCACCTCTTCAGACTTCACCTCAGAGCGTAGCACTCACCTTAGCACTTGTTCTATCCACGACAACTTTACTGGCTTATTCAAGACTAATAATATAAAATGGCCTATGGGGCCACTGGGATAGGGGCCCTGGGAGGGGGGCCACTGAGCTATATGCTACAAGGTGCATTTGCCCTATTTATTTCTGCAGTTAAGTCAGAGAGAAAAATGTGAACGCACCCCTTATAAGATCTATTGTTGGGACTTGGGCTGCTAAAGTGGGACACGTTTGGATAGACCCAAAAAAAAAAATTCTATTTCACACAGGCCTCTCTAATATAGACACAGTCTTTATTACGTGGATTAATTATAGCAGTTTTATTTTAGTTGGAATTAGCATGGCCTGTAATGTGGAGCTGTGAAGTACGGTAAGCTGCATAAGATAAGAGACAAGATACTTTTGATATGTTTTTTTGAAGAGCCTGCAGAGTGTTAGCAGCTGTCAGAGGACCTACATTAACCCATTTAGGGCCCAGAATTATTGAATGCTTTAGCCATTGAAAAATAGCAGATATACAAGCTCACAGCGCGGCACCGAGTGCCGCGCTGCAAGCTTGTAGATCTGCTATTTTTGAAAAAGTCGTGAAAATGTGTGCATATCTTTGAATATATGTATTTTCAAAGTGAACGTTAGCAACAAAAATGTTGCTTCTGGGTGGAACTAGATATTGTGAGATGGGGGTCCGTGGCCAAATAAATATCATTTTGGGGGTCCTTCACATGAAAAGGTTTGAGAACCTCTGACATGTTAGACTCTCAAGAACCGACTAACTGAGCTCCAGTTAAGTGAAACGGTCCATTTCTTTGACGATGGCTGGCGAGATTGCTGACATAGAAACATACGGTTTTTCAAAAAATCTTAGAAGGATTCAAAAGACACTTATAGAATCGGGTCAAAATTCAAATTTTCACAATTTTTCAAAAATAGCAGATCTACAAGCTCGCAGCGCGGCACTCGGTGCCGCGCTGGGAGCTTGTATATCTGCTATTTTTCAATAGTTAAAGCATAAAATAATGATACACAATAATGTGTACCCGTTCTGAATGAATTAATGAGCTCCCTGGAGGCTGGAAGAGCTGCGTGTGGGGAGGTAACTGGTGGAGCTGCCTGAAAGAAACTCGATGAGATTTTTATTCTTGTGTCTGTTTTACTGAGAATAAGGTTACCGGTAGATATAACTTTAGGATTAAGCATAGCTTTACTGAGGTTAAGGTTAGGAATGAGGTTAGGTTTAACTGTTTAAGCATAGTTTACAGAGCTATATAAGGATATTAAGCATCTCAATGGAAAATAACAAATAAGCCTTGCCTTACCCAAGTTTCCTATAGTTGACATTGTATCAGTGAACTGTACTGTCATGAAACTGTACCTTTTCCTATCCAAAACTTCTAATAAATACCTCAATCAATCAATCAATCAATCAATCAATCAATCAATCAATCAATCAATAGGCATAAACCATCAGCCCAAGCGAGTTTCTTTCTGGCGACTCTTCTGGTATTCCTCACTCTATTTAAGAGCTTAAAAAGCTTTTAAAGCTATACTGTGTAAGTTGCTCAACAACTGGTCAGTAGCCGTATTGCAGGTATTTTACCAAAAACCTGCGTTGCGTCTTCTTTTTATCATCCCTTTTTTCACCCGGGCCGCCGCGGACCACCAGACGCATCTGTAGATGGGTCTCGCGTCCCTCTACGACCAGGCGTTCGGGAGATACAGGCTACGACTCCTACACCAGAGTAAACACTGTTGTTGAGGCAAGCAACTTCCTGAGAAGACAGCAAGACGCGCTGTGATTGGCCGGTAGTGTATGATCTGCGCTGTGATTGGCCGGTAGTGTATGATCTGGGAGACAACGTATACGTAAGGATGCAGATGACGTAATTTTGCAGCAAAATCCCCGGCCAGGATCATAGAAAACATAATCTACAGAAGGCTTGAGGGGCTGAAATTCACGAAGTGGGTCTTCTAAAACTTTAGTGATTTAATAGTTAGATCAAATTTAAGATTTGTTTAATTGAAAAAGTTACATAGTATAACTTTAAATAGAGCACTAGGATGAAGAGGTTAACCCTTCCTGTGCCAACACGTCCAGGAACAAGATAACGGTTGCCATGGTTACCAGCTAAACAGGTGCCGCCTGGTGAGCTAAAACACTACATATCCCATCATGCAACTCGGCCGCCAGCATCATACATGGAGTGTCTATTCTCCATAGGCTCCGGTTCTATGCTGATGCAGAGAAGCGGCTTTATCTCGGAATCGACTTCCAAAACGCCAAGAAGGCCGAGAGCTGCTCTTTTTTCAAGGCGACAAGGCCGTGACGATAGGCCGCGGTTAGGATTTTATAGTTTCGCGACCGAATGCAAAAAAACTGACGTCCATTTTAAAATCGTCAGATTTACTCAACATGCACACGGACGTGGCTTCTGGGGCACTTCAAAATAAAGTGTAAGTGAACGGCGTCTCTCTACAGCACATATAATTCTACCAAAACAATGGCAGCCCAAAGCACCACTTCTTTAGAATGGCAGCTGGTGTTAATGTAATCCTCTATTGTATTGCGTGCGTGCGTGCGTGCGTGCGTGCGTGCGTGCGTGCGTGCATGCGAGAGTGTGTGTGACTGTGAGTGTGTGTTCAGGCCAGGGGTATGGGAGGTAAATCCACGTCTCAGCTTTAGTACCAGGCTGTAATAAATATCTTCAGAATATCTCTTTCAAAACATCGCTCAATAAACACAACTGACGATGGGACTCATCCATGCTGCCGATTGCATATTCATGCCGTCGCCCGAGCCAAGACAAAAGAATAACTCCTCTATATTTCTGAATGTAAATCATGTACATTTGAAATGCATCCTTGAGCATGGATATCCATGCATTTGCATGAAGATGTGACGTATGGGAGGTGAAGGGAAGGTGTATTAGCCAAATGGGTACGCGGGGGTACTGCAGGGGATACAGGAGAAAATGGGAATAGGCTATGTATTTCAATTTTACTGTTATGGGTAATGACGAAACATTGACAGTCTTTGTGTGAACCTGCTCATCTGTAAATTGTTAAACCAATTTACATAAACACCTTGACTAGTACAACTATTATTGAATAGAAAGCAATGATTCTGTACCATAATGCTATTTTATTTTGAACATATTGGCATTGGAACTGGAATTTTGTAAGCAATTTTATAAGCAAAATGCTGTAGACAGGGGAAGGGGGTACTTGGCTTCAGAAATCAGTATAAGGGGTTACTGCAACCGAAAAGGTTTGAGAACCACTGGGCTAACACATATCGACCAGACTAGGCGACAGAGCAAGGGTTTAAAAAATAAAATAAAATAAAAGTGCATTTGTCTCCCTACTGTATATGGCCTCCCACAGATCATAACCACCCAAGGAGAGTTTGATAAAACATGACCAATGATGAAAAACTCCCATACCTGCTGGGTGAAGTAAAACAAAGTGCAAACACAGCAGCAAGATTCGTGAGCTGCTGTGACAGGAGAAGGATATCAAATGGAACAAACCAATCACCTTAAAAACCATTGTATATATCCCTGCTCTGCCTGCACGTATCCTTGATGCATCTAAACTGTTACACTCTTTTCACTTGCACATATTTTGTTCCGATTGTATTGTATTGTACTGTGTACACTTCTGCTTTGGCAATGTAAACGTATGTTTTCTGATGCCAATAAATAGGGTGACCATATTCTGAAAATCCAAAAAGAGGACACTCTACCCGGCATATATATATATATATATATATATATATATATATATATATATATATATATATATATAATTTTTCCCCCAATTTTTTTTTCTATTACTAGTTTACCGCTCAATTATGCCCTATACCACTAATAGCCTATTATGTATTCAATTTTGAGGGGGTTCCAATTGGACCCTTTACAAATCTATTAATAGGCTAGAGATCCACTGATAAAGTATGCCTTTTGGCTCCTGTATGAACGTTCAGCTTTGTAACTAAATAAAAGAGAGGTAGCCCATTATTCAAACCGCCGTATCTTCTGCTTAAAGCCCTTTGCACACAGGACAGTTGCGTTTTTTTCGTTTGCGGCATGAATAAAACGCATTGGATTTGGTGTGCAAGGCTGTGCGGAATCAGCGCTGCGGATCCAAAAAGGAGTCATAAAAGGAGTGATGAGTTTTTTACCGCATGCGACAAGACGCACGAATCGAACTGGGTTCGATCGAGAAAAAAACGCACGGCGGCAGCCACTCGTCGCACGGCTAATTCGGAGCCGGTGTGCATGAGGTCATAGAGAATCATTGTTTTCTTTTCAAAAAATTATATTGTCCGTTTTATCCGTGCGGTTAAACGCGCCTGTGTGCAAAGGGCTTTACAAGGTTGTAGAAAAGATTCTGTCAATTTAGTTAGCAGAAGAGCTCTCACCTCGCACAGACTGTCTTGTAAGCTACTTTGCAGTGTTATGGGCTTGAAGCAGAACTTTTATAATTGTAAATGCCTAAATGGACACAGAAGACTACCAGCTTTGCTGACAGAACGCTCTGCTTCTCAATGTTGGTCAGTCGCACTTTTTGTGCATTTCATCAGTGATTGAAAGCCGCGGTCGTCGCGAGCACCTTCGCCTCGCCGATACGCATCCGTAGAGCCGTCATTTTTAGACCAGGATTGAGGGAGTAGCAGGCAAGATTCCTTCACCAATGTAAACACAGTTGCTGAGGGAGTGAGCATTAATAGCGTTTGCAGTTCGTTTGGCTCTGCGCTGCGCGATCTGCTGCAGAGCTCTGCTCTGCTCTGCTCTGCCTCTGATCTGAAAGCGAGACAGGCTGAGGGAGGGAGGGATCGCAGGCAGAGAGTAGTATGAATAATACACGTTCCGGGGTTAGCGCCTCTCACAGTGTGTTTCCAAAAGAACCATTGAACGTGCATTGTAAATGTCCGTGCTTAAACTGTGATATGCGCGAAACCCCGGACATTTGAAGGAATTTATAAAACCCCCCGGACCGGCCGGACAGCCCCCTAAAAGAGGACATGTCCGGGCAAAAGAGGACGTATGGTCACCCTACCAATAAAGCCCTTTGAATTGAATACAGTAGCGACATGATCAACTATCTAGATACATTAGGCTACTGACTGTTTGTCCACTTATTGAAAACATTTAGAACTACTTTTACTATTATTTTATGCTTTATCTATTACAAAATAGCAGCTAAGCTCACAGCCACACAGCAAGCTTGTAGATCTGCTATTTATGAAAAAATAAATCTTTTTTTTTTTTTTTTTTTTTGCAAATCTAAAAGCGAATATTTGTAATTCAAATATTTGCTTCTGGGGGGTCCCTGGAACAACATGTTTTGAGATGGGGGTCTGCGGCCAAATGCATGTCATGTTGGGGGTCCTTGACATGAAAAGGCTTCAGAACCATTGATTTAGAAGAAGGATTTAGAAGACATTTTTTTAGAATCGGGTCGAAAATATTCAAAGACTTGCACAATGTCAAAACAAGCTTGTACATCTGCTATTCTTTTAATAGCCAAAGCATAACATAATGGTTAAAGTGTTTCCAGGTTAACTTCGCATCACCAGACTTTCCACCGCGGAGGAAAGCCTTAGCCTGAATTGACATTTCGTTTCACTCCATTATTCAGTCTGAACGTGCTTTCATCTGCAGCCGTTTCTGGGATGGGCGTTGCCAAAGAGGCAGTCTTCTGCGATTGGTTCACGGCCTGACCAATCACAACAGTAGCAAAGCAGATGACGTAGTGTTGCTAGTGGCTAGCCTGTTGCTTGCTACTTGCTAACCAAAGAAACAGGCAGAACAGGAGTGCTACGAACTAGTAATCAAACACATGTCTGCTACTGATGTTTCGTAGGTAGCGAGATCGATACGATCGCATATTACCGCGGCGGGCGACACAATGTTTATGTTTGGGAATGTGCGGTACGGTCCGGCGGCGGCGCTGGGTTACTTGCAATCGCACATGAGTTCTGGGAAAACCCCACCCACGCTGCTCTCAAGCATCGACGTCATCGAGTTGAAGCTACGCTGATTCACTGTACGGATTTCCAAACGAGGAAAACCTCTTCAATGAAAGCACCACCAGACCTCTGAATCAAAAATTTTAAAGGGGTGTGTCTAGAGATTCAGGGTCTGGAACCAGGCTAGGAAAGAATGGTATTTGTTCTAAACCTTACGGACTTACGGACTTACGGACCTTACAGACTTACGGAACCATTGCTGTATTGACTTTGACCTCTAAGGAACTATTGCTGTATTGACTTTGACCTCTAAGGACCTTCCAGGAAGAGTGCTCATGTGCGCCTTGCGGTGACACGCTTCCTAGTTTCTTCTTTTTTCGCACTGATTTTTGACACTGCACTATTAGGTTGTTAGTGTTGGTAGTTTCTGAGTATTTTTGCTTTGTTTAACAATGACAGTGAGATACTTGTTTGCACTAACTAGCATTGACTGCTATGGTCTCTTTTGCAAGACACTTTATGTATATATACTTATATATTATTCGCCCCCTCTATTGATGCACCTTCTCTTTATTGGTACTGTACTGCTCTTGTCTTTGTTTTTGTTTTTTTCCCTCTTATCTATCTTTTCTACTGTATACTGCTGTGCTACTTCTGGACAACTGAATTTCCCCCTTGGGATAATAAAGGTATCTATCTATCTAAACCGAGCTGTGTGATCTGGTTTAGGAAAAAAACAAATGCTGCGGTGGTTGGTTTCCAGTTGGCGTCACATTGTTTCTGTTCCCCCACATAATGCAAAACAACCAGTTTAGTATCTCTAGTCACACTAGAAGTTACAATAAAACAAGATACATACCAAATTATCATTAAACCAAAAGAAACAAAATGATTACACCAATTTAAACCAATTTTACGAATCATTTTGGAGATGCACATCGCCAAATGTTTCGCTCAGGAGGGGATGAGACAACGTGGGGTCTCTCCTCTACATGGAAAGTGTCTTCAGAGACGACTTGTTGTTGACACTTACAATAAAACGGAATTGAAACTGAATGATGTTACGTTGCTAGAGCTGCATTCTACACAAACCCCTCCCCCCCCCCCCCCCCCCCCCCCCCGAGTGACAACAAAACGGTTTCTCCTCTATTGAAGTAACATCAGAGAGGAGTCTGACGTGACAACACGTCTGCCTGTCAGGCTGGGAATCAATGTTCTGTCCCAGAATCTGTATGTCTGTCTGTCTGTCTGTCTGTCTGTCTGTCTGTCTGTCTGTCTGTCTGTCTGGCTGTCTGTCTGTCTGTCTGTCTGTCTGTCTGTCTGTCTGTCTGTCTGTCTGTCTGTCTGTCTGTCTCTCTGTCTGTCTCTCTGTCTGTCTGTCTGTCTGTCTGTCTGTCTGTCTGTCTCTCTGTCTGTCTGGCAGGCTGGCTGGCCACTCACTGTCTGATAGCGTCTGTCTGTCTGTCTGCATTCCGACAAATCAATAAACTTTTTAGAACTCAGGAGGAAACACACCAAACGCAGACAAGACAGCAGTCTGGCGCTGCTCGCTGAAAGAGAAAACAAAGAGTGTGTTTTTAACCCATTTAGGCCTAGCATTATTGATTGCTTTAACTATTGAAAAATAGCAGATGTACCAGCTCGCAGCGCGGCACCAAGTGCCGCGCTGCAAGTCAGTGCCAATGACGGCTTTTGACGTAAATAAGAAAAATGTATTATTATTTTTTTTTTCTTTTTTTTTTTTCTTTTTTTTTTACTCATCTGGTGCCGATCCCGAACTAGTTCGGCTTTATTTCAATCCAATACAATCTTTTTTTTATTAATTCACTTACCCCGAGCTGCTTGTAGAGTCGTGGGTGGTCCTGGCTCGCTAGCCGCTAGCCAGCTAGCCGTTCTACTCTGTCCGACGATATATTCCATTAAAAATGGTTTAAAATACATTTTTGAGCTCCCCAATGTTCACCCGATGTTCGGCGCCGCTTCCGATGAGTACACGAGTGTGCCGATCCCGAAGTAGTTCGGCTTTATTTAATTAAATGAATAAAATGATAAGAGGCCTTCTGAAGCCTGGCCTGATTTTTCTAGCTACTAGCCGAAAGCTAGCAACCTCCCGGCCGGCCGTAATTTGCGAATCTCCGCCTAATCCAATGAAAGACCGCATCTTTAAAGGCTTATATCTCTTTTTTGTGTTTTAGGGAAGCGGCGCGAGGTTTATTTACGGCGAAATCGCCCAAAAATGATCTTTTAGATGACAAAATGGGAATAGCCATTCTGTTCGCATCTTCATCCGGGACATTTCCATGCCGTGCATGAACGTGAGCACGTCAGGTCCTGGAAGGTGAAGTCCTGGAAGCTAAAGCGCTCGCCTATGCTGGCATTCTTTGGCCCCTAGAGGGCGCTGGCACTCAAAGAGTTAAGATGTCAAAATGACCTGAGATCAGAGAGATGCTTTTCTCTGTTTGTGTGTTGGCTCCCTCGTTTAGCTGATTGAGAAAATGTGTGTCCATTCTAGTGGATGGACACTTTTTTTTATTCATTCAGCTCTATCTCTGGAACCATTTGTCTGATTGACAAAATTATTTTTGCCACTGAATCACAACAACTGTGTCTGGGGAAAACAATCTTTTTTTTCATTGCATAGTAAAGAAAAACATACAAAATCCTGGCACAGGGACCTTGGGGCCATTTTGGCCCTGGCATGGAAAGTGTTAAGTGAAAAGGACCTTTTCTTTGACGATGGCTAGCCAGATTGCTGACATAGAAACATAGGTTTAAAAAAAAAAAAAAAAAAACTTAGAAGGATTCAAAAGACACTTATAGAATCGGGTCAAAATTCAAATTTTCACGATTTTTCAAAAATAGCAGATCTACAAGGGCGCAGCGCGGCACTCGGTGCCGCGCTGTGAGCTTGTATATCTGCTGTTTTTCAATAGTTAAAGCCTAAAATAATAATACTAAATAATGTGTATACCCGTTCTGAATGCGTTAAGCACTTCTCTCTCTATCTGCAGCTTGAAAGCAAACAACAGGAACTAAAGTGGCCCCCGAAGTCAACTTATCACGTCAGATTATTGTTGTTCTGTCGCGTCTACGACCGGCGGGAGCCTTGAGAGCCCGTTTTAACGGCGCTCTCAGTGGCTGCAGACACAGTCGTTAGCGTCGTTGTTTACTAATCACCGCCGGAACGCCAGAAATGCCCGGCGATGCGGAGACCGCAGCGGAAAGCTGTCAACTTAAATAACAACTATAGTGGCACAGAGAGCTACTGCTACTGGAGTAAAGTAAAATAATACCTCTGAATTGTACTTATAAAGTTCTTAGTACTTAGTTACTTATTGCCACTGGTGCCACTGATCCAGTCCAGCATTCAAATTATAATATTATAATAATTGATAATAATAATAGTCCCTCTTATAAATGATATCTTAAAACAACTTGGAAAAATGGAATTGAAATGGAAATGGAAGCTGCGATGGAATTAGAAAGCTTGAAAAGTAGGCAACTGTTCATGTAGCGGAGGTGCTCCGAACCTCCCCACCCAGTTTCGTACCCAGGTCTCCCACGCGAAAGTCCAATATCTTAACCACTAGACCAAAGAGACATCTCTTTGATCTCTTTAGTGCCCGGGTAGCTCAGTCGGTAGAGCTCTTGCCTTTGTACCGCAAGGTCATGGGTTCGATTCCGGGCACCGCCAACTCAGCGAATGAGTAGCACGGCTTGGCAAGTCGTGCGGCAAGTACTGGGAGCTGATGGTAGGTGTGGCGCTCCACCTCAGCAGTCCATCTCCCAGGGGTCTAGCGCATTGTAACGGGGACAGACTCCCGCGTGTTACCGGCTGATACCGACAATAAGCCACTCCCGACCTACTTACCTACTTGTTATGTGTGTTTGGGCTTCATGTTTAGGGCATGTACTGTAAATATTAATTACACTAAGTATAGGCAGAAAAACATAAAATCCCACATAAACTCTTTTTTATTTGTTTTTGGGCTTTTATGCCTCTATTGATAGGACAGTAGACTGACAGTGTCTGACAGTTGATGTATACAGCCAGTCGATATCTATAGAGCACCAGAGTCTACTGTCATTTACACATATCCTACATGGGTCGTGTTTCTTTGTTTTCTCTTCCCCATTCTGAATTCCCATAGACGTGTTTTCATATCACGTCAAATACGGTGTTCCAAAAATAAACAATAATGATCTCTGTGTTTTGACATATGGATATGAAGCATCGACTGGCGTCGAGACAGCTACCGTATTAAATATGTACAGTATGTCTCAAATATCTAGAGATTCGAAAGTGTTTTGTCTCAGGTCACTCGTGTAAATAACCTTTCACATCCACATCAGCCCTGAATTACGCCGTTACTTTTTTCTTACGTCACATTACGTCACGTAAATATACAAATCTTTCCCCCCTAAGATATTAGTCCAGGCGTTTCGGGCAGTATTTTGATGGAATCGTGCACTTTATGAAAGAAGCATGAAATTTGGCACACAGTTAGAACATGCTATATGGAATATTTTTGGCTATAGGGGCATTGCAGATTTGTCTTGGGAAACTTGTGGGTGCCAATCAAAGTTGGGCTCTCATAGACTTTACTATAGAGTAAAAAAAAAAAAAAAAAAAATGCTTTAAGTAGCATATGAGGGGTCAAACTAGGTGTTTTTCGGGATTCTGAATCCAATGCAAGCATTTGTTTTGCAGGAAAAACATTCCTTGGGCTAAACACTGACCCCATAATTTGGCAATAAAACTATGGTTTAGTGATGAGTCATCACTTTTCACAGTTTTGTGGCAGCTGTTTCTTGGAAAGGAATGTTTTTCCTGCAAAACAAATGCTTGCATTGGATTCAGAATCCCGAAAAACACCTAGTTTGACCCCTCATATGCTACTTAAAGCATATTTATTTTTTGTATTATTTTACACTATAGTAAAGTCTATGAGAGCCCAACTTTAATTGGCTCCCACAAGTTTCCCAAGACAAATCTGCGATGTCCCTATAGCCAAAAATGTTCCATATAGCATGTTCTAACTGTGTGCCAAATTTCATGCTTCTTTCATAAAGTGCACGATTTTTGCCTGAAACGCTCAGACTATACGGTATGTCCAGAAGAAAATCTGTTTCCATCAGAACAGACTGAAAATAACTTCATGCTTGATGTGTGACCAGTCACAACTCGTTGTGAGCTTGTAGATCTGCTATTTTTAGTGAGGAGAGTCGTGGTAGATGGAAGAAAAAAATTATAATAACTCGCCAAGTACTGTGTTTTACTAAGCATTTTGTGAGTGGTTAAACTGAAGTGATATTGATATAAATTCCAAATATTATCAAAGTATCCTGATCGAGACACCCCTGGACTGGTGTCATGGCACCCTGGGGTGCCACGACACCACCCACGTGGAGAGAGCCTGATCCAGACTGCAGGAAAAGAGCAGAATATGGAACCAAGTTAGAACCAGAGTCACACAGATTGATGCTGCAACGATCCAAGGTTCTTTCACAGCAGGCTGTTTACCAACACTATGGAATATTATTACACTCCTCATTATTTTTCTCAGTAATTGCATCACAAGCACTCTAGCCATCCGTTTTTATGAAGAATTACTTTTCAAGTCCCAGCTAGCCTCTAACAAAGTCACGCAGTGAACAAACACTGACTGTGGGTTGTTTTTGCCACAAAGCGGGCCCACACACATACAGTTCCATAGGCAATGTAGGCCCCTATATATATATATATATATGTGGCGGAGAGAGTCGCAACCCCAGCCTGAAGCCTCAAAAGTCTAGTATCTGCTCTCATTCCATAGGGATATCCCTTTGGAGTAATGGTTAAGATATTGGACTTTCACGCGGGAGACCTGGGTTCAAAGCTGGGTGGGGACGTTCGGATCACCTCCGTTACATTGGTGCCGTGACCCGGATGCGGGCTTCCCCGTAGGAGGAGGTCAAAGGGGGGTGAGTGTGGCGGAGAGAGTCGCAGCCCCAGCCTGAAGCCTCAAAAGTCTAGTATCTGCTCTCATTCCATAGGGATATCCCTTTGGGGAGGTTCGGATCACCTCCGTTACATATATATATATTATTAATTATTTTTATGCAGACATCCCAAGTCTCCCGGATGTTGCGGGAGTCTCCCGGAAATCAGCGTGTCCTCCCGGACACCCGCGACAGGCACTGAACCTCCCGGAAATCGCGTCCGCTCACGCAAATTTCTGCTGGATCCGGTCTAGAGAGTTTAGAGACCGGATCAGCAACCCGCGACGTGTTCTGATTCGTCGTCGAACTGTCAATCTGGCAAATGAATGATTGTCATTCGCTGTGGGAGATGTGCATGGGCGTCTAAAACTGACCAACCACTGGTCTCAGATGCAGAGACTGGGTTCTCTGACAGAAATACATCATGCTATAAGTTAACCCGATTATATTAAGCCTAAAATGGTTCCGCCGCCGTGCAGAACCGTTTTAACAGTTTTTAACCACAGAAAAAAAACGCGCGAGGGGCGAAGGGGTGCACTCGCGGCGAGGGGGTGCACGCGCACCCGATTCGTGCATTTGGGAAATGCTCCCGGAAATGCTGATCTCCGGGTTGGGATGTCTGTTAATGCCAGATAGCTACGTTGTCCCTGAACTTCCCACGAAAACTGCTAGCGTAGCCACTTAGCACAGCACTGGGACAGGACCTGGCACAGCTGATTTGCATGTTGATTAGACCAGTGCGGTAATGCTGCTTATTATTCACACGGGTAGATCGCAAACCAATCAGATTGCTTCGTCGGCACTACCCGTTGTAAAATAAATAATAACCATTGGCTCCACTGGGATACTGGAATACTTTTCTTTCCAACAGTTTTGGACATAAAAAGTGTCCTCTCCAGACCATGAATGCAGTTTTTATGATGGTGAAAGAAATGCAAAATGCCCCTCTTTCCATGCCACACCTGAAGGCAGCATTGAAGAGAACTGCCTTGTTCAAACTCTGCTGAACTTGAATGCAGCATCTTATAAGAATTGCCCTTTCTGTGTAGAAATCCATGCTGTTACGCCACATCTCCAGTATTGCCTTTTTTATGCTTATTGTGGTATCATGTACCGAAAATAGCCGACCTCCAAGCTCACAAACGCGTCGCATTGTGACGTGTTGTGAGCTTGGAGGTCTGCTATTTTCCATATGTTTCACCAAAAGGCCTTTAGAAATTTCTCTCTGTCTCTCTAGAGCTCAAAAGGAGGAGTGCACAGCTCAGTTGTTGAGGTGCAGACCAATGCAGATAACAATGATTGAGAAGAAAGAGGCCCCACAGCTCTTCAGCCACCATGCAAAAGATTTATTTCAATAACCAACATTTCGACTAATTGCCAGTCTTCCTCAGTGTTAAACAGAATGACAGAAACAACATCTTTTAAAGGGACTGGGAACAAGAGGTGGAGTCATCTCAAGGAGGTGTCCTCAATCTCCCCATCAAACCTGGGTGGGGTGGATAATTACTCATCACTGGCAAGTGACTATAAAACTGCCCCTGCCTCTCTAACATTCTCTGCACTTCCCTGCAGGGACGTGCTGGCCATTGGGAAAAGCGGGACAACTCCCGAATGGCCGGTTCATTCTCGGCCGGTCCGGCCATTAGGAAAAAATTAAACTGTTTGCACAAAAGTAGTGAAAACAGCAGATCTACAAGCACACAACGCCTCGCACCGCGAGGCGTTGTGTGCTTGTAGATCGGCTGTTTTCACTAGTTTAAATAATTTTTTAAATGATAAATACAAAACAAACTGTTTTGGACATACAAGGTTTCCACCCAACAACAACAAAATATAGGCCTAATTCATGTAATTGGCCCACTGGCTTGTCACTTGTCATGATCTGAAATGGCAAATCTTTGAGTAGCAGCAGCGCTATAGAGAGAGATCTCTCTCTATAGCGCGCAATGAGGGCCTCTCCAACTCTTTTTCCCGGGCTGAATCAAGCAGGGAAGCTTCCCTGCTTGTGCATGTGTGTGTGCGTGTGCATGTGTGTGTGCGCGTGTGTGTGTGTTGTGGATCCTATTAGCCGAGGCTCTGCCTCTCCTCCCCGGCTGTTGCAGAATAAGAACTATTTTTTTCACGCCCTGAGATTTATCTGAGCTGCAAACATGTTGCGGAAAAACCTCCATTAATACCGGAGTGCTTGCAGGAGGAGATAAACCACACACACGCACACGCATGCACGCACGCACGCACGCACGTCGCACGCACGCACGCACGCACGCACGCACGCACGCACGCACGCACGCACGCACGCACGCACGCACGCACGCACGCACGCACACACACACACACACACACACACACACACACACACACACACACACACTTATCTGTGGTGTGGTGTGTGTACAAGATGCTCTACAAGCGTTGCAGTTACACTTTGATGCAAGATTCAAAGACCTTATTCGCAGTGGCGGAAAGTAACTAAGTACATTTACTCAAGTACTGGGGGAAGAAATGAGGTACTTTTGACTATAATTACCTGAACACAATCATTAATTTGAGATGATCACATTGTTACAAGATACAGCTTGTAGATCTGCCATTTATAATTACAAATTTACAATGCAGTCTTTTATACACAGACCCCACTTTGAGAACCACTGATTTAGAAGTGTATAGCTTCTAACCAGGGGTCTTCAATGTTTTCAGGCCAAGGACCCCTTAGTTGAGAGAGAGAGATGAAGCAGGGACCCCCCACAACCTTCATAGATTCCGTATAGTTTAATTGTTTGACAGCACAATCATCATGTATTTTGGATTCATGTCAATTTCTGTTTTCAGATATTTCACTCTGTACTTAGTCTGCTCTTTTCCCCCTCTACACCAAACCTCTTTGCCGGAAATAGACGATCTACAATTTCACAAGGCCTCGCAGCGCGAGGCGCTGTGAGCTTGTAGATCGGCCATTTTTGGCTAAAGTTCTCAGAATGTGGATGCTATAGGGTTCAAGTGGTTAATATAAAAATGGAGAAAAAAAGCTTCTATCGCACAAAGATTTGGAGGACCCCCTGTAGTAACTCTAGGACCCCCTAAGGGTCCCAGACCCCCTGTTGAAGACCCTTGTTCTAACCTACCAACAAAGGTCCAATTTATACCTCTTTCAGGGTGATTAGACGGTGTAGGGTTGGACATTACCAAGCCCTGTGTGATCTGTTGGGAATAGATGAAGATTGGCAGGCACATGCACACATACACATCAAAGGGGGCTTGAGCCCCTGCCCCTTTACCCGCCTGTAAAAAGTGCCTTCTTCAGATCATGAATGCAGTTTTCACTATGGTGAAAGAAATGCAAATGCCCCCTCTTTCCATGCCATACCTGAAGGCTGCATTCAAGAGAATTGCCTCGTCAAAACTCTGAACTTGAATGAAATGCAGCATCTTATGTTGAAAGAATTGCCCTCTCTGTGTAGAAATCCATGCCGTTACGCCACATCTCCAGTATTGACTTGAATATGCTTAGTTCAGTGTGGTATCAAGCACCGAAAATAGCCGACCTCCAAGCTCACAAAGCACCGCAGCGCGACGTGTTGTGAGCTTGGAGGTCCGCTATTTCCTATATTTTCACCAAAAGGCCCCTTTAGAAATGTCAGCCCCTGCCTCTCTAATATTCTCTGCACGTCCCTGCAGATTGGCATAAAGCTCCTAAAATACATGGTTCCTTTAGAATAGATGAAGATTGGCATGAAGCTGTTAAAATGCATGGTTCCTTTTCTTAAAAAGCTATAAAGCCAACGTCCTCAAAGTCCCTCCGCCTCAGGCTCTCTCGGGAGTCTAATAAAAATAATTGTGTCATTGCTTTTTTTCCCTCCTGTGACCCAGGAAGCCATGGTTATATTACAGAGCAGAGGAAAAGTAATTTATGTTTTTAATGCGTTTGTCACTGTCACGCTGCCCTGGCTGAGTTATGTAGCCTTAGATTAGGATATTAAAGAGGTGGTGCCATAGTTTTGTACTTTTTAATGTGTTGTATGTGTCTATGGAGTTAAAATTTACTCTGTAGACCACCGGATGGATGGAAAATGCAGGTTTGTGCAAAGACTAATGTAATGTAGACAATAGGCCTATCAAGGCCAATCTTTCTTTGCAATGGCAGAGTTGTCTGGCTACGCAAGGCTACATGTAGTCTGATGCTAGACTGATGTCAGGTTCAATTGTAGACATGGCATCCTATTGTTTGTACTAGAGGTGTAACTGCATCGAAATATCGTTTTTAATTAAACAAAATCGAAGTATATCGAAATGAAAACAGCTAAAATCAGATTGTAGCATTTGACTTTGTATCGAATCGAATCGTCAGTGCAAATAATCGATCGTATCGAAACTACCTACTTGTGCATTGTATTTAGCATTTTTAAGAAGGAAAATGAAAAGAAGCTGTTTAATTACTTTTCCATTCCATATAGCTACTCATGGTCTATCGATAAATGTGTGTAATCTCTGTGTTCATGTCAAGGTTCAGGTTTGTCCATATGTGTTGAAATATAATGTCTTTGACAGATAATCACAGTGTTTACTTATTTATATCCATAATAATACATGTTTCCCTTAAAAACCTGCACTATTGACACGTTTCACACAGAATGAATTTCTTTGCTAAATAGTTACTACCGGTATATCGATTTTAAATCATCGAATCGTATCGTATCGCCATGAATAAACCAATATCGTCCACGCATCGAATCGTCAACCATGTATCGTGATACGTATCGAATCACTATTAAAATGTATCGTTACACCCCCCTAGTTTGTACAGATTACCTTTTTTTCCTTATACTGTTAGGTTCTTGATTACCTATCTTACTATTTCTATGCATTTGATGTAATACCTCATTTGCCTTGCTTATTGTGAATCACTGGAATAAGAGCATCTGTTAAATGTCTACAACTAGACCTTACCCGTTCGAAGATATGTTCTCCAAAATATGTGCAGAGTGTGGGTTTGTGGGGAAAGTTACTGTAACTGGTGCGTGCGTGAGAATATGTGGGAGCATCATAATGTAAGGAGCAGCTCATGGGGGAGTGTATTTTTATGATCGATACAAATAATTTAACAGCAAATTTAGGTGATGAATGCGCTTGCTCCACATTTTTTTTCATACCCGTTGGAAGATGAGACACACATCAAACGCACCTGGTGAGAGAGAGAGAGAGGGTGAGAGAGAGAAAGAGAGAGAGAGAGAGAGAGAGAGAGAGAGAGAGAGAGAGAGAGAGAGAGAGAATGCACATTCCTAACTGTGAGAGAGAGGGGTGTGTGTGGGGCTACAGATCCCATGGCCTGGAGGAACGGACAGTAACCCTGGCAACAGACAGCAGAAAACGCTAATAAACAGCTTTAATTTGGGAGAAATGAAATTTGGGCTCCGTCACCATCTGTATAATGCTAATGGCCAATACCATGTGAACTTTGGGATCAGTTGCTGAAGCGAGTGAATAGATAAACGTGGATAAGCGTGAGCGTTAGAGCATGAGTTAGAGTGTGAGTTAGAGTGTGAGTTTGCTTGTTTAATAGATAGATGTAAATTGCAATGGTAAATTATTAACAGCAAAAGCTTTCTCCAGCTATAGCCATATATATAGTCTTAGTGTGTGAACCCACGCTTTTCCTTTATTCTTTTATGCCTCTTTTGGTTTTATTTCTCCCATTTTTATGTTTTCTTTAAAAGCCCTTTTATGTGTGATTGTAAAGCACTTTGATGTGGGCCTGCCTTCAGAAGCAGAGAGTTCAGTGTTAATGTTGCGTGGAGCAGGAGGATTATGGAGCGCAGACCAAACCAACTGCTGCTGGGAATCGTCATCTTTTCACCTCACAATTAAACACTTAACATTCCTGACCCACCAAGCAAGTCCAAACCTGCTATCTCCATATTTAAACACGTGTTGTAAAGTAAATATGTAGATTTACTTACTGTACTTAAGCACTTGAGCTATTTGTACTTTACTTGAGTATTTCTAGTTTTCAGTACTTTTACTTCTACTCCACTACATCTTGGATCCAAATATGCCATTACATTTATTTGAAAACTTTAGTTACTAGTTACTTTGCAGATATATAAATTCTGATATTGCATACATAAACAACTTTAGCCCTAATTTATACCATGGCTATTTGAAAATAGCCGATCTACAAGCTCACAATGCGTCGCGATGCGACGCATTGTGAGCTTGCAGATCTGCTATTTTCAAACATTTCGTACTTTTACTTTTTGTACATTTTGATGCCAAAACATTCATACTGTTAGAATTCAGGACTTTTACTTGTAACAGAGTATTTCTACATTGCAGTATTGATACGTTTACTTAAAGTTATACTATGTAACTTTTTTTATAAAACATATCTTAAAATTGTCCTAACTATTAAATCGCTAAAGTTTTAGAAAAAGTAAATATGTAGATTTACTTACTGTACTTAAGCACTTGAGCTATTTGTACTTTACTTGAGTATTTCTAGTTTTCAGTACTTTTACTTCTACTCCACTACATCTTGGATCCAAATATGCCATTACATTTATTTGAAAACTTTAGTTACTAGTTACTTTGCAGATATATAAATTCTGATATTGCATACATAAACAACTTTAGCCCTAATTTATACCATGGCTATTTGAAAATAGCCGATCTACAAGCTCACAATGCGTCGCGATGCGACGCATTGTGAGCTTGCAGATCTGCTATTTTCAAACATTTCGTACTTTTACTTTTTGTACATTTTGATGCCAAAACATTCATACTGTTAGAATTCAGGACTTTTACTTGTAACAGAGTATTTCTACATTGCAGTATTGATACGTTTACTTAAAGTTATACTATGTAACTTTTTTTATAAAACATATCTTAAAATTGTCCTAACTATTAAATCGCTAAAGTTTTAGAAACCCCACTCTGTTAACTTTTTCTCTGCCATTTTAAACATAGCTGTAGTAAGCAGCTGCCAAATTGTCCTTACCTTTTAGCGTGGGCACGCGCACGCATCGTGCACAATCTGTGCGCGACTCATCTAGTAGACGTGTAGACTCGGTGACAAGCTTTCGAATACAAAAAACCCCATTGAAAAAGACATATCCGTTGCCACGCTGTATCTCTGCTTATCAGCCAGTGTTTACATGAAAAAGCATTGAAAAAAGCCAACTGTGCGCTATGGTAACACGTGGACACGTTCGCGCACAAAACGCACGATATGTGCAGGGATCATAATCCAGGCGTGTAGAGACTGGATCAAAGTTTCCAAACGCAAAAATCCGATTGAAAAACGAGCGTTCCGTCGCCGAGTAGCTTTCTTTTCTGTTACACTGTAAACTAATGGAGGCGGGACTATGGCCCAGGCTCAGACTGGATACGGAAAGCTGGATCCGGTCCAGACCGGAAATGACCGGATACAGTTAGGGGGGGCGGGCCTAAAGAGCCAGAATTAGCGAAAATCTGCGCTAATACTTTTAATCCTTTCATAATGATTAAAGCTAATTAAACTTTACGGGCTCTACGGGCATGGCAGCGCGGTACAGCGGGAAATCTACGGTCTCTACGGGGATCGCGAGGTATGAGTTAATTTCAGCTCCCAAAGCCTTTTCTTTATATGTGTTCTACTGAGCCCTGGTGGCCGTGACCGGGGCTGTTTTTCCCGGCAAAATTACGTCATATGCATCATTCTGTACACGTGTCTCCCTACCGGCCAATCAAAGCCCAGATCATACACTGCTGAGCTCTTCAGGAAGTACACTGCAGTGTTTACACTGGGCTAGGAGTCTAGCATGTAACTCCCCAACCGAGGCTCGTAGAGGGACACGAAAGACCTCTATGGTCTGAATGCCCGGTCCGTGGCGAAAAACAGACGAAAAAAGCAGACGCGACCGTGGTTTGCTCTACTGCTACTGACCACTAGTTGAGCAACTTACACAGTATAGCTTTAATTACAAAATGTGAGTAATTTTTCCACCACTGTTGAACACTTACATTCATGACCCACCAAGCAAGTCCAAACCTGGTATCTCCAGATTTCAACTTGTTTTTTTTTTTTAAGTTTTGGTCTCATTATTTCTTGGTCTCATTCATCGCCCAGAGCAAATTAAAAAAAAAAGACCACGATTTGTACGTTTTTCTCAGCTTTTCAAGAAGTCACTGAATAATTACCTCCTGTTCGATCGATCCCTCGATCGACGCAGACAAAGAGGTTTCTCTGTTCGCTTCCGTGAGAAAAGGAATACAAAAGAGCATCTGTAGTTGGAAATATAGCATGTTTTGCCAAATAACCAACTGAGGCAAGATTCGGGATGGGATGATATGCGATATCATTCATCGTGATAAAAAAACACTCACGATAATCGTATTGTGGGGATTTAAAGCTATACTATGTAACTTTTCCAATAAATCAAATCTTAAAATTGTCCTAACTATTAAATCGCTAAAGTTTTAGAACACCCACTCCGTTAATTTCAGCCCCGAAAGCCTTTTCTTTATATGTTTTCTACTGAGCCGTGAGGGGGGCTGCATTTCGCGGCAAAATTACGTAATTTGCATCCTTCCGTATACGTGTCTCTGCCATGTGTTGTGAGCTTGTAGATCGGCAATTTTTTGGTCAATGTTCCGCCCCAGGATAATGGATTTAGATTTTTCGCGATAATATCGTAAATCCTGATTTCTTTTGTCACAATACTCGTAATATGACATTTTCATATTGTCTCATCCCTAGGCAAGATACTAGGAAAGCTATTGAGGCGAGATACAGGCGTTCCCCCCCCACCAAAAAAAAAAAAAAGGTCTCTCGCGAACCAGCACAGCTGATATCTTTGTTTGATGAGAGCGTGTAGTAGTGCTCATTATTTGCACGGGCAGAGAGCTATTTCAACCAACCATATCGCTCCGTCGGAACTACTGGTGGTTGTATAATCTGTATTTACTGAGCTGTTGAACATACAAGGTCTCCACCTGACAGAGACGGAGTAAAGAGTTTAGTTTGGATACGGAGGCTCTGTACAGTAAGTGGAGAATGAACTCTCTATACAGTGTATATGTGTGACCCTCCAAGCGTCTAAAGTAGGATATAATAGTTATCATCCTCTACTTCATAAACTGGGGTTTATTTACCAAAGATACTTTTCATTTGTACAGTATTTATAAATCCCACAGACAGACACAACCACGAACACTTGCACATAAAAAAGCTCTCTATGTGTCACGAGACATCGTGACCTTAGAGATAGATTGTAGATTAATTTACATAAAAGTATAACAAGTACAAAGAAAGAATGAGATGCAGGGTTTCTGCCCAATAGCAACGATGATAATAATATAATTTTCATCATAAAATTTGCTGGTCGTTGTGCTTGGATTAGAGCATGGGTTTGGTATGTTTTCCATATGAAGATATGCTGGTCATTGAGCTTGGATTAGAGCATGGGTTTGGTATGTTTTCCATATAAAGATATGCTGGTCATTGATCTTGGATTAGAGCATGGGTTTGGTATGTTTTCCATATGAAGATATGCTGGTCATTGAGCTTGGATCAGAGCATGGGTTTGGTATGTTTTCCATATAAAGATATGCTGGTCATTGAGCTTGGATTAGAGCATGGGTTTGGTATGTTTTCCATATAAAGATATGCTGGTCATTGTGCTTGGATTAGAGCATGGGTTTGGTATGTTTTCCATATGAAGATATGCTGGTCATTGCAGCAAGGGTTGAGATGATGTTTGTTTGATTGATTGATTGAAGACTTTATTAGAAGTTTGCATAGGAAAAGGTACAGTTTCATGACAGTACAGTTCACTGGTACAAGGTCTACTAAAAGGAGATCCATGAAAAGACTGAGCTTATTTCCACTGGAAACCATTGAAGTATCTCATATAACATTGAATGACAGACAAATAGAACACAGTACTATGCAGTAGATATGTAAAGAAAAACAAAAAATAAAACAGTAAGTCTAAACAAACAGTAAGGGGCAGGGGAGGGTAGGGTTGGGCTAGGTTCATTTTTTTTACCAGTTGCGAACAGCTGCTGCCTGTAAGTGGTTTTTCAGGGCAATTTTAAAGGATGCTAGTGATCCACACTCCTTTATGGCCTTTGGTAAGGCTTTCCACATTTTGGTGGTATAGCAGAAAAACGAGTTTGACCCTTGTTGGTTTTTACTCTGGGTTGGAAGTGATCTGTGGCGCTGCCTCTGGTGTTATAATTATGGACATCCTTAATGTTTATAAAGTATTTTGACAGGTACTTTCCCCACATACTGTAACAAACGGTACAGTATCTGTCAGGAGGTTTAATTAAGTTACCCACACATTACTATTACATCCTCAGAGACTTTTTTCTTTTTTTTTTTACAATCCTTTGATCTTTAATGCAACAGACCTTCACATGAACCCTACTGTCCAAGTCTTCTAACGTAGAACCAACGCTCCAGACAATCTCCCCCTCATATGGGAATGGACTGCTGGTGAAAAAAAGAATAATAATACATTAGTGTATTTTGAACACATGTCTCAACAAGACGAGGTTAAAACCTAAGGGTATGGATTACTATTTCCATCCGCAAGAGGATCTACAGCACGCACGCACGCACGCACGCACGCACGCACGCACGCACGCACGCACGCACGCACGCACGCACGCACGCACGCACGCACGCACACACACACACACACACACACACACACACACACACACACACACACACACACACACACACACACACACACACTGTACATGCATAATATAAAGACTATACACACAACGTCAATACCATGTTAACACACCTGAATCTCTACAGCTGTTTTACCCTTCTGAAAAGTATTGTAAACTGGCAGCTATGAACTAGGGCAGGGGTTCTAAGCTATTAGGGTACTATGATTATGCAGTGGTTTTCAATGGGAATGGAGCGTTTGTATCCTCCAATAGAGACACAGATAAATGCAGAGCTCCTCCAATAGAGACACAGATAAATGCAGAGCTCCTCCAATAGAGACACAGATAAATGCAGAGCTCCTCCAATAGAGAAACAGATAAATGAGGGCTCCTCCAATAGAGAAACAGATAAATGAGGGCTCCTCCAATAGAGACACAGATAAATGCAGAGCTCCTCCAATAGAGACACAGATAAATGCAGAGCTCCTCCAATAGAGAAACAGATAAATGAGGGCTCCTCCAATAGAGAAACAGATAAATGAGGGCTCCTCCAATAGAGAAACAGATAAATGAGGGCTCCTCCAATAGAGAAACAGATAAATGAGGGCTCCTCCAATAGAGAAACAGATAAATGCAGAGCTCCTCCAATAGAGACACAGATAAATGCAGAGCTCCTCCAATAGAGACACAGATAAATGCAGAGCTCCTCCAATAGAGACACAGATAAATGAGGGCTCCTCCAATAGAGACACAGATAAATGAGGGCTCCTCCAATAGAGAAACAGATAAATGAGGGCTCCTCCAATAGAGAAACAGATCAGATAAATGAAGGCTCCTCCAATAGAGACACAGATAAATGCAGAGCTCCTCCAATAGAGAAACAGATAAATGAGGGCTCCTCCAATAGAGAAACAGATAAATGAGGGCTCCTCCAATAGAGAAACAGATCAGATAAATGAGGGCTCCTCCAATAGAGAAACAGATAAATGAGGGCTCCTCCAATAGAGAAACAGATAAATGAGGGCTCCTCCAATAGAGAAACAGATAAATGAGGGCTCCTCCAATAGAGAAACAGATAAATGAGGACTCCTCCAATAGAGAAACAGATAAATGAGGACTCCTCCAATAGAGAAACAGATAAATGAAGGCTCCTCCAATAGACACAGATAAATGCAGAGCTCCTCCAATAGAGAAACAGATCAGATAAATGAAGGCTCCTCCAATAGAGAAACAGATAAATGAAGGCTCCTCCAATAGAGAAACAGATAAATGCAGAGCTCCTCCAATAGAGAAACAGATCAGATAAATGAAGGCTCCTCCAATAGAGAAACAGATAAATGAAGGCTCCTCCAATAGAGAAACAGATAAATGAAGGCTCCTCCAATAGAGACACAGATAAATGCAGAGCTCCTCAAATAGAGAAACAGATCAGATACTGTAAATGAGGGCTCTTCCAATAGAGACACAGATAAATGCAGAGCTCCTCAAATAGAGAAACAGATCAGATACTGTAAATGAGGGCTCTTCCAATAGAGACACAGATAAATGAGGGCTCCTCCAATAGCATTGCTACTGGTGTGATGGGGAGCGGGGACCTGAGAGTGAGTGGCAGGTTGGTTGCCTAGCAGTTTACAGTTTACAGTTTAGGCATTTAGCAGACGCTTTTAATCCAAAGCGACTTACAATAAGCAGGTAATACATCTTTATAATAAGCAAGATAATATGTCAGTACATCAACAACAATATAACACATGCATAGGAATATCAATCTAGAAAACAATAACATAGGTAGACCACGCACCTAATCTGTAAAACACTTCTAAAAAAATGCTATCTAGCTTCATGTGTGGTCATCGAGGGAAGGGGGAGTGTTACAGTAGTGCTCTGGGTTTAGGTGGAGTCTGAAGAGGTGAGTCTTCAGTCCACGGCGGAAGCTAGGGAGTGAGTCTGTAGTTCTAATGGAAGCTAGGGAGTGAGTCTGTAGTTCTAATGGAAGCTAGGGAGTGAGTTTGTAGTTTTAATGGAAGCTAGGGAGTGAGACTGTAGTTCTAAGTGCGACAGGGAGTTTATTCCACAGTTTGGGGGCCTGGAGGGCTAATTGTCTAGGACTTGTGGATTTTTCTTTTAGCGAGGGTTCTGTCAGCATCCCTGTGTTGGCTGATCTGAGTGAATGGGTGGGGTTGTAGGGGTTGATCAGGTTTTGGAGGTATGGAGGAGCCATACCTTTGGCTGCTTTGAAGGTCAGCATCAGTGTAGCAACGTGAAGACAGTGCTGCGCTGCCTGCTACCCTAACCCTAACCTCAGTAACCCTGACACTGGTGAGTAGCTAACCTGCCGACGCTGGTGACCCGAAAACAAGCACTTCTTTCCCAGTTGCAACTCCTACGGATTCCATAATAGCATGCCGTGCACTACGATTAATTGAAAACTATAGTTACTTTGTAGATTTGGATTATTGCCTGCCTGCCTCTCTCTCTCTTCTTTATATCTCACTATCTCTCTCACACAGGGGGTGATCACTGGCACACTGGCAGCAAAGTGTGTGAGAGACTTTCATTTTTAAAATCAAATATTGTTTTAAACGTGGTCAATTCAATTTAGTCACCTAATGTGCAGCAAATTACATCCTGCACATAATTCTACATTCATTAAAATTCTGAACTTTGACTGGGGAGAGAGTCAGGGAGATAGATGGGTTACTGCTCTGAGTCTAATGATCATTATAACAATGTCCTGACAATTAATATGTCAGAATGTTTGATGGGGTGTCATTAAAATGAATGTTGACGTGGCACACTGAATAAAAACGGCACTTCATTTCAAAAAGGTTGCTGACTCCTGGTCTAAATGGACAATATGCGTGGAGTTGTCATCACAGAAGAAACAAGCACATCTGGATAAACTGCTGCATATTATATATGTATCATTGTTTGTTATTATTTACTTGTTTTCATTATTACTTTCATTATTGTTAGGATGTTTATTGTTCCACAATTCTCCCATAAGCCATAACATATTGAAGTGACGACGTATTAAAGGAGTAGTTCACCCCCAAAATGACTTTTTTCCTATTGATTACTCATGACATGGAGACTTGAGTTCATTAATATTTGGTTATTTTTTGTCACATTCCTAAGTTAAAAGGTAAATTCACCCCCATTGATTCCGGATGGGGACCCGGATGCATTTGGGTCCCCATCCGGAATCCATGGGGGTACATTTATTGTAATCAAATTATTGTCTTAGGAATGTGACAAAAACCCCAAAATATGATTGAACTCAAGTCTCCATGGCACGAGTAATCAATAGAAAAAAAGTTATTTTTGGAACTACGCCTTTAATGGTGCAATCAAATTCTTTGTATATTTATCTCTCTCATTCTCTCTCCCTCTTTCTGTCTGTCTGTCTGTCTCTCTCTCTCTCTCTCTCTCTCTCTTTCTCTCTCTCTCCCCCTACCCACCCAGAGGCGAGGCGTTTATACAAATAAGGACAGAAATGGAATAACAATCATTGTCTTGGGGGATTATTGGTGATTATTATGGAACGGCGGAAGAGGCCGCCGTTATAATAAACGCAGATTGTGATTACATAAAAGATGAAAAAAGGATTGAATTACTTCAAACAAATTGCGTTTTTAAGATTACGCCAGTATTGATCCCTGTGGGGAAATTCACTTTGGATGGAAAAGATTAGCGTTGGTTTGCTGTTAATGTGTGTGTGTTCACACACTGAGCTGAGAAATTACTCTTACTGTTTAAAGAAGCACTTTACCCGCCTTCAGATAATTGGTCTTCACTGCTGCTTATGATAAAATTACATGTAGATGGGTTGAACATGGGCGAAGTCGTCTTTAAGGTTGATTTTATTAACCCATGTAGAACGGGTACACATTATTGTGTATCATTATTTTATGCTTTAACTATTGAAAAATAGCAGATATACAAGCTTGTAGATATACGAGCTTGTAGATCTACCGTTTTTGAAAAATCTTGAAAATTCGAATTTTGACCCGATTCTATAAGTGTCTTTTGAATCCTTCTAAGGTTTTTTGAAAAACCTCTGTTTCTATGTCAGCAATCTGGCTAGCCGTCGTCAAAGAAAAGGTCCTTTTCACTTAACTGGAGCTCAGTTAGTCTGTTCTTGAGAGACTACTATGTCAGTGGTTCTCAAACCTTTTCATATGAAGGACCCACAAACTGAGATTTATTTGGCCACGGACCCCATCTCAAAATATTTAGTTCCAGGGACCCCCCAGAAGCAAAATTTGAGTTACAGACGTTCGCTTTGAAAATACCTATATTCAAAGATTTGCACACATTTTCACGACTTTTTCAAAAAATAGCAGATATACAAGCTCGCAGCGCGGCACTCGGTGCCGCGCTGTGAGCTTGTATATCTGCTATTTTTCACCGGTTAAAGCATTCAATAATTCTAGGCCTAAACGGGTTAAAAATAGGGACAGTGCTCATTAATAAACATGAACTTAGATGCAACATGTAAATGTAGCAAACGCAGCCATAGCGTACACATGAACAGCTAATTTACATAGCTTAGTCCCCGAGCAGGTGTTTATGCATAAAATGCATTAAACACAGACAAATGAGCTAAACAACGATGCACACATTAACGAGATGCAAACATTAACGAGATGTATTAACATTATTAGCAGCGTAACAAGCCGTCCAGCGAGCACATGGCCGTTAGAGCGTCTGTCCCTCATCAGTTCAATAAGGGACGCATCTTTCAGAGTCCAAGAAAAGGAAAGATTCTTTCTTTCAAGAGATGGTTGGCAACTGTAGAAGATATTATATTATCATGATTGATTATCATGATTCGTTATTAGTGATCCTTTATGAAACATAATGATACTGATACTTCATAGTAGGAGTCGAGGTGGCCTTCACCAAGCCTCTGTAGCTATTGGTAAAGCCTATCTCAGGAGTCTTCAACAGGGGGTCCACGACTCCTAGGGGGTCCGCGGGGGTACTGCAGGGGGTCCCCGAAATTGAGAAAAAGGAGAAAAGAAAGAAAAAGAAAAAATATAATTTGTCATTAAATATAAAAAAACATGATTCTGTCTCTTTTGAATAACTTACATGATTATTGTGCAATGTTGGTGATAGATTGATAATTTGATAGTATTGACATTGGTTCTCAGTTTATAAGGTATGTTTATAAATTGCAGTGGTACAGCCACTTGTACATGCAAGTATAAATAAAAGCATGAATATATGAATCTATTATTTTAATAGCATAGTATTGAATGCACAATAACATGTTTGCACATGAAACACAATTGTATACATAAATATACAATAGGTCCTATGTGTTGTAGCCCCAGCCCCACCCTACGAGAAAGGGGGTCCCTGCTCCATCTCCCCATCAGTTTGGGGGTCCCTGGCCTGAAAACGTTGAAGACCCCTGGCCTCTCTTGTTATGGTACATCTTGTCCCAGAGGCCTTGAAGCCACACAGTATAACCCTAGTGTCTGACCATTCTTCTTGGCAGAACTACCTTACCACTGACTTGAGTGCCAATGTATTTCTGACCATGATATCATGTACATAAACTTGACCACCACCACCACCACCTAATACATCTTCGTCTTGTCTCCTCGTTTTCTCATTGATTATTGATTGATCTGAATTCCTCCACACAACCCTGGCACCCGGGGAGCGTGTCGCTGTTACTACATGTCATCTTTTCGACACCCGACTCTAACCCTCACCCTAACCCTAACCTCCGTGGAGTGAGTCGCTAACCCTCCGGTCCAAATGATGGTCGTTCGAAAGTGCGCGATTTCCCCGGTACGTGACTGCTAGTAGATGGTCTTTGATCAGTTTGCGCCGTTGTGCACAACGGCGCGAACTGATCAAAGACCATCTACAAGTCCACAACGTGTCGAGGCAGCGACACGTTGATGCGTTGCTTGTATCAGATATTATATGTTTGGGTGGGGACGATTGGGCCACAGTAGCCTGTAATTGGGCTACTAGGCCGCTCTTCGGATGATAGACAAGCCAGTGGGCCAATCATGTGATGTCTCTCTGCTCTGTGGGCCTGTGCTACTGAGGGATTGGCCTGCCCCACTTAGTGGCTGCCCAGTCCAAAGATTACCACAACTATCCTAAAACGGGGGCATCAACTAATGGTTGACCCACCGGGCACATGCCCGCTATGCCCTGATCGGGAAACACTGATAGCTTAGTTTTTCGTACCCCAAATATATCGGACAGTGTAATAATTATTGACATCAATAAACGGAGGAAGCATCTTATAAGTTACAATAGTATTTGGGTTTATTCCAAGGAAAGGATCTTTCAAGCATCAGAACGACTCCGGTTACTAGATCAATTCTTCCTACGTTAACACAGTGATGAAAAGGTGTTATACACATTGTGGTTACGTATGACGTCTTTACGTCAAGCCGTCAGTCGACATATTAATGTGCTCAGTTTCCGGGGTTAACTTGATATTATGGGTTTCTGACTGTGAGAGATTTTACATCACCTTCCTATATGAGCCAGCATATGCTGTGCAAAGTGTTGGGTTATAAAAATGAAACGTAAACGTTATGTTCCACCTCATTAGAGCGCTCTGTGCCCAGATGGAACCAACGGACCCGTTAAAAATATATATAATTCAACAAGGACAACAAGAGGAAGACATTTTAAAAACCTGTAAACTGCAACAACAACAACAACAACAAAAACTCCCAGTTAGCTATGCTACTGTACATGACAATTTACAATGTAAGAATCTTTGCTAAATCCAGTACATTTACGCTGCTTGTAATGTGATCAGTGATCACATTAAATCATTTACTGCCCCAGCCTGAGAATCTCAAGAAAAAGCCGTCGGTCCCGGCCACTGCGCCCGAGAAACCTGAGCATTTAATTTGATTAAATTTATAAAAACAATCCAAAAATCCAACTGAAGCGACCTTCGTTTTTGGGACTCCCTTTTTTCCGGGTGTTTCGCCTTGATTCTGACGTGACTAGGCATGCCACGATTCACTCAACTCACGATACGATTCGAATCACGATTCAAGGTTCACGATTCACGATTTCGCTATTTCTTTAACACAAAATTATTTTCCACACATTTTCTTTCTCTCTTAAACCACTCCCCAAGCTATTAATCTCATACTGTAAGTATTACATTTTCAAAACATTTATTTAACTACATTGCAAAAGTAGCATAGGCTACTTTTCATGTAAAAGTACTTAATGTCTGTGCAACAACTGTAAACATGCTTTTTTATTGTTTAGAACCAAGCTACTAGGGTTAACGTACATAAAACAAACAATGACTTTGATGCTATCTTAGAATAGATGTAGACCTTGACACTGCAGTGCTCTGAACTCTCTCTCTCCAAAAGCTATTGAATATGATGGAATATGATTAAGGATGACTGTGATTATGGTAAGCTCACATTTCATATCAGACACACCATAGTTCATTTGTTTTCATTAAATCGATTCGAATCACCCCAATGTTTGAACCTGTTCGAAAAGGAGTCATAAAAGGAGTCAATGAGTTTTTACCGCATGCGACAAGACGCACGAATCGAACTGGGTTCGATCGGGGAAAAAAACACACTGCGCGCAGCCACCAGCCGCATGGCAAATCCGGAGCCGGTGTGCATGAGGTCAAAGAGAATCATTGCTTTCTTTAAAAAAAAAGTCTAACTCTCTTAGTGTCAGAACTGTGAGGGTTCATTACTGTTGCTATATTCAGTTATGTCTTATGTCTTATGTTGTTGTTACCCAGAACCAAAGACTATTATTGTTGTTTACGTGCAGATATAAATAATACATGTTTGTTCGCTGCTCTAGAGCGGGATCTTTTGATCATCAGAGCGGGGTTTCCTCACTACACTCTGTTTCTCTATTCCAGTGGTTCCAGAGCGGGGTTTCCTCGCTCTACTCTGTTTCTCTATTCCAGTGGTTCCAGAGCGGGGTTTCCTCACTCCACTCTGTTTCTCTATTCCAGTGGTTCCAGAGCGGGGTTTCCTCGCTCTACTCTGTTTCTCTATTCCAGTGGTTCCAGAGCGGGGTTTCCTCACTCCACTCTGTTTCTCTATTCCAGTGGTTCCAGAGCGGGGTTTCCTCACTCTACTCTGTTTCTCTATTCCAGTGGTTCCAGAGCGGGGTTTCCTCGCTCTACTCTGTTTCTCTATTCCAGTGGTTCCAGAGCGGGGTTTCCTCGCTCTACTCTGTTTCTCTATTCCAGTGGTTCCAGAGCGGGGTTTCCTCGCTCTACTCTGTTTCTCTATTCCAGTGGTTCCAGAGCGGGGTTTCCTCGCTCTACTCTGTTTCTCTATTCCAGTGGTTCCAGAGCGGGGTTTCCTCACTCTACTCTGTTTCTCTATTCCAGTGGTTCCAGAGCGGGGTTTCCTCACTCCACTCTGTTTCTCTATTCCAGTGGTTCCAGAGCGGGGTTTCCTCGCTCTACTCTGTTTCTCTATTCCAGTGGTTCCAGAGCGGGGTTTCCTCGCTCTACTCTGTTTCTCTATTCCAGTGGTTCCAGAGCGGGGTTTCCTCGCTCTACTCTGTTTCTCTATTCCAGTGGTTCCAGAGCGGGGTTTCCTCACTCTACTCTGTTTCTCTATTCCAGTGGTTCCAGAGCGGGGTTTCCTCGCTCTACTCTGTTTCTCTATTCCAGTGGTTCCAGAGCAGGGTTTCCTCGCTCTACTCTGTTTCTCTATTCCAGTGGTTCCCAATCTTTTTTGGCTCAGGGCACCCCTTTAAATATATTTTTTCATCCGAGGCACCCCTCATAATTTTCACTCCCAGCACCTTATATTTATAGTATATTTTAGCGATTATGTTGTGAGGAAAACGTTGAGATAATAGCCATTTTGGTTAGAACTGACTGAAAATAACATCGTACTTCAAGTTTAGAAATGATACTAGATATTGTTTAAGTGCCCAAATAAATCTCAAATATTATCAAATGATCTTGCGGCACCTCTGGACTGACATCACGGCACTCCAGGGTGCCCCGTCACCCACTTTGAAAACCCCTATTCTGTTCTTCTAAACCAGGGCTCTTCAACGTTTTCAGGCCAAGGACCCCTTAGTTGAGAGAGAGATGAAGCAGGGACCCCCACAATCTTTTCATAGATTCCAAATGGTTTCATCGTTTGACAGCAACAATCATCAGTGTATTTTGGATTCATGTCAATTTGTGTTTTCAGATATTTAACCACTTGAACCGTCAATACTTAATAAACTTGACCTTTCACTCTGAACTTAGTCTGCGCTTTTTCCCCCTCTACACCAAAACTCTCACAGCACCGAGTGCCGTGCTGCGAGCTTGTAGAATCGTGAAAATCTTCCAAATCCTTCTTTAAAAAAAAAAACCCTATGTTTCTATGTCAGTGGTGATCAAACCTTTTCATGTGAAGGACCCTGAAAATGATATGTATTTGGCCACGGACCCCCATCTCAAAATATTTAGTTCCAGAGGCAAAATTTTATTTACAAATACTCGCTTAAAAAATACATATATTCAAAGATTTGCACACATTTTCACGACATTTCAAAAATAGCAGATCTACAAGTTTGCAGTGCGGCACTCGGTGCCGCGCTGTGAGCTTGAAGATCTGCTATTTTTCAATAGCTAAAGTAAAAAAATAATTAAGGCCCCTCCACTTTGGGCCCTAGTAACTCAGTCCCAC
Organism: Nannobrachium achirus; assembly: GCF_963921795.1. Classification (NCBI taxonomy): domain Eukaryota; kingdom Metazoa; phylum Chordata; class Actinopteri; order Myctophiformes; family Myctophidae; genus Nannobrachium; species Nannobrachium achirus. Next base: position 7,200,059 of record NC_137818.1, on the reverse strand, counting down.
TTTCCCCCCCTTGTGACGCCCCTGCGTAAACACATACACACAAACACACTAGAAACGGGCAGGGATTTCATTGAATGGCTTCAGCCATTTCATCAGGGTTGGTTTCACCTCGTTGTGAGTCCGCCAATAAAAAAACAACCTGATTCATGACTGTCTGAGGAAATCTACTGGATTACTGAGAGAGAGAGAGAGAGAGAGAGAGAGAGAGAGAGAGAGAGAGAGAGAGAGAGAGAGGGTGTCTCAGGGCGGTCACAAAGACTGATGACATGTGTGATTATATTTCTGTGTGATTGAATCCATGGCTCCCTGAGTCTCGCCAGTGGAAGCAAAATTACATTTCCTCCCCCAAATATTACTGCACCTCTCTCTCTCTCTCTCTCTCTCTCTCTCTCTCTCTCTCTCTCTCTCTCTCTCTCTCTCTCTCTCTCTCTCTCTCTCTCTCTCTCTCTCTCTCTCTCTCTCTCTCTCCCCCCCCATAGTGACCACCGGGGGAGCCATAGAGCCACACACATTTATACACAGTTCTACATCGTTGTACAGAGGCCATATGGCTGGGTTCTCACTGCAGACTAGGGGTGTAACGATACATTTTAATAGCGATTCGATACATATCACGATACATGGTTGACGATACGATGCATGGACGATATTGGTTCATTCATGACAATACGATTCGATTCAGTGATTAAAAATCAATATAGTAACTATTTATCAAAGAAATTAAATCTGCGTGAAAGGTGTGATTAGTGCAGGTTTTTAAGGGAAACATGTGTTATTATGGATATAAATAAGTAAACACAGTGATTATCTGCCAAATACATGGACATTGTATATTGACAAACCTGCACCTTGACATGAACCCAGAGATTACACACACTTATCGCTGGACCAGTGTAGCTATATGGAAAGGAAAATAAATTAAACCCCTCCTTTTATTTTTTTTCTTCTTAACCTTCATCTACTGCCTATGACTAGTATGACTAGTTATATAAATGGGTCCCCTCTGCCTATGACGAGTATGACGAGTTATACAAGTACTGTAATAACTATAAAACAATTATTGTGTGATCGCCGATTCGCCGTCATTCATTCCCTATTTGCGGTTCCTATTCACAAAAACCGGATCCGGATGTTCCCGACCGGAAATGGGGGGGGGGGGGGGGTCTGCCGAAATGCCATCCGCTTCAATGTTACGCAACACCCACGTGGTGCTCAGTCGCTTTCGCTTTGGGCAATGGAAGGCTGTTGTGTTTTGTTGCTTACCGTGACTGGATAGTATTGTGAACGCAATCGGTGAACCACTCGCGCAATGGATACGCGCACGTGCCCACGTTAAAGGTAGGCGAAATCCTGGCGGTGTGAACCATTAGAAGGGTCTTAAAATAGGAGTAAATGGGTTAAAAATACTAAATACAAAGTAGTTAGTATCGATACAATCGATTCTTTGCACTGCCAATTCGATACGATACAAAATTAAGCGATGCGATTTGATTTTAGCTGTTTTCATTTCGATATACTTCGATTTTTTTATGTTAAAAACAATATTTCGATGCAGTTACTATATCGTTACACCCCTACTGCAGACATAACCAAGACAAAATTCCCAAAAAGGCAGCACAATCGCATATTTCCGTCTGCATATTTCGGAACTCACATCTTTTCTCATATTTCACGTAATTCACAACTTTTCACATATTTTGCAACTTTCTGCATATTTTGCAACTTTTCGGATATCCCGCAATTCTACCTAATAGAATCACATAAAACCCAGCATATTTCATTGCATAATCAATGATTTTAGTCTGCATAATCACACTGCATAACCAATACAACCACCATCACACTGCATGTATGTATGTATGTATGTATGTATGTATGTACGTACTTACGTACGTACGTACGTACGCACGCACGCACGCACGCACGCACGCACGCACGCACGCACGCACGCACGCACGCACGCACGCACGCACGTACGCACGCACGCACGTACGTACGCACGTACGTATGTATTTATTTATTATAGTTTTTTATAGTTTTTTTGAAGGCAGCAAAAGCTCTCAGATGTTTGTGAGGAGGACAACATCTGTCATCAACACTGATGCAATCCATGGAAAGACACACACACACAAACTCACTCACACACACACACACACACACACACACACATGCACGTGTGCGCGCGCACACACACACACACACACACACACACACACACACACACACACACACACACACACACACACACACACACACACACACACACACACTCAATCACCCGCACGCAAACACACACACATACACACACATGCGACCCACACACACACAGATACAACATACGCACGCATGCACACACAACACGCCCACACGCACACACTTCAATAAGATCACATCGTATTCCCGTCTGAAAAGGCACTTTGGTTCACTAAATAAACTGTATTTGCACGTCAGAAAACTATAAATACTGTGTCACGTAACGTTCATTCAGCTGTAGAAGTATGCACGCACACAGCCTCATTAGCATAACAATGCACAGACTCATTTGCATAACAATGCATGTCGTGTAAATTATTAAGGAGTAAGATTTGTCGCACGGCGCCGAGGCGCTCACACGCACTGTCATTAACGTGAACAACTGTGCTGTAGAAGAACTCTGATTGTTGTTATTATACGTGTTCTATTTCGCTCAACTTGTGTTGAGTGAAATATGTGTTTCAACCGTTTCGTTTTCAAGATTTGAAATATAGCCGATCTACCAGCTAACAACGTGTTGCATCGTTCTGTTCAGATTCACTTCACCTTGCTTCTGTCTGCGGGGCATTTTGACCCGGGGGATATTTGGTTTCAAAATAAATACTAATATGCCTATTTTAACTTACCAAATCATCATCATACATTGACTCTGTCTCAATTCCAAACAATTCATATGATATATGTGGTAAATGTTTGCATTTATGCATTGCTATATCACATTAAACACTGAAAGAGCAAGGCGTTTTTACTGATAGCTGAAATGCATGTAAAATAAGAGCCTACGTGAACACACGTGAACACACATGAACGTCACATATGAATGTACACTTGTACGTATACACTAGGAGGCACATGCTTCACAAACACGGACTGCATGTGAGGCACACATGAGCTTCTTGCACCTCCTGCAAGCAGTCTGACTCTTCTTGTCTGGTGTTGTTGGACACACTGAACAGCGCTTTCTCTTGCCAGATCATATGAATTGTTTGGAATTGAGACAAAGTCAATGTATGATGATGATTTGTTGAGTTACATGTAAACTTCTAACTTCTTCTTTCAGTGAACTATCCCTTTAAAGTAGCCTACATTTCGCTGCTAATACGTTTGCACTTTGAGATTTTGACTGCATCAGGTTTTACTACAAAGTATGTTCACATTATAGCTTCATTGCTGGTTTTACCTCCTCCATTTAAGCCACTTTAGTGTGACATTAAGCCCCGGTAAGGAGGCCTCTCCTGGGGTCAGTCGTCAAGCTAACAGCCTCTGACATCCATGACCAACACTTCAGTACGAGCAGGGATGTAGCACCACATTCTGGGCCCTGGGTACAAGGATTCACTTCAATTATTGTGTGCTTTAACAGTTAAAAAATAGCAGATATACAAGCTCACAGCGTGGCACCGAGTGCCGCGCTGCGAGCTTGTAGATCTGCTATTTATTTTTAAATCGTGTTTAAAAAAAAAAAAACTATGTTTCTATGTCAGTGGTGCTCAAACTTTTTCATGTGAAGGACCCCCAAAATGATATTTATTTGGCCATGGATCCCCATCTCAAAATATTTAGTTCCAGGGACTCCCCAGAGGCAAAATTTTTGTTACAAATGTTCGCTTAAAAAATACATATATTCAAAGATTTGCACACATTTTCACGACTTTTCAAAAATTGTATATCCACAAGCTCACAGCGCGGCACTGTGAGCTTGTATACAGTATCTGCTATTTTTTTCAATAGCTAAAGTATACAAATATTTTAAGGCCCCTCCACCTTGGGCCCTAGTAACTCAGTCCCACTTTCCTCCCCCTTGTGACGCCCCTGAGTACAAGCTAGCACTGCTTTTACTTTAAATCTTTATAGTCCGGGAAAAAAAGGGTGATTTTTGTCTGAACGTGGATTCGCCTGTAAAAGTTTTTTTCTCAACTGATTCTTGTAGCTTGGGGTCACCTCTTAAGGATTCAAGAGGATGACCAGTGATATCCATTGAGCATTTTTTATTATTAACCCCTTAATGCCTGAAACATGGGCTCCCATTGACTTTCTATACAGGAGGAAAATACCCAGAAAAAGATTATTTTTCAGGGTATTTAAGGAGGATCTGAGGGGTCTAACTAGGGGTTTGTCATGATGCTGAATCCATTGCAGGCATTTGTTTTGCACAAAAAACATTCCGTGGGCTAGAAATAGCCTCAGAAAACAATACACGTATGGGTGAGTATTCATGTTAGTTGGAGGCCTTAGGGTTTTTTTTCTCGTGCTAATCAGTCTAAAAGTGCAAAATTTTGCACAGATGTAGCTCAGGGCATGCTCTAATGATTTAGCTAGGTCGGCGACCTTCGGGGTCACCACAACACCCACAAAACTCTGAAAAGTGATGACTCATCACTTTTCATCACTAAAGTCGATGGGAGCCCAACTTGATTTGGCCGCTGTGGCGACCCCGAATGTCGCAGACTCGGGCGCCCTAGCTAAATCATTAGAGCAAGCCCTGAGCTACATCTGTGCAAAATTTTGCACTTTTAGACTGATTAGCATGAGAAAAAAAAACCCTAAGGCCTCCGACTAACATGAATACTCACCCATACGTGTATTGTTTTCTGAGGCTATTTCTAGCCCACGGAATGTTTTTTGTGCAAAACAAATGCCTGCAATGGATTCAGCATCATGACAAACCCCTAGTTAGACCCCTCAGATCCTCCTTAAATACCCCGAAAAATAATCTTTTTCTGGGTATTTTCCTCCTGTATAGAAAGTCAATGGGAGCCCATGTTTCAGGCATTAAGAGGTTTATAATAAAAAATGCTCAATGGATATCACTGGTCATCCTCTTGAATCCTTAAGAGGTGACCCCAAGCTACAAGAATCAGTTGAGAAAAAAACTTTTACAGGCGAATCCACGTTCACCCCCATTTTTCCCGGACTATTAAAGCTTCTGATGAGTTTACACATTCACACACTTCACTCCCACAAACATGCAGTGGTTGAACAGGAACAGAGTCATTCGTTTTGGTTTATGTGTATACTTTACTTGAGTAAAATTGCTGTTTTCACTACTTTTGTGCGACGGCCTTGTATGATGAAGGAGGGGTTTACTTTGCGATAGAACTTACACATTTGAAACATGGAGATACAAGGTTTTCACCCGACAACGACGATACACAGTAGGCCTACTTGTAGTTGAGTAACATTTGACAAATGCTTAAAGTACTATGGTATGGAGTATTCTTTTGCAAAACGTGTAGTTTACCACATGACAATGCTTTGTGTGCCAGACGACCAACCATAAATCAATGAACAGAAACAACCCAAAAGGTATTAATTTGTATCCATCAATGTTAACGTTGTAATTCCTCCACTCCGTCTTCTTCCTGTTCCTGTGCTGAGAGCGGGAAGTGGAAACGCTGAAATGTCAGCGAGGCTCGCTGGGTAAATAAATGATACTAATTAACACATCCATCACTGCATGCAGCCGCGCACGCAACCGCGCACGCAACCGCGCACGCAGCCGCGCACGCTGCGCACGCACACACATACACACACACGCACACATGCAGGGGCGTCGCACCAAATTCTGGGCCCTGGGTACAAGGATTCACTTCAATTATTTTGTGCTTTAACAGTTGAAAAATAAAATGGACATTTGTCCATTTTATTTGTATTTTTGTTCAAACCAAAAGTATTTCAGACACAATCACAAAAGCCTCTTTATCTTATTTTTTTGGGCCTCTGTATATTTTTTGTTTTGTTTTGTTTTCTTGTTATGTGGATTTGTTTTGTGTTTTATGTAGGTGAAGGTATGCACAAAAAAAAAAAAAAAAAAAAGAAAAAGAAAATGGGTCAAAATGTATATGTCAAATGAAATGAAATGAAAAGGCATTCAAAGAGAATGTTACACTCTTGACTCAATAAAGTATAAAAAAAAAACAGTTGAAAAATAGCATATATACAAGCTCACATCGCGTCACCGAGTGCCGTGCTGCGAGCTTGTAGATCTACTATTCTTTTTTTTTTATCGTGAAAACTGCGGGCCCCCCATGAATGTTCTTCATAGGGGGAGGGTGTTTAACCCATTTAGACTGGGAACGCATTATTATGCATTATTTTGTGCTTTAGCTATTGAAAAATAGTAGATCTACAAGCTCACAGCGCGGCACCGAGTGCCGCGCTGCGAGCTTGTAGATCCGCTATTTTTGAAAAATCCTGAAAAAGGTTTTTTGAAAAACCTGTTTCTATGTCAGTAGTGCTCACCTTTTCATGTGAAGGACCCCCAAAATTATATGTATTTGATTTGTTTGCTTAAAAATACATATAAGTCTTGCACACATTTTTCACGACTTATAGCGACTTAACTATTGAAAAATAGCAGATCTGCAAGCTCGCTGCGAGCTTGTATATCTGCTATTTTTCAATAGTTAAAGCATAAAATAATTAAGGCCCCTCCACCTTGGGCCCTTGTAACTCAGTTCCACTCTCCCGCAAACGCACGCACACGCGCACACACACCTACTAATAGCTGCTATACCTACACTATGGTGGCTGTTTGGTAGAACGCTTGTGTATCTCCATCACAGCCAACAGGCTTTTAAAGAACCAGTAAGACTCCCTAAATCGGGAGATAAGCGACCGTCAGGTCGCATACACCAACTTTGGAAGGCAATGGTAGCGAATCAGGAGGGAATATGGGAAATGGGACAGATCCATTGATGACATGACTGTAGAGATACTGTGTACCGGTTTGCGTGATTTTAGGGCAAAATCTGTAGGAGCAGTGTCCAGAAATGTGTTTGAAAAAATCTGCCTGATGGTGGCTCTATATGGGACAGATCCATGGTGATATAATAATCAATAAAAATACTGAAATTTGAAATACTCCAGTATAGTAAATGTTCCTTATACTAATCTAACAGGAAGTGAAATGTGATGAATGAGTTTGACGGGGAGAGTTGAATGGTGACAAATTGAACTGTACGCCTTCATCTCACATAATGAGACGTTTCACACATTATAACTCTCTCTCTCTCTCTCTCTCTCTCTCTCTCTCTCTCTCTCTCTCTCTCTCTCTCTCTCTTCACTTTCACACTGAAGAAAGATCCTTGCTTTTAATTTAACGTGACGTGTTGTGCGTGTAGATGGGCTTGTAGATCTCTTCTCCTCCTCAGCACTGTGGTGCAGGGACGTGCAGATTTTTTTTTAGAGAGGCAGGGGCTTACATTTCTAAAAGTGCCCTTTGGTGAAAAATACCTCCAAGCTCACAACGCGTTGCGCTGCGACACATTGTGAGCTTGGAGGTCGGCCATTTTCGGTGCTTGATACCACACTGAGTCAATACTGAGATGGGGCACCGCAACGGCATGGATTTCTACACAGAGAGGTCAATTCTTTCAACACAAGAAGCTACATTCAAGTTCCAGGAGAGTTTGGACAAGGACAATTCTCTTGAATGCTGCCTTCATATGGCATGGAAAGAGGGGGCATTTGCATTTCTTTCATCATAGTAAAAACAGCATTCATGATTCTTGAGAGGGTACTTTTCTTTTTTTACAGCTCAAGCCCCCTTTGATGTCTATGTGTGCACGTGGCCAGCTGAGGTCACCATCATCATGTCCTCCAAGCAGGGACGTGCTGGCCATTGGGAAAAGCGGGACAACTCCCGAACAGCCGGTTCGTTCCCGGCCGGCCATTAGGAAAAAAATAAAATGTCGGCCTTCGTTCCATTTTGGGGGCTGGGCGGCCAACAAATTAAATCGTCACTGTCGGGCAGAAACCTCGCATCTCCAAGTTTCAAATTTGTACATTTTTTTCACAAAGCAAAGCCCTGCTTCATCATACAAGGCCGTCGCACAAAAGTAGTGAAAACAGCAGATCTACAAGCACACAACGCCTCGCGGTGCGAGGCGTTGTGTGCTTGTAAATTGGCTGTTTTCACTAGTTTAAATCATTTTTAAAGTGATAAATACAAACATACAGACATACAAGGTTTCCATCCGACAACGACGAAATATAACTCATGTAATTGGCCCACTGGCTTGTCACTTTGTCACAAATCTTTGAGTAGCAGCAGCGCTATAGAGAGATCTCTCTCTATAGCACGCAATGAGGGCCTCTCCAACAATTCTTCCCGGGCTGAATCAGGGGCCCAGCACGTCCCTGCTCTCCTCCAAGCCAACGGGAGAAAAGCTGTCCTTCTAGCGGAGCATCTTAATGAAGCTGTGGACTCTGGTTGACCTAGCTAACGTCTTTATCATGTGGACTCTAGGGTTGCCACCTTTCAGAAATTGAAATAAGGAACACCTCTTCCGGGCACGCGGTGCGTGCGTTCTGTGCGTTCCGTGCGCGTGGCACAGCCGCCGGCCGGCAAATAAATGCAGTCCCAAACCCATGAAATGCATAGAATAGTTATAACTATAACACACAACATGATATAACCTATATTGTATTTTTGCTATGTTTGATTTGTTCTTTTCTTATTTAAATAAAAAATGAGAACTTCCCCATAGGGGTGCTGTAACACCTGCAGCATCCCTAGTTCCCATGCTGTTCCCATGCTCCTGCACAGTGACCACTGTGCCAAAAAATCACATTCACTTTGTCTTTCAGCAGTGTGCTGTGGAGATGCGTGGAAGCAAAGAAAGTCATCACAGTTTGATTTGATCATTGCTTTAGTCAATTATGAAGGGATTTTAAAAATTAAAAAAAATTAAAACGTCTCCATGTTGCTTGGGAAGACTACTTCGCAGAGAAACCGTGGCCTTTGCGATTCGCTAATCGCGGGATTTCACATCGCGATTTCGGTTTGAAAACGATTAACCATGGAGCACTAATTCTTTTCTGCTTTTAAAGCGTGCGGTGTGCATCTGCCTGGTGGAAGGAGGAAGTTCAGTGATCACTGACTGTAACTAGGTAACGGTGATTGACAGCGACATGCAGCGCATTATGCAGACAGGGGCCGGGCAGCCCGGGCAGAGAGGAGAGGAGAGGACGAGAGCGCAGCGACTGCGAGCCTCTCTCCTCTCTCTCCTTTTGCTGTCTTCCTGTGTTTTATTTCATTCATTATTGTTAAATGCTGTGTTGAGGTTTGTGTGACAGGCCTTTATGGGGCATTTGGTTAGATACGGAACAAACCGCGTTCCGTATTGGTTCAATACGGAACGCATCTTTTAATTGTCCAATACGGAACGATTCCGTATTATACGGTACGGGTGGCAACCCTAACTCTAGCTGACCTGGCTCAGGGGTCTTCAACAGGGGGTCCGGGACCCAGAGTTACTACAGGGGGTCCTCCAAATCTTTGAGTGATAGAAACGGTTTCTCCTTTTTTCATGTTAACCACTCGAATCCTAACGTCCATATTCTGAGAACTTTAGCCAAAAATAGCAGATCAACAAGCTCGAGCTTGTAGATCGGCTATTTTCAGCAATGAGGTTTTGTGTAGAGGGGAAAAAGAGCAAACTAAGTACAGAGTGAAAGGTTAAGTGTATTAATTATTGACAGTTCAAGTGGTTAAATATCTGAAAACAGAAAACTGACATGAATCCAAAATACACTGATGATTGTGCTGTCAAATGACAAAACTATGGGGCTTTTAAAGGAGTCATCCAGACCAAAACACATATAGGGTTAAATCTGCCTTTTATCATACCCCTTCATACCTGCTTTAGTCGATTTTTTTCATAGCTGCCCCTGTTGCTAGATTTCGGCTGCCCCTGTTGCTAGATTTCGCGGGTCCTCTCATAACTAACACAGTGGATTGTCCTTAGGCTAGTGCGGTTATTTCTTTAGCTTCAAAGTTAGTATTTTTTGATTGGATTGTGTTTACACAACGTCCTGAGACCAACCAAACCGCTGTTTTGACCTCACAGGCACCCTTACTTTTTTTTTCAAAGTCAAACTCGTCAAACTCGTCATTGGCAGAGTGGACACATAAATATAACTCGTCAAACTAGTCATAAGCAGTGGATGAGTTAAGGACATATCTGGGAATGCCCATATTTGGTAATGCCCATATATGGGCAAGTTTTGACATAACATTGTTGACTATCATGCAGGGGTCTCCATATATGAGTAACTGGTCCCATATACATCACTGGCCAGATGGCCAAGAATTGGCGCGACCTCGCCCCATGGCACCCTGAGGTGTCTTACTAGTATATTATAGTTCTAGGGAAAAAAAAATATGTAACTTTATTGATTACTTCGGTAACTTTTCCGCTGCCATTGGAAATTGATTGAATCAATGGGATAGGGAATCAATAGGGAATCAAAGGGAGTGGGAATCAATAGGGAATCAATGGGAGTGGGAATCAATAGGGAATCAATGGGAGTGGGAATCAATGGGGACTCAAAGGGAGTGGGAATCAATAGGGAATCAAAGGGAGTGGGAATCAATGGGGAATCAAAGGGAGTGGGAATCAATAGGGAATCAAAGGGAGTGGGAATCAATAGATAATCAACTGGTGGAGCTTCACATGAAAGTTAGCTTACTGCAGAATATAGTCACGTCAGCAACCACACTTGCAATTTCCAATTGCATCTTTTCTAGTCATTTTTACAGTCCAAATGTCAGAGAGGCCAAATGTAACCAGCTGTGAAAAGGTCTCTGCGAAAAAAAAGTACAAAAAAAAGGCTTTTCTTTCAATGAAACAACACAACAAACGAGCAGTTACACAGGAATCCTTTACACAGAGAAACAGCCTGTCTGCCCATCCACGTGACGTGCAGCTTAATTGTGGACAGATTAATCCGGTAACAGTAAAGTGTATAACATGGGTCCATGGTGGACAGGTGCAGCGGTGTGCAACAGTAAGGTGTTACCAACAGTAAGGTGTTACCGGAGCGTGTCTGAGCGCTAAGCTAACGCTGATGAATGGATCCATTTCACTGGTGACCGCCGAGCGCTCTGTCTGCTGTCAGCTTCACTTCCTCATCCCAGCACGAGAGAGAGAGAGAGAGAGAGAGAGAGAGAGAGAGAGAGAGAGAGAGAGAGAGAGAGAGAGAAACACAGAGAGAGAGAGAGGGGGGGGAGTGCCAGTGTGTTACCTCCGGTTCAGCCAATCACAAGCCGCGGCCGACATATCATCTCCTATCCACGAGTTTCCTACGCCCCATAGTGCATTGCGCAAACGTCTGCATCGATCTTCCGCCGCCCATTTACAAGCTCACAACGGGTTGCATCTGCGACGCGACGTGAGCTTGTATGTCTGCTGTAAAACCCGGAAGTTTGGTCCTGATAGTCTCCAGTAAACTCCCGCGGAAACTTGTGGATAGAGCATCGCAGTGAGGTGTCGGCAGTAAACGTCCCATTCATTTTCACCATAGGGTTTTTCATTATCAGCCACAAAGTCGTAGCAATTAAATGTACACTTACCAGTAGGCTGGTGGTTGTAAAATGGTTCTATATGCTCCTGTAGAACCCCCGAGTATGTATGCAATCACTCTAGTTTTAGTAAAAACACGTTTTAATCAAGATCGCACGGAGAAGAACTGCATTACCCATACTGCTAAACATGTACATCCGGTGAAATCGACATCTGTGATTGGTCTAGCTTCTTCTTCTTTCATGGAACTTGCGGTTACCACGGAAGTAGCTTACTGCCCCCTGTCTTCCCGGTGGATTATTGCACTTCAGCAGAAATCCTTGAGCGATTGTCTTTCTTTTACAAATATGATGCACTATGTTAAAGATGACGATAAGAGCGTCCACAGAGATGAAAATCACTACATGTCAGGCCATATGCTGGCCTGGATAACTAAACTGAGCGTGATTTAAGGGATATATTTCAGGAAACAAGTGTCATTCGCAATGGATTCTGGGAGTGTAGTTTCTGCAATTTTTAAAATAATGATGTACACAGTCTTGTAACCTTTGTTTCTATGAAAAGAACATTTTGAAAATCGCTAAACAAAGGGTAGTTATTAAATGTAGTATATCAAATAATATAATGTTAAAATACATTTTCACATAGGATCAAAGGTTGTATGGTCATGATTCACTGCCATCCTAGATGGCTTGGTTCTAGGCTTAACATAATTGTTATAAATATTTTTGTAAAAGTCTATGGGGAAAATGAATGACGATTTTTAAGTGGCACCAGTAAACCACTTCCGCTGCGATGCTCTATGAATACAAATGCGTCCGTAGCCGCTGCCTTGTCAGTCTATTGCGCAACGCTGTGAGATTCAGCGTCGCTCGTCAGCTCGCCTGTCTTTACGTACTAATGTCTTCAATGAGTTATGGGTATGGCCCGCCTACCTTTTGACCGTCAAATCACATTCCTCCCAGCACTATGTCCCGCCTTCCTGGACCGTTTCACTAGGAAATGCGTCAGCATAAGGAAGTCAAGCAAGTGGAGAACTTCTGTTGCAGTCCGTCTTTAAAGGTTTCTCCTGCTAATGCAACGTGCTACAGTCGGCACGCACGCACGCACGCACGCACGCACGCACGCACGCACGCACGCACAACATGGTACTATCTGCAGCCACTACAACTATACTTGTTACACTGACAAGGAAATCTACAGAACAACTACAACCACCTGTTACACAGAGTAGAAAACCCCCTCATAACGTGTGCAGTAGATTTAGAAAGGGTCCCGTTGCACAGGAGAGTGTTGTGCCCGCCTCCTACAGACCCTCAGAGGGCTGCTGGGGATGGATGGATGGAAGGCTGGCACAGGGCTGCATGGTTGGCACAGCGCTGGCACAGGGCTGCGTGGTTGGCACAGCGCTGGCACATGCTGCGTTGGCACAGCCGTAGTGTTTATAGTGTTTATGTGTTTTATCAGGGGTCCACAGATCCTCTCCTAGCTGCGTGGGCAACCGGGGGGTGGGGGGGGTGGGGGGGGGGGGGGGGGGGCAGGGGCGTCACAAGGGGGGTGGGGGGTGGGACTGAGTCACTAGGGCCCAAGGTGGAGGGGCCTTAACTCTCAAATACCTGGAACGCGTCCGAGTCGCGTTCGATTTTAACCACTTTAACCATTGTTTTATGCTTTAACTATTGAAAAATAGCATGCGAGCTTGTAGATCTGCTATTTTTGAAAAATCGTGAAAATGTGTGCAAGTCTTTGAATATCTTTGACCCGATCTTTGACCCGACTTCGAAATCCTTCTTCTAAATCATGTTGTTCTCAAACTTTTTCATGTCAAGGACCCCCAAAATTACAGGTATTTGGCCGCGGACCCCCATCTCAAAATATGTTGTTCCAGGGACCACCCAGAAGCAAATATTTGAGTTACAAATGTTCGCTTTTAAATAGATATATTCAAAGACTTGCAAAGAAATATCATGATTTAAAAAAAATAGCAGATCTACAAGCTCGCAGCGCGGCACTCGGTGCCGCGCTGTGAGCCTGTATATCTGCTATTTTTCAATTGTTAAAGCGGTCAATAATCCTAGTCCTAAATGGGTTAATTATTTTATACTATTGAAACATAGCACATCTACAAGCTGAAAATGAAAATGTGTGTGCATCTTTGAATTCACGGGTTGCATTTGTAGTCCTACACCAGGCATTTTGAGGACCAACACAGGTGGTTTGATTAACGTAGAACATTGGTTCTATGCCAATCAGACTCATTGAACACCTGTGTTGGTCCTCACTATGGCCGATTTAGGACTACAAATGCGACCCATGAATAGGGATGGGTATCGAAAACCGGTTCTTGTTGAGAACCGGTTGCCCGTGGTTCGGTTCCATGGAATCGTTAGCCAATGTCCTTAACGATTCTGCTATCGATTCCTGCATATGCGCGATGACATCACGTCACACACGCGACGCGCTGCCTTGTTTAGAAGCAGCCAACATGTTGTCTGATGCTCTGGTCCTGTGACTAACTAAAGCAAACATAACAAGTAGCAGGCAGTCTACTTTATAGTGGCAGCCTACATAATACAGATGGTGCTGGTTACCTTTGCAATGTACGGATATATTCCATAATCCTGTGTCTGTCAATGTCGTCTCAAAAAAGAAGAAGAGAAAAAAAAAAGCATCGTGTCACCAGGCTTTCCTGCCTCCAGACGGTCCATGCAGAAGGAGTTTACTTTCACTTTCATTTAACAGAAAGCAACAGCTTTGCAAAAGCTCTTGCAAGGCTGCAAGGTACAGAAAAAGCCATCCTATAGCCTAAATGTCCCTTTATTTTAGCCAGTTTCAAAGGAAAACCACCTCCCGTTTCTCTGTTGTTGAAAAAAAAAAAAGTCAGTTCACTTTGCGTGGTGTCGTTGTGTGTCTGTCCGCACGCTGGATTAATCAATGCATGTCCAGGTGAAGCCCGTTAAAAGTCGTTATAGTATCCTCCGATAGTTTCACAAAGTACATTAAGCAACAGAAATGTATTATTTAACATTTTAAGTCCCTTACAGAGGTTTTACAACCCAAACAACAGGAACAGTGTCATGAGGTAATATTTTGCCCTTAAATATTTGAAAGGAATAGACTAGAGTCAGACTACTGTGACATAAGGTAAATTTCTCACCTTGAAAACAACAAATGCAACCTTATTTATTTTAGCTTTTAAGACAATCGTTTTAAAACAATATTTATTCAATAATAATATTTTTAATAATATTTGAAATAAATTATCTCAATATGTAGCCATAATTTTAAAATAAAGTTTTTGCCATAATCATGCAGCTCTAACAGTGACACAGACATAGCAGCAATGGCACAGCAATTACAAATATAGGCTATATACAGTAGTATGTATTTTTAACTTTAGGCCTTTCAGTGAATGATCAGCTGGCATCAATATTATATCCATATTAGGGCTACACTGTAAAAAAAATAAGTTGTGCCTTCACATTCTGAGCACTGCAAAAACGGGACGTTGGATTGAGCTTTTTTGGGTGAAAAATATAAATAAAAACTAGAAAAAGAAGAAAATGACAGGAGGAGAATAAGGAGTGGAGGAGGTAGAAAAGACCATTGGCCACTATTTCTGACCAGCCCCCTGCATGGCGAGGGGGCTGAGAATCGATAAGAGAATCGATAAGGAACCGGATCGATAAGCAGAACCGGAATCGGAATCGGAATCGCTAAAATCTTAACGATACCCATCCCTACCCATGAATATATGTATTTTTTTTTAAGCAAACATTTGTAACTCAAATGTTGCCTCTGGGGGGTCCCTGGAACTAAATATTTTGAGATGGGGGTCCGTGGCCAAATACATATCATTTTTGGGCTCCTTCACGTGAAAAGGTTTGAGCACCACTGACATAGAAAGATCGGTTAGTTTTTTTTTTTTTTTTTTTTAAACCTTAGAAGGATTTGAAATATTCAAAGACTCGTGCCGCGCTGTGAGCTTGTATATCTGCTATTTTTCAATAGTTAAAGCACAAAATGTGACTGAATCCTTGTACCCAGGGCCCAGAATTTGGTGCGACACCCCTAAGCACTGCTTCAGAAAAGGAGAGATGATTATTGTCTCTGTCAGCTGGAATCCTCGTATGACACAAACATGTGAACCTCGTATGTTCACGAGTGAGAGAAAGGGGAAGACGGAGAAATAGATCAGCCGGAGAATCGGAGCAGCAGGAGCGGTTTTGCGGTCGCTAAATCGAACTGTTGTGAACTGCCCTGGAATTTCGTCATTTTAGGGGCAAGGCCACTTGGCCTTTCGTGTTGTCCATTTTTTTTTAGGGCACAAAGGCCAAATGCCAGGGCAGGAAGGACATCAAATAAAGCAATTTTAGGCCATTGAAAGAATTAGTTGAATTTAAGGGTTGGGGATGATAACCTCATCTGCAGTGAAATAGATAAATTATGGTATTTACAATCTGATCCATGCTCAGCCCTGCACCAATCAAAGTCACTGGATTGGTTTAAAGATGAGGACTCGGGGGAGTTAAGATTTCAGAATCTCAACAAAAAAAAAAAAGACACTGCAGAGGAAAAATCTGCTTCTCATTTAAAGCTTTTCAGTTGCTCATGAGACGTAAGGGAGCCACACTTTTGTTTCTCATGTGTGCTTCATTAGAAGATCAGATATTGCTCTCCTTGAAGCTCCTTGTAGATCCTAAAGGTGCTTTAGGATCTTTAAGGAGCTTCTCATTTGGAGCCATGTTTGAGAAGAATTTGAGTATCTTATTCTGAGATTACAGGGAGTGAGAGACGAGATGTAGGGGAGCACTCTCTATTGACTCATTAGTGTATCCTATATTACTCTCATATTGAGCCAAATATGAGAAATAATTGAGTAGCTTTATTTGAGATGATAGGAGCAATAAATGAGACATAGGTGAGAGCTCTCTGATGGCTCATTTAAGTCTCTTAACTGTGACCCAAGATTCTTACTTTGAGCCATTAATGAGCAATAATTGAGATTTAATTACCCAGAACCTTTTTTTCTCACTTGGAGCTGTAAATGAGATACAGTATACATGCAGATATTTTGATATAAAAACAATACAATAATTTCCTTCAATAAAACTTTATTTAATTTCCTTCAATAAAACTTTATTTTCTGTAAGGTGGCTGAAGATGAAGTGCTTTTAACAGTAGTCTTTTAAAAGACTACTTTGGAAAAGGTTTGGGTTGTGTATTTACCTTGCCATGATGTAACTCTAAGGTGGCCAAGAAAACAATACATTTTAGTTATACAACAACCCAAACTACGACCAAAGTGGTCTTTTATTCCAAATAAAATAAAAACAAACATCACAGTTCCTCCCCTTACTACTCATGAATGCAGTGCCAAACAAGAAAGTGACCCTAATCAAATCAATGTGACCAAAACAGTCACTGCTACTTAAGTCAAATACATGCAAAAAAAAAACACATGCAATAATACTTAACTAATTAAATGCGCACAGCTTAAAAGTTCACTTAAGAGTGCAAAGTGCCCATTGGTCAGTGCAAAAAGCAGAAGTGACATGTACTCCCAGCAAAACCGGACAGGAACAAACAGTCAGTGATAACTATTCCAGTTATAAGTTACAGTTGTCCTTACCAAACGACCGTTGTGTTTCATTGTATAATGTGAGGACAACATTCACGAAGGACTGCCAGTCTCTCACGTCTCCGTCCTGGGTAGATGAATCTATCTGTTCCTCTGTCTCTTACTCCAGTATCCGAGGATCTCGGGTGGGAGTTCTTAAAGATTGTATTAAGTTTCCTGCACCCTGGCCAATTCCTCCACCCCTGCAAGGAGAACCCAACAACGGTGTCCGCCTTCCTCACCAGTCTGTTGAGGTTGAAGGTGTCACCCGCTCAGTTGTTCCTCCCCAGCACGTTATTCCAAAGAAAACTGCTCCACTTGCCATACCAGATTGGTAGAACATCTGTAGCATCCTGTTGCACACGCCAAACGATCCCGTCTTCTCAGGAAGAGCAGGCTGTTCTTACCCTTCCTGTGAATCGCCTCTGCGTTGTGCGACCAGTGTTTCCACGGACACCGCCTTCCATCCAGCTTCGGTGCCATACCGTAAGACATAGTCTGCAGACAGGGAAGATGAAATTAGCTATATAAGCACAGTCAACATGTTTTCCCCACGCCAGTGATGTCGTTCGAACCTTCTCTCAGTCAGTGGGGGAAAATAAAAGATACAATGTTACATTAAACCCTGAGACACAATCTCTTCCATTGAAATAACCAAAGAGTTAATGATCGTTTCGGCCTACACCTGCCACTGTTCAGCGACTGTTGCAGCGCAGCTATCTACAAGACTCTTATTAAGAAGGACCCAGAAGGGGCACTGTTTGATGTAAAGTCATCAACAAAACTTCCAGCTAAACCTTCAGTTTTAGAGGGGCTTTCAACAGGATAATCACAAGGTTTGTGTGCTTTATTAAGATAAAGTACCAAAGAAATTAGAACAACCAGGCTGACCGCATTTAAGACAAAGTGTCTTTCCTGAACAAAGTCTGTGGATTAACTTCAAGTGCGTTGTTAGTGAGTTGGCATTGGCCTGAGGGACTTTACAAATAAAACAAAACATCTCAGTATCAAATCAGTGCATCATCAGAGCACTCAGATAACAATATACTTTTCAGTATTAAAATTCAGTGCAGCATCAGAGCCCTCAAAATAAATCTTCTCAGTTTAGCATCAGAACCCTCAAAACCATCTCAAAAGTATCAGAAATCAGTGCAGAATCAAGAGCCGGGAGTCTCTGGTAGGGGACCCAACCGGTAGGAGACAATATAATCTCAAAAGTATTAAATAAATAAAAACAAAATAAAAATAATAATCAGTGCAGCATCCGAGCTCTCATTTATTTGACCCTGGGATTGACCTTGGTGGTAGCAGCATCTATCTGGTAAACAGCACTTTGCAAGAAGTGGTAGACATTAGCCAGATCCCGGTTGTACGAGGTAGCGAAGACGAAATGATTTTTAAAAAGCGTGTCGAAAGAGGCAAGGGAGTCTGGTGACTTACACGGGATTGCACGTTTGTCAATCACAATGAAGTATTTGTGTATGGTACACCTCTGGGTCCCCACAGCCAGTAGATAGGGTTGACGACTCTCGTGATGCTGTCCAGATGCCCCTCGACACTGGTCCCAGTCTGTGACAAGAGAACTTCATTAGTCATGTTATTACAATTAATATGTTTGCAGTTTAGAGCCCCAACTTTATGAGATAGCCACCAGAATCACTTCTTGCCACAAAATGCAACCAACAACATTCTGCCTTATCTTTATTCTGCTAAATGTAAAATAAATAAACATATTCATATCGGTGTATCTCAGGCTGATGGGGATAGATCTGTGGGGGGCGAAAGCAGACAATTATCACAGGGCAGTCGCTGATTACAGATGAGCATGGTTATCGCATGATTTCACAAAAGTATAGTTTTAAGGGTGACTATTAGGGACAGAACAGTGAGCCATCTTAAACTTTAATTGAACTATAACCTTACCTAGATGAACTTCACAAGGTGGTCAATGGCTTGTCGGGCTGAGAGCTTCCCTGGTCTCTTGTTGCGGCCTTGAGGTGAGGGTGGCATGAGGTGGATAAGGCAAGATGGAGGACATCTCACTGTCCCATCCTGAAAATACAAGGGAGAGAAAAAAAACCAGACATTTTTACTAAAATCTCTTCATTTTGGTTTCGAAACCAATTCCCTCTTCCATTAGTATTAGTCATTTAATTCCAGCATACCATTTTCCAGTTGTCCTGTTGGGATTCAGCTTTATGAAGCAGATCTTCAAGGTCGCCTGTCTGGGTGAGGCCATGGCTTTGTTCAAGGACTTTCTGCCTGTAGCGAGTAGGCCCCTTTTCCAGGAACTTGGAAAAGGGGCAGCGATGCAGCGATGTCATCACCAAACATCAGACTGAAATTCTGCTCCATCTGCAGACAAGATGGAATACAGACGACAACATGGCATACATTTTTAATAGGTTCACCTTATGACCAGGGCTGTGATCTGTTTAAAGTCATTTTTTATTTCAGTTCGACTTTAAGGCAATACATACCATTCCCGCAATGTCAAGAAATCTTGGAAAGGTGGTGAATATTTCAGAGGACTTCACTGGGTCATGAACCATTGCTTGGCGATGGGTGAAGGTGTGTTTCATCTTCTCCTCGACGATTGCTTCATCAGTTGTATGGTTCATCAGTGCGATGGCCTCACAACACTGGGTTTTGACAGGGGATTCTGACACTCTGTAATGATCCTCTCTCCTCCAGGTTTGGCCATCAGAATGTTTTCAATCATCTAAGTGGGAGGGGGGAAAAGGGGGGGACAGGGATTTGGTGGCCAAATATATTTACAGTAGCACAAATGTAAACCATGCCCCCCATACTTCTCCGCAATTGTACTTTGCCATTTACCCCCCTGCTGCCCCCTTTATCAGAATCACCATCTTGATCTCCATTTCAAACAGTCATCTGCAAATCTTACCTGAGCGAGATGAGTCAGGTCAGCTCTGTTCCTTTGGGCAGGACACGGCTGCAAAATGGTGGTGTCATCAGTCCCCATTGTCTGCACTGGAGCTGAGAAAGGCTAGTTTCAGTGAGCCTCACTGAATCTAGCATGTTGACATAACAGGAGTGATTATAATAACATGTGATTAGCAAGAGGGGATCATTTGTGTTAAGAGTAATGTAAAAGAGATATTATAAATAAATATTGCGTGCCGGATCAAACAACATGAAGTGCTTTTGCGCACTGCTGCCAGTAGCCTACTTATTTAGCGTCTGGTACTAACTCTGCTGTCACGTACTGCAGTTGTTCTCAAACTTTTCAGGCCGCAACCCCAAAAATAATCATATTTTAACTGGGGACCCCCCACCCTGACGAGCACTAAGAGTTGGGACAGTACATTTTGTATAACACTGTTCTATTGTGAAAGTCTAGCAGATCTACATGCTCACAACGCCTCGCATTGCGAGGCTTTGTGAGCATGTAGATCTTCTATTTTCACAATCTCTGAGTCTAATATTTGATCATTTGGCCCAATGTTTAGTCTGTCATTTTAGAGGTATTAAAAAGTCCTTAAATTGTCACTTTAGAAATGTGCAAATACCCTCTATACACTTAAAGTTTGTTGGTTTGTTTACTGTTGAGAAAACAATGATTAGCCAATCATCAGGGGACCCCCCAAAATAATTTAGGGACGCCCCTGGGGGTCCCGACCCAAAGGTTGAGAACCACATTTCTAATACCTCAAAAGAACAGGGGAACAAAGGAAAGAAAAGACCGTTATAACATTAAAAGTAAACAAATTATATAAAAACTGGTCAAACGTTGCCCAAATTGTCAAATGATATAAGAGGCAACAATTGTGAAAATAACAGATCTACAAGCTCACTGCATTCCAAGTGCTTGGGTGGAGGGTCCCCAGTTCAAATATGACTATTTTGGGGGGTCCCCAGTTCAAATATGATTATTTGGGGGGCTTAAGTGGTTAACAGTCAACAGGATCACTGATTACATTAATTATGAGAAGCAGTGTTCTTGGTGACATCACCACCAACAAGTGCCACAGGATATAAATAACAACAAGTGGGCTTGAGACCAGTATATTATACCAAAACTTCATAGGATAGACCAAGGATATTCTCCTCAAAAATATAAAATAAATAAAAAATACCAACAGTACAAAGGCAGGGCCCTTAGCCAATGAGGCTAAGGGCACAGGGGTATATATTTGTGCCCATATGAGCCCACACTGTTTTGTATGAACAGTATTTCTAGTTAAGAACTGGTTCTCAAACTGTTTTTTTTATTTAAAGGACCCCCTGTTTTTAGTATGCATATGGCCATGATCCCCCATCATCCATAACTCCCCTAGAACTGTACAAATGGAACCAGATGGACCTGTTAGGGTTAATTTGGTTCCATTTGTATACTCTACTACCATTGCTAGCTAACATTAGCCACAAATACCACACACACACACACACACACACACACACACACACACACACACACACACACACACACACACACACACACACACACACACACACACACACAGTATTGAACAGCTGCTAGCTAACTTTGGCTCTGTTAGCCACAATACCACACAACAGGCTGCAAGCTGTGCACAAATACACAGCAAAGCACCTTCTGTTAATACAAAATAAAAAAACGTCCACTTCTATCAAAAGGGAAGCTTATCTTACACATTTTGAACATTCAGTTCCATTAGGATGTAGTCTACTGTAAAAACGTTAGCATCAGCTAGTGTTAGCATTAGCTAGCGTTAGCATTAGCTTAGTTGTACTGGTTGGATGAACCTTTCAGAAAAATACACACTTTGTACAAAAACACTGCAGACAACATTCTTAAGTAACAGATACAGTACATGTAGGTTACTTTATCCAGTGGCTATGTTGTTTCACCTACCTAAAAAGGATAAAGTCCATGAGAGCATATAACTCCTGGTTGTTCTTCTCTTCAGCACTGACTGACTGAGGTTCAAAATGGCAGCCAGCCCAGACTGGTTCAAACCAGTTCCAAGTCGTTCCAATAGCTCCTCTCTGTCTTGAGGAGCAATAGATGAGCAGCAAATGAGCAGCAAATGTTTCCTCTGAGAAAGTATAATAATAAGGATATGCCCCGCCTCCTACAGAGCTCTGTTTCCTGCTAGCCTGGGCTGGCTTCCAATTTCGGGCTTTTGATCCGGTCGGGAGCGGAAGATCTCCTACGTTTTTCTGTAGTCCAAAACGGACTACACTTTGGCCGGAAACAACGACCGGAAACAGTTTTAACCCGTACTTGCGCATGCGCTAACTACATGGCTAACTACTTGCGCATGCGCTAACTGGGTTGAAACTGTTTCCGGTCGTTGTTTCCGGCCAAAGTGTAGTCCGTTTTGGACTACAGAAAAACGTAGGAGATCTTCCGCTCCCGACCGGATCAAACGGCCCGTTTAGTAAACGAAGACCAGGCTTTCCCCCAGCGGAAAGCCTGGTGATGCGAGGTTAGTTTCCTGCTAGATCAAAGCAATATGTGATGTCACTGTTCTCATCCTTCCCAGTTGTTGTTTGGGCAATTAACCCTTTGACTGACTGCTGCTGAAGCAATAATGCATTGTTTGTACACTTATCTAAAGATTAGATCTGATCAGATCAGATCAGGGGTCTTCAACAGGGGGTCCGCGACCCCTAGGGGGTCCGCGGGGATACTGCAGGGGGTCCCCTAAAAAAGGGGGGGAAAAATATATAGGATATATATAAATATATAATTTATTTTAAGAAAGAAAAAAAAGAAAAAATATATATTTTAATAGCATTATTATTATAGCAGTATTGAATGCACAATGTGATTTTACACAATTTTATACATAAATATACAATATATGTTGTAGCCCCCTTCCCTACCCTACAAGGTATCTCAGTTATAACTATTATAATTATAATAAACATACTATAAAGTGTTAGGCCTATACATCATTGGAAAAAATACTATTTTTGTCAATACTGCATGTAGAAATACTCTGTAACAAATCATTCTAAATTTACTTAAAGTACAAAACTGTTGGTATGAAAATGTATTTAAAGTGCAAAAGTAGAAAGTACTCATTATGCAGAATCTTTGAAAAGAGCAGATCTACAAGCTTACAATGGCATTGGTAACATTTTTGAGAGGCCATTTTTGCGACCGTTAGGTCGCAGTTACTATCAAAACCTTCACTGGCAGTCTGTCTGCCTGTCCGTCTGTCCGTCCGTCCGTCCACATCACGGCACACCACACTTTTGCCCTTCTCCACAACCGTTGCCCCTATCCATGCCAAACTTTGCACACACACTCCTTGCCTGCCAATCCACAAGCTCCACCCCTCCAGAGACCCCTGGAGCTCCAGGGACCCCCAGGGACCCCCTGGCGCCACTGCCAAAAAGTCAAAAGTAGCCGATCATACATGTGCTTATCTCCTGGTTAGGGAGTCTTACTGGTATTGTTCTGCTCCAGGATTCTGGCTACCCCCCCCTAAATCACATGCGCTGAGTCAGAATATGCAGGTTTTATTCCAATGCGCAAACAGGAAGTGTCTCAAAACTGCCACTTCCTGGTGTGTTTTGGGTATTACGAGTTGGTAGGTGCTCCGATATATTTTTTTCTCATGTCTGCATGTCATTTTAAGCCTCAGGTCGACATTCAGTAACCCTAATATCCTATCGTGATTTTATAGTAATTCAAAGGAGGCTAACCCTAGTTTAATCCTAGGAATGTCGCACAGAAATAAAACACACCTCCACGTGTTCGTCTCGGTGAGCTATTCAACATACTAAAAGATGCGCCCTTGACACATGATGGTTTCGGACTTATAACACGAAATAGCTAACCCTAGGGTCAGCTATTTCGCGTTATAAGTCAAAGACGATGCGACATCAGACCTTGGTTCCGAGATATGTTGTAGAGCTCTCCGAGACGAACGTGTGGATGTCTTGGTTATCCTCCTACGACCTTTCTTCCCTGGGATCTCCAATTTGACTAAGGGTCATAGAGTCTATAAACGTTAGAGCACATTGAATGCCAGGCCAGAGAAAGCTATCTCCTCACAGGAGTGTCTGTGTGGGATGAACCTTATACTGGCGTGTTCAGCTCGCAGAGACGAACATGTGTATGTGTGTGTGTGTGTGTGTGTGTGTGTGTGTGTGTGTGTGTAACTCCTCTATACGACACTCCTGTGCCGAGAGAACGGCCCCTAAAGTTAGAATTAGGGTTAGCCCTCTGGGGGTCATACATCAACGCGTTCGTCTCAGCGAGCTGATCAAGAATCTTTTTGCCATGTGTCTGTGCGTCCCCTAGAACCTGAGCTAGCTCTTTTAGAAGGGTTAGAAATCGACTAAAGCATTTTTACGTGACGGGATAAGACTAAGAAAGATCTAACTGATCAGTCTTGATCACATGACTAGCGATTTGTGTGAAATTTGAAGGAGTAATATAAGAAAATATGTATTACGTAAGTCGGCCTGCTGGTGGCGCTATAAAAGGCATGTGACAAATGTAGGGCAAAGTTGAAGTTTTAGTCATGCTGCATAAATTGTTGAAACTCATGTAGTAGTAATAATATCTTAAAATGTAACTAACTTATAATGGTTATCCCCCAAATTAGCATTCTATTGATGCAGACCCTTAGTTTTCATTAGATAACGTTTCTGTAAGTTCTATACTTTATCTTAATAAACTATCTGATACATTGCTTTTAACATTCTTAAATTGGCATGAGATTGGTTCTGTATGTGATAAAATTGAGACATAATTTATCTAATTGTTGGTATCATTCGAGAGCTTGTACTAGCTAGAATGATATATACTTAAGACATTTTCTGAATATGCTATAAATAAAGCAAGTGAATTAAAATGAGCATTAAACACAAATGCATGATCAAATGAGAATGATTGAAGACTGCATCGTTTATAGCTATATACTGGCCAATCTGAGTCTTTAATGTGACTTAAATGAGATAATCTTGAGAGCTCTTTTACAGCTCAACAGTGGTCATTCTGAGACAGACCTGAGATGTAACAAAAAGCCTTAATTGAGCTTTAAATGAGATTATATTGAAAGCTATTTTTTATATCACTTGGAGCTAAGTTTGAGACGCAACAATCCAGATGAATTGAGCAATATTTGAGACATTATTGAGCTCTCCTGTATAGCTCATCAGAGCTTCCATCTGAGGCATGTTGCTCCCCAGAAATAGAGGAGAAACAGGAGCAATACCTGAGATCTCCTTTTTGTATCACCTTGATCTCATTTGTGGCTTGAGAAACAAAAGAGCAATAGATGAGGGCTCAATCATGGATTCTGCTTTCCTCTGTGTCTACATGACAAGAAAGAGACAGAGGAGAAAGTGGTACCTTCAGCTGGGGCATTAAGGCCACTGTGGCCTCAGGTCATGTCATTGGTTTGAGGAGCACAAGGTCAAACTGAGGGGCAACGACGGCCATGGCCTTCATGCCCTCCCTTAATTTCCTGCCCTGGTCGTGAAGAAAAAAAGAGTTGAGCCGGATGGCAAAGCTCTCTGTCTAGAGAGCAATCTTCGTTCCTACTCTCACCTATGGTCATGAAGTATGGGTCATGACCCAAAGTATAAGGTCGCGGGTGCAAGCGGCCGAAATGGGTTTCCTCAGACGGGTGGCTGGTATCTCCCTTAGAGATAGGATGAGAAGTTCAGTCTCCCGAGAGAGACTTGGAGTAGAACCGCTGCTCCTACACTTGGAAAGGAGTCAGCTTAGGTGGTTCGGGCATCTAGTACGGATGCCCCCCCGAGAGCCTTCCTAGGAAGGTTCTCAATGCACGTCCCACTGGGAGGAGACCCCATGGCAGACCAAAGACCAGATGGAAGGATTATATCTCCAAACTGGCTTGGGAACGCCTCGGTATACTCCCTGAGGGAGTGGAGGAAGTTGCTCGGGATAAGGAACTCTGGAAATCCCAGTTGGAACTGTAACCCCCGCGACCCGATTCTGGATAAGCGGTTGAAGATGGATTGATGTAGAAACATTTAACCCTTGTATGAACAAACAAACAAACATTTAAACCTTGTATGTACAAACATGTTGCTTGTTGTGAAATGGGGCATGTCTGATAAAATGAATATCAGATATCTAATACACTAAAGGCCCACAACCAGATCTTATTTTATTGTTGTACACGATCAACACAGATTTTTGTGTTCAATCTGTGTTTTGAGATATTTTAGTATTTCAGCATGAATAAGGATGCATTTTGCATCATATGATGAATCATATGATGCAAAATGCATCACTAGTGTGTGTATCTGCGTGTCAGTGCCTGCGTGTGTGCGTGCTGTGTGCGTGCGTGTCAGTGCGTGTGTGTGAATGTTTGTATGCGTGCTCATTATGGGTGTGTGTGTGTGTGTGTGTGTGTGTGTGTGTGTGTGTGTGTGTGTGTGTGTGTGTGTGTGTGTGTGTGTGTGTGTGTGTGTGTTTGATAGCACTGCCAGGGGCGTCACAAGGGGGGTGGGGGGTGGGACTGAGTTACTAGGGCCCAAGTTGGAGGGGCTTTAATTATTTTATACTATTGAAACATAGCACATCTACAAGCTGAAAATGTGTGTGCATCTTTGAATTCATGGGTTGTATTTGTACCTCGTGCCTATATGCGACCCATGAATATATGTATTTTTTTTTAAGCAAACATTTGTAACTCAAATGTTGCCTCTGGGGGGTCCCTGGAACTAAATATTTTGAGATGGGGGTCCGTGGCCAAATACATATCATTTTTGGGCTCCTTCACGTGAAAAGGTTTGAGCACCACTGACATAGAAAGATAGGTTAGATAGGTTTTTTTTTTTTTTTTTCTTTTTTTTAAACCTTAGAAGGATTTGAAATATTCAAAGACTCGTGCCGCGCTGTGAGCTTGTATATCTGCTATTTTTCAATAGTTAAAGCACAAAATGTGACTGAATCCTTGTACCCAGGGCCCAGAATTTGGTGCGACACCCCTAAGCACTGCTTCAGAAAAGGAGAGATGATTATTGTCTCTGTCAGCTGGAATCCTCGTATGACACAAACATGTGAACCTCGTATGTTCACGAGTGAGAGAAAGGGGAAGACGGAGAAATAGATCAGCCGGAGAATCGGAGCAGCAGGAGCGGTTTTGCGGTCGCTAAATCGAACTGTTGTGAACTGCCCTGGAATTTCGTCATTTTAGGGGCAAGGCCACTTGGCCTTTCGTGTTGTCCATTTTTTTTTAGGGCACAAAGGCCAAATGCCAGGGCAGGAAGGACATCAAATAAAGCAATTTTAGGCCATTGAAAGAATTAGTTGAATTTAAGGGTTGGGGATGATAACCTAATCTGCAGTGAAATAGATAAATTATGGTATTTACAATCTGATCCATGCTCAGCCCTGCACCAATCAAAGTCACTGGATTGGTTTAAAGATGAGGACTCGGGGGAGTTAAGATTTCAGAATCTCAACAAAAAAAAAAGACACTGGTGTCTACATGACAAGAAAGAGACAGAGGAGAAAGTGGTACCTTCAGCTGGGGCATTAAGGCCACTGTGGCCTCAGGTCATGTCATTGGTTTGAGGAGCACAAGGTCAAACTGAGGGGCAACGACGGCCATGGCCTTCATGCCCTCCCTTAATTTCCTGCCCTGGTCGTGAAGAAAAAAAGAGTTGAGCCGGAAGGCAAAGCTCTCTGTCTACAGAGCAATCTTCGTTCCTACTCTCACCTATGGTCATGAAGTATGGGTCATGACCCAAAGTATAAGGTCGCGGGTGCAAGCGGCCGAAATGGGTTTCCTCAGACGGGTGGCTGGTATCTCCCTTAGAGATAGGATGAGAAGTTCAGTCTCCCGAGAGAGACTTGGAGTAGAACCGCTGCTCCTACACTTGGAAAGGAGTCAGCTTAGGTGGTTCGGGCATCTAGTACGGATGCCCCCCCGAGAGCCTTCCTAGGAAGGTTCTCAATGCGCGTCCCACTGGGAGGAGACCCCATGGCAGACCAAAGACCAGATGGAAGGATTATATCTCCAAACTGGCTTGGGAACGCCTCGGTATACTCCCTGAGGGAGTGCAGGAAGTTGCTCGGGATAAGGAACTCTGGAAATCCCAGTTGGAACTGTAACCCCCGCGACCCGATTCTGGATAAGCGGTTGAAGATGGATTGATGTAGAAACATTTAACCCTTGTATGAACAAACAAACAAACATTTAAACCTTGTATGTACAAACATGTTGCTTGTTGTGAAATGGGGCATGTCTGATAAAATGAATATCAGATATCTAATACACTAAAGGCCCACAACCAGATCTTATTTTATTGTTGTACACGATCAACACAGATTTTTGTGTTCAATCTGTGTTTTGAGATATTTTAGTATTTCAGCATGAATAAGGATGCATTTTGCATCATATGATGAATTATATGATGCAAAATGCATCACTAGTGTGTGTATCTGCGTGTCAGTGCCTGCGTGTGTGCGTGCTGTGTGCGTGCGTGTCAGTGCGTGTGTGTGTGTGTGAATGTTTGTATGCGTGCTCATTATGGGTGTGTGTGTGTGTGTGTGTGTGTGTGTGTGTGTGTGTGTGTGTGTGTGTGTGTGTGTCAGTGTGTCAGTGTGTGCGTGCACCACTGACCAGTGTGTGTGTGTGTGTGTGTGTGTGTGTGTGTGCATGCATGTGTGCGAGCGAGCGAGCGTGCGTGCGTGCGTGCGTGCGTGCGACCAGTGTGTGTGTGTGTGTGTGTGTGTGTGTGTGTGTGTGTGTGCGTGTCAATGTGTGCGTGCGTGTGTGAGACTTAGTTGTGCTGCATTTCACTGCCGTGCACACTGCCCAGCCCTGGATGATTTGCCCCATGGCAAGGCACCACGGTGCCCATAAAGCCCTGGATGATTTGCCCCATGGCAAGGCACCACGGTGCCCATAAAGCCCTGGATGATTTGCCCCATGGCAAGGCACCACGGTGCCCATAAAGCCCTGGATGATTTGCCCCTTGGCAAGGCACCACGGTGCCCATAAAGCCCTGGATGATTTGCCCCTTGGCAAGGCACCACGGTGCCCATAAAGCCCTGGATGATTTGGCCCTTGGCAGGGCACCACGGTGCCCATAAAGCCCTGGATGATTTGGCCCTTGGCAAGGCACCACGGTGCCCATAAAGCACGCAGGCAGAGAGGCCTGGCAGGGAGCGATGGTGCAATAACAACGCCCAGCCAAGCAAGGCAGGATTTATACGCTTAAAAAATCTCTAGCGGTAATTAAACTCTGAGAGGAACCAAGCGCACCCGCGAGGGTCCGCTTGGTTCCGTTTGGTAAGCTCCCTGATTTAAATGAACACAGAGGATTTCATTCAGCGGCGTTAGTGTGCGTCCGTGTGGGAACAGTGGGTTTACAGTTACAGTAAGAAGCATTATCTTTAGTGTGCGTCCGTGTGGGAATAGTGGGTTTACAGTTACAGTAAGAAGCATTATCTTTAGTGTGCGTCCGTGTGGGAATAGTGGGTTTACAGTTACAGTAAGAAGCATTATCTTTAGTGTGCGTCCGTGTGGGAACAGTGGGTTTACAGTTACAGTAAGAAGCATTATCTTTAGTGTGCGTCCGTGTGGGAACAGTGGGTTTACAGTTACAGTAAGAAGCATTATCTTTAGTGTGCGTCCGTGTGGGAATAGTGGGTTTACAGTTACAGTAAGAAGCATTATCTTTAGTGTGCGTCCGTGTGGGAATAGTGGGTTTACAGTTACAGTAAGAAGCATTATCTTTAGTGTGCGTCCGTGTGGGAATAGTGGGTTTACAGTTACAGTAAGAAGCATTATCTTTAGTGTGCGTCCGTGTGGGAATAGTGGGTTTACAGTTACAGTAAGAAGCATTATCTTTAGTGTGAGTCCGTGTGGGAACAGTGGGTTTACAGTTACAGTAAGAAGCATTATCTTTCAGAGCTGCGTTTGGAGCGTATATACAGTGAGAGGCAGTCAGGGGCGTCACAAGAGGGTGGGGGAAAGTGGACGGAGTTACTATTTCACACTTGAGCAATTGAAAAATAGCAGATAGCCTATACAAGCTCACAGTGCGGCACCGAGTGCCGCGCTGCGAGCTTGTAGATCTGCTATTTTTGAAAAGTCGCGAAAAAGTCGCGAAAAACTTTTTGCGGCCTGCGCCGCAAAAAAAAGTTTTTTTTTTTTTTTTTTTTTTTTTTCAAAATAAAATTCCCCTAGCCTCAGGCCAGCTACAGCCAGTGCAGTGCATCGCTTGATTGCGCTTTACTTGTGCAAAAACTCAGTTAATTAAATTCACACAGTGGCTCTCTGTGGCAGCAGAGCCGAGCTCTGCGCTAGCTGGCCTGGCTCAGTAACATGACACCAGTGACAAGGGAAATACTATTGATGACCTCTGACCAAAATGAATAGAGAAGTTAATTAACTAATGTTTTAACCTTTGTTTTTACTGGTAATGAGAATGTAAATTGCTAATCTTACTGCACAACATATTTGGTTGGTCTGGCCAAAAATACATCCACAGGTTGCAGCCTTGCAGGCAGCCTGAAAAGCTTTGAGACTGCCACTTGAGGTATGATAGTCTGGATGTTATCATTCTAAAAACACCCCAAATAAGTCCTTTTACAGTCATGTTTACTTTGGAGGTCCTTGGTATTCAATTCATGGATTGTTTGACAGAATATAGGACAGGACACACTATGATGAGGGTAGAGAATGATTAGAGAAGAGTACTGGAATGTAGGACTGTGTGGGGCAGTCTGTTGTCATGGTGGTTTTGAGTGTTGTTGTCATTTTGTGACTGTCATTTTAATAGTGTTGTTTTGTGACTGTCATTTTAAAAGTGTTATTGTGTGACGCAGTTTAAGAGTGCTGTCGTGTGACTGTCAGTCTATATGGAATAACAAACTTCGCTCGCGCACACCGTCACGCCCTCGAGCAAATGTGGCCTGGCGAGCAAATGTGGCCTGGGTGGGTGTATATGATTCCCGGTCAGATTTTGGGTCCCAGTCCGGCCCTGCGAAAATGTGTGCGTAAATCTTTGAATATATGCATTTTTTAAACAAACATTTGTAACTCACAAGTTGCTTCTGTGGGGGGGAACCCTGGAACGAAATATTTTGAGATGGGGGGGTCCGTGGCCAAATACATATGATTTTGGGGGTCCTTCGCATGAAAAGGTTTGAGCACCGCTGACATAGAAACATAGGTTTTTCAAAAAAACCTTAGAAGGATTTAGAAGAAATGTATAGAATAGAATCAATAAAGCACAAAATAATGCGTAATAATGCGTTCCCAGTCTAAATGAGTTAAACCCCCTCCTCCCCCTATGAAGAACATTCATGGGGGGCCCACAGTGAATCCCTGTACCCAGGGCCCAGTATTTGGTGTGACGCCCCAGGATGCAGTAATAGGATTGCAGCAGCAACATGGGGGAGCAGACTGTTAGATTGCACATTATGTGGGACGCTGCATGCTTTTTGTCATGTGCTGCATGGGAAACTGTGAGGTTGGTGGGAGCAACCAGCAACCAGCTGCCAATGTTTCTGACAGACAATGATGTCCCGCGCTCCACAAGGCCTGCCGCTAATTCCACTCCCGGGGAGCCAGAGTTTCTTTCCGATTTTTAATTTTTTTGTCTCCCACTTCACAGTTTGATGGATTTTTTTTTTTCAGTGGTGAAAAAGTACTCAAATATGAGCGAGAGTTTCTTTCCGATTTTTTATTTTTTTGTCTCCCACTTCACAGTTCGATGGACTTTTTTTATTTATTAATTTTTTTTCAGTGGTGAAAAAAGTACTCAATTGTTTTACATAAGTAAAAATATCAATACGGCAATGTAGACATATTCTGTTACAACTACTAAGTCCATAATTCGACATTTACTCGAGTGAAAGTACAAACGAATTGTCATCAAAATGTTCTTGTAGAAAGAATTTATGATGTACAATGTCCCAATGATATGGTCAATAATTATATTTAGTCTTAGTTTTAAGTCATCGTATAGCTTAGTTTTCATTCGGTTTTCTTCAGTGAAAAAAGGTAGTCGATAGGGGTGTAACTGCATCGAAACATCATTTTTTACTAACAAAATCGAAGTACATCGAAATGAAAACAGCTAAAATCGAATCGTATCGTTTGAATTTGTATCGTATCGAATCGGCAGTGCAAAGAATCGATTAAAAAGATACTACCTACTTGTGCATTGTATTTTTAAGAAGAAAAAATTAAAAGGAGGGGTTTTATTACTTTTCCTTTCCATATAGCTACACTGGTCTATCGATAAATGTGTGTAATCTCTGGGTTCATGTCAAGGTCCAGGTGTGTCAATACACTATGTGTTGAAATAAAATGTCCATGCATTTGCCAGATAATCACTGTGTTTACTAATTTATATCCATAATAATACATGTTTCCCTTAAAAACCTGCACTATCCACACCTTTCACACAGATTTAATTTCTTTGCTAAATAGTTACTATATCGATTTTAAATCATCGAATCGTATCGTATCGCCATGAATGAACCAATATCGTCCATGCATCGTATCATCAACCATGTATCGTGATATGTATCGAATCGCTATTAAAATGTATCGTTACACCCCTAGTAGTCAACAAAACCAACACTGGATTATTTACAGTATGTGGTTTAAGAGGTGAACGTCACCTCACCTGTCTAGGAAAATAAAAATGTGTTTTCTCTCAGCGTCCAGCAGAAACCTCCATGTTTCCTAGGCTTCCATTCCTTCCTGTCTGATTTGTATTCTGCGTGAAGAACACATCATCTGCTGTAAATGTATTACCGACGCTGGGCTGGGCGTGTTGACAGCTTGATGTCTCTGTGGGTTTGGATTCAGACAGAGATTCTCCACCTCTACAGCAATACAACACACCGGCTTTAGTTTTATCCAAAGCAGCTTCACACTGTCTGCTTACAGGAGCGTCACAAGGGGGGAAAAGCGGGACTGAGTTACAATTAGGGTTGGGACTCGTTAGGATTTTAACGATTCCGAGTCCTTAGTGATTCCCTCTTAACGATTCCGGTTCCTAACGGTTCTCTTAACGGTTCCAATATATGTATTTTTTCATATTTTCTGACATCCATTATTAACAGTAGTTGTTTACATAAGCCTAATGGGCGTTCAAACAGTAGTTAGTATATTTTCTAATATTAGTAGTAGATACTGTTTTCTCTTATGCTCTTTTCAATACAGTAGAACTATCAAATGACAAAAAAACAATTACATTTCAGTTCTCTTGTCTGTCTTACAAGGAATCCTGTATTTTGTAGATGTTCTCTTATCCTCTATACCAGGGGTGGGCAACTTTGATGATGGAGAGGGCCACTTTATTTTCACACTCAGTCCAGAGGGCCACAATGCATAATACAGGCAAACATATCAAAAATAGCCGATCTACAAGCTCAAAACGCGTCGCACTAGATCTGCTATTTTTGATATTTTTTAATTGGACTCCTGAATTATTTTTCGCTATTCTTGAACTGGATTCCTGAAAAGTAAACATTTTATTTAATTTCAAATGCATTTAATTGTTCTTATGTTAACTTTATGAACTTAAATACATTGGCAATAAGAAATACTAGTAGTACTAGGCATTAAGCTACTAATATAAACTGAAGTAGCCTAATTAAAGCGGGTCATGTTTGCCTGTTTGGAATGGTAACAGCTGAAATCAATAATACACTATTATAGTATTACAATATTAACCTGAGGGCCGCATTAAGTGAAGGTGGGGGCCGCATGTGGCCCTCGGGCCGCCAGTTGCCCATGTATGCTCTATACAGTAGCAAATAGCAAATGACAGAAAAGTGTCAATTCTTAAATGTCAAATCCTGTTCTTTTTTTAAACAACACTCTTACCCTCTTTTCAATACTGTATCAAAGAATGCCTTTTTCCTCTGGTACATAGCAAGCCAACTGTACTGTTAGCCAGACACAAACTAAGGCATAACAACAACTCTTACCCTCTTTTCAAAATCAATACTGCATCAAAGTCAAGACCTAGTGTCTCATTGTGGATAGACTGTTCAAAGTCCCTGACTTTCTAACCCACCATTTTATATATTGACTGTGTCAATTCTTGTTTTCAGTAGAAACGTTGTTTCCACATTGTAAACAGTGGCAGAGACATGCATCTGTACAGCATTGTTGTTGTTAGCCCTTAGCACTGATTAGTGCTATGCTCTGTAGCAGCAAAGTAGACACAGCACTCAACTGCTCTCTTTGTCAATCAAAATCGCGGAGCTCTCCTCCGCTCCTGCAACGAGGCACGCTGGCAGCGAGCCTTCCTGCTTGAGCGTCGGTGGAGCGGCAGTGGAGCACCCTTCAATGATTAAAACCGGAGCGTTCCCAGCATTGCCGTGACGCTCGACGCGCTCGGTGGAGCCGGGGGGGGGGGTTAAACGTTGACGTTAAGCGTTGGTTAGGTGGACATTCCCAGCATTCCTTCTGTAGAGGTGGCCTGACATCACCACTCACCGCTAATGCGCGCTGATGAGACCCGTTAAGAGAATCGGACCGGCAAAAATGATTGACCCGGTTCTGGACCCGCTATCATGGAACCGGTTCCTAAAAAGAACCGGTTTCGGGTCCCAACCCTAGTTACAATGGCCCAAGGTGGAGGAGGGGCCTTAATTATGTTATACTTTAGCTACTGAAAAATAGCAGATATACAAGCTCACAGCAGCTTGTAGATCTGCTATTTTTGAAAATCTTTGAATATATGTATTTTTTAAGCGAACATTTGTAACTAAAATTTAGCTTCTGGGGGTCCCTGGAACTAAATATTTTGAGATGGGGGTCCGTGGCCAAATACATTTCATTTTGTGGGTCCTTCACATGAAAGAGTGTGAGCACCACTGACATAGAAAGATAGGTTTTTTCAAAAAACCTTAGAAGGATTTGAAATAATCAAAGACTTGCAACATTTTCAAGATTTTTCAGAAATAGCAGATCTACAAGCTCGCAGTGAGCTTGTATATCTGCTATTTTTCAATAGTTAAAGCACAACATGCGTAATAATGCGTTCCCAGTCTAAATGGGTTAAACCCCCTCCTCCCCCTATAAAGAACATTCATGGGGGGGGGGGGGGGGGGGGGGCCGCAGTGAATCCTTGTACCCAGGGCCCAGGATTTGGTGTGACGCCCCTGTCTTCTTCCATTCCTTTGAAATGTGTTTTCTTCTTCTCACCCTCTATTCTA
The DNA here is from genome assembly GCF_963921795.1 of Nannobrachium achirus. Taxonomy (NCBI): domain Eukaryota; kingdom Metazoa; phylum Chordata; class Actinopteri; order Myctophiformes; family Myctophidae; genus Nannobrachium; species Nannobrachium achirus. Next base: position 7,164,736 of record NC_137818.1, on the reverse strand, counting down.
TTCTTACATTTCTCCAATCTCCACTAATGTGGTGTGATGAATAATCATCCCTTTCGGATGGAAACCCTTGTATACGTCCAAAATCGTTACTTTTTGGGGAAATGTAAAAAAAAAAGAAGCTGTGTAGTCTCTTAACACATGGGATGCCTAAAGCCCCTATCAGAGTCGGTACCGCGGTGAAGAGCTATCCACCGCGGTGTAGTCTTTTTGAGTCATAAAACTACAACGTTACGTCATTCCGAATCCTCGCGGTGAAGAGCTTTCCGACGCGAGTCCTGACACATCTCTCTGTTTTTACTTTCAGACAGATAGGCTCTTCACCCCGTTCAATGATTGGTCGAGCTAGACCAGTCAGTCACAGCGATAGTACTTCACCGTGACTGACTATGATGGCCTCCACTTATTTTCTCACTTTAGGTGGATAGCTTTACACCTGCAATTTGTGGTGAATAGCTCTACACCCTGGACTCTGATAGAGGCTTAACACGTCCACACCTGATACCGATTCAGCCCCGTGGAGTGCAGGCGGCCCCCGTCATCACGATCAGAGATGCGTTAACTGGTTACCATGGTAACCGGCAGCCAGGGGCGAAATTAGATCTTATTCTGCATGGGTTTTCAGATCAAAAGGGCCCTGTACTGCCGTGAGGGGGGCCCATAGATTAGGAGATTAGAGACCCCTGATATATTGGAAATGACAAAATACATATTGTCGTTGTCGGGTGTAAACCTCATATCTCCAAGTTTCAAATTTGTATGTTCTTTCGCAAAGCAAAGCCCTGCTTCATCGTACAAGGCTGTCGCACAAAAATAGTGAAAACAGCAGATCTACAAGCACACAACGCCTCGCGGTGCGAGGCGTTGTGTGCTTGTAGATCGGCTGTTTTCAGTAGTTTAAATCATTTTTAAAATGAAAAATGCAAAACGAACGGTTTTGGACATACAAGGTTTTCACCCGACAACGACGATAATTTATAATACTGTCACCAGTAGGGGGGCCCTTGGGTTTATTAAACCCATCAACCCTATACAAATTACCCTTGTGCCGGCAGCCCTCGTGTTGCAGCGGCCCGTGAGTTAACATGGGTCCTTGCAAATACAACATTTGAGAACCACTACGGATGGCTATTGTGCCATAATGTCGTGGTAAATCAGTGTCAAACATATTCTGAAGAAAACCTGTAGACTGACATTCAGTCTTATGATCAATATGGAGGCTGCGTATAGCTCAGGGGTTGAGAAACCGTCATTAGAGCACGAAGGGTTCCCAGTTCGATCCCGGGCTCCCCCTGAGTTAATGTGGAAGAGTCCTTGAGCAAGACTCTGAACCCCTAATTGCTCCTGATGAGCAGGTTGGTGCCTTGCATGGTTTCCTCCGCCATCGCTGTATGAATGTGTGTGAATGGGTGAAAATGTAATGCACAATCTATGTAAAGGGTCTTGGATAAAAGCACAACATAAATGCACCATTTAACATTATAATTTCAAAAATGTTTGAAAATAGCCGACCTACAAGCTCACAACGCATTGCATCGCGACACATTGTGAGCTTGTAGATCGGCTATTTTCAAAAAGCCTAGGTATAAAATAGGGCTAAAGTGTGTTTTATAATATTATAATTTACAACTGCAAAGTAACCAATAACTAAAGTGATCAAATAAATGTAGTGGAGTAAAAGTACAATATTTGAATCCAAGATGTAGTGGAGTAGAAGTAAAAGTATTGTAAATTGGATATACTCAAGTAAAGTACAAATACCTCAAAGTTGTACTTAAGTACAGTAGTCAAGTAAATGTACTTAGTTACTTTACCCCACTGACCCCTGGTTCCATGAAGTAAAACATTGCAGATTGGAGATATGAACTTTCTGCCTGACCATATTTCTTTGCGTTTGAAGGCGCTTCTCCTACTTCCATATTTTCCTTCCTTTATTAGAATAATTGTTTTGTTTTCAGCCTCCGTTCTATTCTTACACCGTTTCCCCACATCCTCCTCTAATAATAGTAATAATAATACATGTGTGATGCTCATTACAGTAATCAGGGACGTGCTGGCCATTGGGAAAAGCGGGACAACTCCCGAACGGCCAGTTCATTCCCGGCCGGTCCAGGCCGGCCATTAAGAAAAAAAAAAAAAAGAAAAGAAATCTTCGTTCCATTTTGGGGGCTGGGCGGCCAACAAAGTAAATCGTCACTGTCGGGCATAAACCTTGTATCTCCAAGTTTCAAATTTGTACATTTTTTTGCTTCATCATACAAGGCAGTTGCACAAAAGTAGTGAAAACAGCAGATCTACAAGCACACAACGCCTCGCGTTGCGAGGCGTTGTGTGCTTGTAGATCGGCTGTTTTCACTAGTTTAAATCATTTTTAAAATGATAAATACAAAACAGACGGTTTTGGACATAAATGGTTTCCACCCGACAACGACGAAATATAACTCATGTAATGGCCCACTGGCTTGTCACTTGTCATGATCTGAAAAGGGCAAATCTTTGAGTAGCAGCAGCGCTATAGAGAGATCTCTCTCTATAGCGCGCAATGAGGGCCTCTCCAACTATTTTTCCCGGGCTGAATCAGGGGCCCAGCACGTCCCTGATCATTACAGTAATAAATGGGTTTCTGGCTCCTTGCCATGGGCTCCCAGAATAACCTCTCCATAAAGCCTGCAGGGTCACAAGGTGCTGCACGTTGGAAATCACATCAGGAGAAAATATGAACGTTGACAAAGACCTCACGACACGCCTGCATGGCAGAGGAAGCTTCATTTGTCTCCAAATGATTCGGTTTCGGACGAACACAGAAAGCGTGACGGTGTTTACGCTGTTCTCTCCCTTTGTTATTGTTACAAGTTTGTTTTGATTGTTTTCGTGCTTAGGATGCAGAGCTGCAAGGCTAAAGCAGAGGGTCTATGGATCTAAACTAGAACCGTATGTTCTCTGTTCACCAGATCTGTACTTGGTCCCCTCCTTTTTCCCTCTACACCAAACATTGTTTCCAAAACTAGCCAATCCTCAGAGCTTTGCATTGCAATGCATTGTGAGCTTGTAGGTCAGCTATTTTTGCCTATTCTAAAAAACCTCATCTCAACCAGCCCTATAGTTTCATATTGTTAGCGGGCACAAACCTCGTTTCAACTTTCAAATAGTTTTCTTGTATATTAACACCCTACACCCTGCGACGCGTTGTATACACGGCACGTCGGTAGAGCTTGTAGATCCGATAATTCCCTGACATTCTCGGCAGGCGCGTGACGTCATCCCGCCATGACACCGATCGATAAGGATTGATCGATATCAATATAAAATTACATTTCAATGTCAGACACCACTTTCAGTGTTAAAAGTGTCAAGGTTGTTTTGTTTTGAACAACTAACTAATGCACGTGATGAGATGTACTCCACTGCAGGTCTGATCAGAGAAATGATGTCAATAATGTCATACTGTCCAGGACACTTTGATGAAGGAAAATAAAACATTCTACGTCCTTGCTGTGGTGTAAAGTAACTAAGTACATTTCCTTAAAGGAGTAGTTCACCCCCAAAATGATTTTTTTTCTATTGATTAGTCACGCCATGGAGAGTAGAGTTCAATAATATTTTTAGTTTTTTGTCACATTCCTAAGACAAAAATGTGATAACAATAAATTTACCCCCATTCGTTCCGGTTGGGGACCCGTTTCGAAACGGGTCACCATCCGGAATCAATGGGGGTAAATTTACTCTAATCAAATTTTTGTCTGAGGAATGTAACAAAAACCAAAAGTTATTATTGAACTCTACTCTCCATGGCATGAGTAATCAATAAAAAAAAAGTCATTTTGGGGGTGAACTACTCCTTTAAGTACTGTACTTAAGTACACTTTTGAGTTATTTGTACTTTACTTGAGTAATTCCAATTTCCAATACTTTTACTTCTACTCCACTACATCTCGGATCCACTACATTTATTTCAAAACTTTAGTTACTAGTTACTTTGTAGATTGTTATTGTTAATGCAAAACATACATTAACCACTTCAGCCGTATATACATTTTGGCCATTCGAAAATAGCCGATCTTGTGAGCTTGTAGATCTGCTATTTTCAAAAGATTTTTATACAATAATGATAACTTGAAATGGGACATTCTGCACAATGAGTACTTTTACTTTTGGTACTTTTAGTACATTTTGATACCAATACTTTTGTACTTTTACTCAAGTAAATGTTGAATACAGGACTTCTACTTGTAACGGAGTACATCTACATTGCAGTATTGATACTTTTACTTAAGTAAAGAATTTAAGTACTTTTTACACCACTGCTTCTGAGTTCACTTAACTCAGTCACGACACCATCTCCTGATACATTGTTATGTTATAATTGTCCAATCAGAATGTGACTAATGTATTCTGTAACTCCATATATCTGGGAAATTATGTTTTGTATGGGGAGAAGCAATATGGGTGAAACACTGACTTGCTGTACTATTGAACTATTCTGATAATACAATTATTTCAAACGGACTTATTGTTGTGCTGCCTTTTCCTTGTGTGGACTGTGGATATATTCTTGGGTGGAAACTGAGTCTTCTGGAAATGAATCACCTTCTAAAGGAATAAATATACCTATCAGACACGATGGAGACTTTAAGGCAGGGGTGTCCAAAATGTTTTCAAAGGGGCCACATTAGCCTATCCCGAACTAGTTCGGGATATTCGGGATCAAAAACAATTTTTTATTTGCTATTTTACTTACCCCGAGCTGCTTGGAGCAACGTGGGTGGTCCCGGCTCGCCCAGCGCTCACCAACGAGAGACGCTAGATGCTCCGACGATTTATTCCATTGAAAATGGTTTAAAATAAAGTTTAGACCCCCCCAATGTTCACCCAATGTCCATTGTAGGCGGCGCGACGTATTCCAGGGTGCCTATCCCGAACTAGTCCGGGATATTTAATAAAATGAATTATTTTATCGGAGGCCTCAACGAAGCCCCGGTCTAGACGTCCATCCTTGGCCGGGACTTAGACTCGGCCATCCACGGGCCGTATTCGCGCTAACGGCCGGATCGCGCCGCCCACTCCAATAATAAATCACATCTTTAGACAGGATTTTCTCCGGATTGTGTCCCCAGACCCAAGGAGAAAGTTTTTTGCGGCTGAAATAGCTTTAGATCGGGCTTCTCAATGGGTTAGCATTTTGGCTACGTGTCAGCTAGCTTCCTCCTCTCGACACCCATAGCATTGGCTGGAGTGAAAACACAAGCCAGTTGGGAGAGGGTCGACGAAAGCTATAAAGAAGGTCTATGGAGAAATTTCTGGCACTCTAGCACCCCTTGTGGCCGGATGGCACTGTATGAGTTAAAACACCCAAAGGCCGACTACATCTCCTGACAAAATATACTTTCGGTCGGACAATAACAAAGTCACATACATATGCATAATGTTAAATGTTACTTAACTATCATCATCAATATTTAATATCAATGGCCATATTTCAAATGACCAAATGTAACCAGACGTACAAGGTAAAAAAATACAACAAAATAGCCTTTCTTTGACCCCTTCAGAAAGAGACAACAGGGAACAAGGAATCCTGACAAATTATACTATGAAATATTCTTGTTTGGCGAGCCGTTTATAATACAATTTAAGAATGAAGCCGTGGGCCGTATAAAATGTGTCCTCGGCCCGCATTTGGCCTCTGGGCCACACTTTGGACATCCCTGCTTTAAGGCTTAACGACTACAGGATAAATGTCTCCTCAAGACTCATACTTACACACGCACGCACGCGCACACGCACACGCACGCACGCACGCACGCACGCACGCACGCACGCACGCACGCACGTACGCACGCACGCACGCACGCACGCACGCACGCACACACGCACGCACACACGCACACACTCCCCCACTCTGGGCAGATTTAGCATTTTAGCCACAAACATGCTGAGTCACAGACTGGTTGTAACACAGTGAGTTTATGGCCGGTGAGAGATGATATTTATATCCCTGGGACGAGAGACACTGAGAGAGAGAGAGAGAGAGAGAGAGAGAGAGAGAGAGCTCCTCATTTCTCTCTCTCTCTCTCTCTCTCTCGCTCTCTCTCTCTCTCTCTCTCTCTATTACTTTTCAGCATTCAAATTCTAAAGGGTTAAGCCGGCATCATAGTCGCCTGGGCGGTGGAATGCTTTACACCGCGGTGTAGTCTTTTCGAGTCTTTTTGAGTCATGAAACTACAACGTTACATCATTCCTCGCGGTGGAGAGATTTACACCGTGAGTCCCAACACATCTCTCTGTTTTTACTATCAGACAGACAGGCTCTACACCCCGTTCACTGATTGGTCAATCTAGACTAGTCAGTCACGGTGAATAGGTCTCCACCGTGGCGTACTATGATGGCCTGCACTTATTTTCTGACTTGAGGTGGAAAGCTTTCCACCTCAAATTTGCGGTGGATAGCTCTCCACCGTACACTCTGATACGGGCTTTAGGGTTAGGGTTAGGGGTGTCACACCAGGGGTGTCGCACCACATTCTGAGCCCTGGGTACAAGGATTCACTCACATTTTGTGCTTTAACTATTAAAAATAGCAGATTGTATATAGCTCACAGCGCGGCACCGAGTGCCGCACTGTTTCTATGTCAGTTGCGCGCAAGCATTTTTCATGTGAAGGACCCCCAAAATTATATGTAGCCTATTTGGCAACGGACCCCCATCGCAAAATATTTAGTTCCGGGGATCCCCAAAATTTGAGTTACAAATGTGTTCCCTTAAAAAATAAATGTATTCAAAGATTTGCACACATTTTCATGACTTTTCAAAAATAGCAGATCTACAAGCTCGCAGCGAGTTGTGAGCAGCGAGCTGTGAGCTTGTATTCCTGCTATTTTTCAAAAGCTATAGACAGGCCCCTCCACCTTGGGCCCTAGCAACTCAGTCCCCCCCCCCCCCCCCCCCCCCCCTACCTTGTGACGCCCCTGCAGGTATGTACCCATCCTGTTGTACGGAGGATGTAGCCTACACTAAATATTAGGGATGGTGCAGGTTTTTTGGAACCGATCAGCGAGCACCGATCACAAAAGTTTGATCACCCGATACCGATCAATCACCGATCCGATCAAGTTATTATTTATATTTTCTAAATGTTAATGTTTCAACTTTAATTAATTAATTCACTCATGAATGCATTTGTATATTTGCCTTATAGTTATTTACCAGCATTACTATGTAATTCATTATCATGCAGTAACTAATTATTCCTTCAGCACTGTGGAAATCAATACCCCAAAATGGCCTCAAGTGGGCATACTGAACGGCTGGTTGATTGGATGCACCGATCCGATCGGATCGGTGAATTTACCTTTTGATCTAAACCACCGATTATCGCCGATCACGCTTTGATCGGCCCGATCCGATCCATTGCCGATTGATCGGTAACATCTCTACTAAATATGATACAACAATCTATGGTCCTCTGCAGAAGACTAATACATACATATGGCTATGACAGGTGTCATAGCCAATAGGAACGCTCTACAACAAGATGTGGCGTCATTCAAAGTAGCCGGTAGCCCCAGTTAAGTGTGGTTGTCGCGCACAGGGACATGTGTGTTGTTGTTATTCTCTCATGTATGTCTGTTCAGTGTATGCATGACCAACGACAAAGAACTCCCATACCCATAGGCGATTCTAGCCTCTTTCAGCAGGGGGTGCACGACCTCTATTACCTAGCCTCGTTGAGCAGCGCCGAAAACTCTAGTTCACGTATGGTAAATGTAAAAGCTATCCACATGTCCTATGGATGTCTGTAGTTAACCCCAGGTAGCATATTCCACTGTGAAACAACTGTTTAATTCTGTTATTTAGATAAATCTGTTTTTCAGCTGTGCTGTCAGAGACGTTCAGACAGTCACTGTGATTGGTTGAGAAACCAGTAGTCCTATTACCTCCCGCCCCCCATTTGCTGTGATTGATTTAGAAGTCATGCTATGGGTGCTTCAAAGGGTCAAAAAAGGCGAATTTGAGATGTTCTTCTTCTTAATGCATATTGCGTGTTTATTATGATCAAAAAAATCAAAATGGCCGCCTGGCGGCCAGGGGGTGCACGTGCACCCTAGGACACCCCTTAAAATCGCCTATGCCCATACCTACTGGGAGACATACAACAATGTGCCTATAGACTATACTGGGAGACATACAACAATGTGCCTATAGACTATACTGGGAGACATACAACAATGTGCCTATAGACTATACTGGGAGACATACAACAATGTGCCTATAGACTATACTGGGAGACATACAACAATGTGCCTATAGACTATACTGGGAGACATACAACAATGTGCCTATAGACTATACTGGGAGACATACAACAATGTGCCTATAGACTATACTGGGAGACATACAACAATGTGCCTATAGACTATACTAGGAGACATACAACAATGTGCCTATAGACTATACTAGGAGACATACAACAATGTGCCTATAGACTATACTAGGAGACATACAACAATGTGCCTATAGACTATACTGGGAGACATACAACAATGTGCCTATAGACTATACTGGGAGACATACAACAATGTGCCTATAGACTATACTGGGAGACATACAACAATGTGCCTATAGACTATACTGGGAGACATACAACAATGTGCCTATAGACTATACTGGGAGACATACAACAATGTGCCTATAGACTATACTGGGAGACATACAACAATGTGCCTATAGACTATACTGGGAGACATACAACAATGTGCCTATAGACTATACTGGGAGACATACAACAATGTGCCTATAGACTATACTGGGAGACATACAACAATGTGCCTATAGACTATACTGGGAGACATACAACAATGTGCCAACACAGCAGCAAGATGTGTGAACTGTTGCGATGAAATAAAAGATCCACGTCAATGGCGGCGGTCAAGCGTTCTAATAGGAAATGACATAGATATCTGCACATGTGTACGTCAATGGCAGTAAATGTTTTAATGGAATGGAAATAAGGAGATGTTTACCTGCGACACATGAAATGTAGGCTATTAATATGTAAATATGTGTAAATAAATATGTTTGTTCATGTGTGGCTAACCTCACCTAACAACCAGGCATACGTAATGAACTGGTAGGTGTGGCCACATAAACATTTTTGCCAAAAATCTTCCTCCTAGTATAATCATAATACCTGATCATCATTTTTTTTTTCTTCTTTTGGGGGGGGGGGGCATCTTTAGATTCATGTGGCGACACCCCCTGGGGGTCCCGGCCCAGAGGTTGAAGACCACTGCTACGGATGGAGGAAGGAGAAGACAGAGACAGACTGAGTCAGCGTTAATCCTCCAGCGTGGGCGGTGCGTGCCGGCACATCCATTCTGAGGCGTTAAGCCGTTTAGGCCTGGAATTATTGAATGCTTTAACTAGATATACAAGCTCACAGCGCGGCACCGAGTGCTGCGCTGCGAGCTTGTAGATCTGCTATATATTTTTTTTTAATCATGAAAATGTGTGCACATTTTTCAATATATAATTTTCAAAGCAAACTTTTTGTCTCTGCTTCTGGGGGGGTCCCTGGAACAACATATTTTGAGATGGGGGGGGGGGGGTCCGCGGCCAAATACGTGTAATTCTTGGGGTCCTCTACATGAAAAAGTTTGAGAACAGCTGATTTAGAGGAAGGATTTAGGAGTCAGGTCAAAGATCGGGTCGAAGATCTTCAAAGACTTGCACACATTTTCAGAGTTTTTTTTTTTTCAAAAATAGCAGATCTACAAGCTCGCAGCGCGGCACTCGGTGCCGCGCTGTGAGCTTGTATATCTGCTATTTTTCAATGGCTAAAGCATAACATAACGGTTAAAGTGGTTGAAATCTAACGCGACTTGGGCACGTTCCAGGGCTTTGAGGCGTTAACTCAGCCCGGCTGCCTCTCTGTGTGTCAAACACCAGGCTCTCCATCAGCAACGCTAAAGGGAAACATTAGCTTATGGAGATGAGCTGCTCATCAGTCAGGAGGCGTTTGATCCTCTTCACCTTCTGAGGAGGAGGAGGAGGAGATCCTCATCATTATCATCTGCTGCTACCGTTACAGAGGAGGAGATCCTCATCATTATCATCTGCTGCTACCCTTACAGAGGAGGAGATCCTCATCATTATCATCTGCTGCTACCCTTACAGAGGAGGAGATCCTCATCATTATCATCTGCTGCTACCCTTACAGAGGAGGAGATCCTCATCATTATCATCTGCTGCTACAGTTATGAGAGGAGGAGATCCTCATCATTATCATCTGCTGCTACTGTTAGAGAGGAGGAGATCCTCATCATTATCATCTGCTGCTACTGTTAGAGCAGGGGTCTTCAACGTTTTCAGGCCAAGGATCCCTTAGTTGAGAGAGAGATGAAGCAGGGACCCCCACAACCTGTTCATAGATTCCATATAGTTTCATCGTTTGACAGCACAATCGTCAGTGTATTTTTGGATTCAAAATGATTCCCCTGTGATCAATAGGGATTGATTGAGGAAACGAACAGGGGGAACCAAAACAAAGCGATGCTGCTTTTTCTAGTGGTTTCCGCTTTAGGCGGAAAGCAAAGGGCCTGTTTTGAACGAACACCAGGCTTTCCCCCAGAAAGCGGCGTAGTTCCCCCCAGCGGCGTGATTTTGCTTTTGGAAAATTAGTTATATGCATCTTTTATTCCAACTCGTAGCGACTGGCAAGACTACACTAGGCTACTCAGCATTTTAATAGGGATTGTGGAAACAAATGGGGGGGAAGCAAAACAAAGCAACACCGCTTCTTCTGCTTGTGGTTTCCACCTAGACCGGATCAAACGGCCCGTTGTAAACGAATATCAGTGACGCGAGGTTAGCTAGCTGAAGTACACACATTCACAGACATTCATGGCAGAGCAAACCATGCAAGGCACCAACCTGCTCACCGGGAGCAGTTAGGGGTTCAGAGTCTTGCTCAAGGACTCTTCAACACTAACTCTAGGGGCGCCCGGGATCGAACTGGGAACCTTCCGGTTGCCAAGCGGCAGCTCTACCTCCTGAGCCTCTGCCGCCCAGTGATTTGCATTTAGATATCATTCATTGTCTTTGCTCCGTCGCATGCAGAGTATGATAGACTGTCTTTCTGCAAATGTCACACATGCATCATAAATCTTGCACACTGTAGTAGAAGAAAGTAATCTGCATTGTTTTACTTCAGTAAATGTAGAAATTATCTGCCACAAGTAAATGTATATCTATTTTTGCTTACCATACAAAAGTATTACCATTCAAATTCTCTCGACTCGAAAATGTCAACACCAAATCCTTAATGTGTCCAAGAATCCTTCGGAAAATAGCAGATCTACATTAGCACAAGTGTTGTGAATTTGTAGATCGGCTATTTGAGAAATGTACAAAGTAACTAGAAGCTATGAAGCTGCATAACGTGCTGGAGTAGAATAATAAATACCTTAAAGGGGAAGACCACCCATTTTCAATATTGAACTATGTCATTAATTAATATACCTTGGAGGAGTTGTGTGGAAATACAAAAAAAAAGTTACCCCTCTTCTGTGTTGCCTAGAACTGGAGGATTGATTTTGGGGTTTGTATTGTAAAGTACAACGGTGTGATGTCATCACCTTGTGATTTGCAATACAAACCCCAAAATTATTTATTGGCACACAACTCCTCTAAGGTATAGTAATGACATAGTTCAATATTGAAAATGGGTGGTCTTCCCCTTTAACATTGTACTCCAGTACAGTACTTGAGTAAACATACTTAATTACTTTTCACCACTGGTGTGGAAGCTGTAAATCAAACCACAGAAAAGGTAATTATTCAAAAAAACAGAAACGGAAAACATTTCCACTGGAATGGATGTTCAGCTAGTCATGTGAGAGACACACATGAACAAGCACGATTCACGAACACGCACGCATGCACGTGCATGCATGCATGCACACACACACCCCTTGAAAATGCAATGAACATTGTTTTTTTTATCTCTCTCTCCCCCCCCCCCCTATGGAGCTTTAACCAAAAACTGTTTTCAGCCACTGTTTTACATGTGTAAACCTGTGATCCTAACGGTGAAATGCAAATTCTATGAAGTGTTTGAATTTGTTTCTGTGTGGAATAAATAAATAAATACCTGCTTGTCTGGTTTGACAGACTATCCATCCATCCATCCATCCAGCCATAATAAGAGCAAAACTATGAATATCTTCAAAGATGTGTTTACAGTACGTTTTACTTCTTACGAAACAACCTAAAAAATGGAAGAAGCTTCAAAGCCAAAACAAGGTTTTAGAATTTATATTCAGACAGAGCAGAAATCAAAGGCAGAAAAAAAAAAACATCGGATCATTTGGATGTTTTCTCCAACTCAAAGCCTGTTTGGCTTTTAGGGCAGATTAAGAAAAGCTCAAATCATCTTCTGCCACTGCTAGCTGAAGTGAAATGGAAGAAGAAGAAAAAAAGACTGAAATATGATTAAATAGTTTGTGCAATGAACTGAAAGGTAGTTTCAGGTCTACCTTGTAATTCTTTTTACTTCTTATAGCAGTGGTTCTCAACCTTTTCAGGCTGCGACCCCCAAAATAATCATATTTCAACTGGGGACCCCCCACCATGCACAAGCACTTGGAATTGTAGGAGGTGGCATTACTAAGTTTGACTCTATATATTCCACTGTGAAAAGAGCAGATCTACATGCTCACGAGGCGTTGTGAGCATGTAGATCTGCTCTTTTCACAATTTCTGCCTCTAATTTTTGACAATTTTGCCAACGTATAACCAGAGGTAATAAAAATGTCTTAAAAGTTCTTAGGTGGGGTTGGAGAAAGGGCCTTTCTGTGTGGAGTTTGCATGTTCTCCCCGTGTCCCCTATAAGGTAGATACCCTCACAAAAACACGCAGTAATCCTGGTCTCTATACTGCCTCCCCCTGGCCAGCCGGGGCGCCTGATGGAGGGGAAAGGGACTGGTTGGAATAACGTGTTCCTTCCACGCTCTATACGTCCAAACCGAGGAAATCCCTGTCAGGTGAAAAGAAGCAACTTGGACTACTTAAGCATGGAAGGAAGCATGAGGTCAGTAGGTTGTCTCCACAGGCGCAGCAGAGGGAGAGCAGATACATAGGCACTGGGTGGTACAAAAATCGTGGGATATAAATAGGGTGACCAGACGTCCCGGTTTGGCCGGGACTGTCCCGTTTTCAAACTGCGTGTCCCGGTGTCCCGACAAATATCTCTAAAACACTAATATGTCCCGGTTTTCAACATTCACTACAACATTTTCCTGGTTTTCGCCAGAATTAAAATAATAGTCGCTGTTTTCAGTGGTTGCATAGACATTTATCATGTTCTTGTCATGTAAACATGCTCACCTAAACAAGCAGAAAACATGAATGAATGCATTGCATGTCTGAATTCAACGCTGAGGGTCTTTGTCAATCACACTGCCTACTGTATGCAACCCTGCGGTGCATATGTGCATGTGCATGAACGTTAGAGAATGGGCATGTGCGTGCGCGGTATAGCGTGCGCATTGCTTTGACTTTGAGGGTCCCGGTTTTAGGCAACAGTGGTTCGTGTCCCGGTTTGAGCGGCTGAAAATATGGTCACCCTAGATATAAACAAAGAAGAAGAAAAAAAAGTCCTTACATTGTCACTTAACACGTTGCAAGCCGCGGCAGAACCCTCTGAACAGAGGTAGCGCCGAAGAAATAAGCCATTTATTTACAAACATGTTTTAAAAAAACAAAGCCCACATGATAACAACACGTACTGGAGTGCTCGACACAGCGTACATATTCATCCTGCAGAGGTCGGCGATCTTACTTTGGCGAGGCGGAGGGGAGATCAATTCCATTCGTTTACGTGCGGCGAAGCAGGGAAAGGAGCGATAGAGAAGCGGCGCCCGAACGTGATTGAAACCGCGATCCACGAACAGAGACAAAGACCAGCCATGTTGTTTGTGCTTCTTGCTGAGTTTCAACACTGGGGAGAGGATGAGGCTCCTCCTGGCCAGCCATCCATCCAGAATGTGAGTCAACGGCGTGGCCTGCTGGATATTAGGAGTATCACACCCAGCACCAGAAAATGACTGTCAGAGCATATTAACCCTTTCAGATCGCTCCAAAAAGACACAGAGAAGAATTTCCGATGTTTTTTTTTTTTTAATTATAATTTATATCAAAAGTCCGGGAATAGACGGCGTGGCTGATGGGACCCAGTAGGAAGTCCGAGGGAGTACGGCCAGGCTTAGAAGGTGTTAAGAAATGCTATACGAGCACCTTGGGCCATTTCTAAGGTCACATAAAGAAAAGAAGAACATGTGTTACATGGATTGTACGAGAGGAAAGAAACGTACGTCCTTTTATGAAAGAATGTGTTTTTGTCTTCCTATTCAAGGTAGAAGAATGAAACGCCTTTGAAGGCATGTCTGAGTACAGTATGTGCGAGTTCTACAAAGCAACGGAACGTTCCTTCCAAGTTCAGAGGACACACACACACACACACACACACGCACACGCACACGCACACGCGCGCGCGCGCACACACACACACACACACACACACACACACACACACACACACACACACACACACACACACACGGTGTCAGCCTCCAGGAAGAAACCCCAAATACAAAGTGAATACATAATTGCTCATAACAACCACACCAGGGGGTCTAATGAAGTACTGTCAACCTCCAGAAAAAGAACAAAACTATGGCACCACCTCTTTAACATATCATGAAAGTAAAAAGGGAGTAAAGATTAATTTTGCAGTGACTTTCTAAGTGACTCTGGAAGGAGTTTCTGCCTAAATGCCTGAATAAATATTCACACTTTCCCCAAAATGTTTGATCTTTTCTCTCTGCGTTGATTTGTTAAAGATGTGTTGATTTTATTAAGTTTCCCCCGTGCTTCCTCTGGGCTTGCATGGCTCTGTGAGCAGAATGCATAATGCTGGGTGTTTCACACTGAATACTCAGAGGAGTGCAGCAGCTATCCTTGTTTAAGTGTTTTTTTGTTTGTTTTGTTTGTCACTGGTTAAAGACGGCCTATAAAATAGCAGATCTACAAGCTCACAGCTGAGCTTGTAGATCAGGAGAGCGCCACCCGCAAGACTAACATTTTAGTCTAGTTTTTAATTATTGACAAAATTGTCAATATATTTAGTCTAGTCCTAGTTTGAGTCATCATAGCTTAGTTTCTGTTTAGTTTTTCTCAATGAAAAAAGGTACAGTCGACCAACATTTGTTCATCATACTTTTAGTGGACAGAATGAAGTCTGTTGGCTGTGTGTTCTAGCAAAGATTTTTAATGTACAAGATGGGAGCCACTAGAGGTGACATGCAGTAGACACAAATCCTACAAATTCTGATTGGTCCATGTGTAGATGGTGACGTAGACGCTCGCTGCAGCATTTTCAAAACAACATGGCTGCCCTCGATGCAACAAGTGTAACAGTTAACGTTGAAACAATAAAACAAGTTATAAGTGAAGTTATTTCAGAGTTGGAATCAATTACAACAATTAAAAAGGAACAGGCTAGGAGTATGCGCTAGCGGAGTTCATCGGCCGTAAAGACATGTTTGTTTGTCGTTCTTCCGACTGGCTGAGAGATGTTTTGCTACGCTGATTGGTTAGAGGAGTCTGTCTGTCAAGGCAAGTACCCCCGCCCACTTTTCAAGCTGCCTATAGGCCAAAGTCCAGACTCACATTGTGGGAAGGAACGAGTGAGTGAATGCACAGCATGAGGCTCGCTGGCCAGGCTAGTGTTTTTCTAACAACAGCCAGTTGTGAGTCAGGCACCAAAATGGCTTGTGGTGTGTTGGGTTGGGTAGGTTCCTCTAAATAACACATGGATCATTGTGACTCTCTCTCTCTCTCTCTCTCTCTCTCTCTCTCTCTCTCTCTCTCTCTCTCTCTCTTGAAGCATAAACAATTAAGATCGTACTCAATCACCACAGCGACTAATTACTCCCCCTGCTCTCCAATTGGTCTGGACTTCACTTCACTGCAGTAGCGATGGATGAAAACATAAATGTGCTCCCACTGTGGAGGGTTCGGCTGGCAACACCTCGCACCGCGAGGCGTTGTGTGCTTATAGATCTGTTGTTTTCACTACTTTTTGTGCGACCACCTTGTATGATGAAGCAGGGCTTTAATTTGCGAAATAACCTACACATTTGAAACTTGGAGATACAAGGTTTCCGCTCGACAACGTCAATATACTGTATTAAAATGTTTAATCAATTTTTTTTGACTATTTACAAATTGAATATATATATTTTTTTTGTCGGTGGTAGAACATCGCAACCCATAAAAACAGATCTGTAAGCCCTATGGGGTCGCCACTCGCCAGCCTATGTTTGGGTACCGCTGCTGTGGAGGGGAGTGAAGCGGTGACAATTACACTGTAATTAATTAATTGTTTAGCTCTGAGTGATAAAGCTGTTTTAATTCAGAGGCAGGATGAAAAATAATTTATTTTAATTCAGAGGGAGGATGAATATTAATTAAGCATAAAGGACTTTAACACCGGGGGGAGGAGCAGAAATTAACCTTAATGAAACCCTTTCAATTTCAGCCAATCAGGAGACGGTGTTCATGCATCAGCTCCAACAACAATAATGTTCCACTTCCAGTTCTGTCTGCCCATTGGCTCTGCCAGGCCTGAGGCTGTTTGTGTGTGTGTGTGCATGCGTGTGCGCGCGCGCGTGTGTGTGTGTGTGTGTGTGTGTGCGCGCGCGCGCTGCGCGCGTGTGTGTGTGTGTGTGTGTGTGTGTGTGTGTGTGTGTGTGTGTGTGTGTGTGTGTGTGTGTGTGTGTGTGTGTGTGTGTGTGTGTGTGTGCGCGTGTGTGCGTGTGTGCGTGCGTGTGTGTGTGCAGGGCCGCTGATAGGGGGGGGGGGGGGGGGGGGGCAGAAAGGGTACTGTTGTCCCCCCTCCCGGAAAGGGGGGCCCTGCAGTGGGGGGGCCCCCATTGAACGGAACTACTCGGGAGCAGTCTAGTTTGTGTAGGAAAGATTTGAGTGACTGTGAAATAACTTTCTCCCAAGGTAAGATTAAGACATCATGCTTTATATAAACCCTATTATATTAAGCCTAAACGGTTCTGCCGCCGTGTAGAACTGTTTACTTTAAAAATAAATAATTTCCTGTGAAAAACCTGCATTTTTCTGTGCGCGGGAGAAAAACCAAGGGGGGCCCTCGGTTTTTCATTTTGTCTACCACCCTTTTTGTAAACTAGAAGCGCGTCTAGTCGGTGACCTGGCCAACTCGGGAACGATGTAAATAGGGAATGAATGCGCCGGCCCTTTAATGCAAACCCCATTATACCTGTTGTCATAGGACCCGTTTTGACCATCTGTTTGCCTGTGTCCATTTATGCCCATATATGGAGATCACTGCAGATATAGTTCTGGGTCCATTTTATGCCCACATATGCCTATATATGGAGATATCTGTCTATTTGCGTCCAGATACAGAGATCTCCATATATGGGCATAAGCCCATATATGGAGATCTCTGTATCTGTCTGTCTGTGTCCCTTTATGCCCGTATATGGAGATATCTGTTTATCTGCGTCCATTGTATGCCCATATATGAGATCTCTGTCGCTTTTTGTTTGTTTCTTCTTTAAGCAGAATACACAGCCTGCTTAAATCTGCATCATTCAAGTCATCCTCCCAGTCCCACGCTTTGTTGCTTGTCTTATGTTTGTCTTTGTCTCTTTTATTTTCTTTTTTGGAGCGGACCCCATGAATTCCCCACCCTTTAATGCAAACCCCAATATACCTGTTGTCATAAGACACGTTTTGACCATCTGTTTGCCTTTGTCCCCTTATGCCCATATATGGAGATCTCTGCTATATGGAGATCTCTGCACACACAGTACCGGTTGCGGAAAACTCTGATGTCAGACATCAGCTCCGCATTCGGGCATTCATTTTATGCCCATATCTGGAGAACGTGCATGCCGGTGGGAAGAACGGTTCTCGAGATACGCGGACTACATACATACATACACATTCACAGAGATTTTTTGTTGACTCATGTGGCGTACGTGATGTCATTGCGCCGATGTCCTTTTCACAGAGATTTTTTGTTGACTCATGTGGTGTACGTGATGTCAGAGCCTTTTATGAAGTGATGTCACAATTTGCGCCGATTTCCTCCGGAACAGCCTGATGTCAACAATCAGCTCCGCGTAAGGAGATTCCGAACGTTTCGCGCCGCTTCGGGAAAACCACGCGCCGGGTCGGGCCGAGGCCCGGCACTGCACTCTGCGCCATAGCGGGGAACGTGCGTGCCGAATCTGAAGCCGGTGGGACGAACGGTTCTCGAGATACACGGATTACATACATACAGACAGACAGACAGACAGAGATTTGTCGCATTTATAGATAGATGAAAACTAAATGAAAACTATGATGAATAAATACTGACAGTTTAAACTACATAAAAACTACGCTATGATGACTAAATGGAGCTGGTCAATACCTCTACATCTGACCTCACGGACTCCATATATGGATATAGCTGAGCTGTTCTGACATCACAGTGATGACTCGACCAGCTCAGCAGAAGGATATGTATGTATACATGCCACAGCAGCCATGTGCGCAACCTCGCCCTTTAGGGCAAGGTCGCTTAGGGCTTAGGGCCCCTTAGGGTGTTTAGGGCCCCTTAGGGTGTCTTACTGGTGGCTAAATACTGACAGTTTCGTCAACTAATGAAAAACCAGTGACATCATCATTTAAACAATATTATCGCCAGAACAAATGCATGGCTTCCGTCATAGCATTGGTAACTTTTCAGGAGTAGAAAGCCTATAATTTGGAATGGTAAATGGTGTATGGTAAATGGTGCATTTATATAGCGCCTTTATCCATGGCTCTTTACATTGTGCATTACATTCACCCATTCACACACACATTCATACACCGATGGCAGAGGAAACCATGCAAGGCACCAACCTGCTCATTGGGAGCAACTAGGGGTTCAGAGTCTTGCTCAAGGACTCTTCCACGTGTTGACAGGAGGAGCCGGGATTTTAACCACCGACCCATGGAGCGTTGGCCAACCTGCTCTACCTCCTGAGCTACAGCTTATGTCACTGGTAAGACAGGTTTCTGAACTGCCCTCCAATGAGACACAGACAGAGTAGATTTTTTTGTTCCGCTATTTTATCTTGAACATTAGTGAGTATACCCATTACATGAAGATAGGTTATCCACGATATCCAGGTAATACGACTCGTGAGATAAGATCCACTCGTTTGACAAAGAAACTTGCATGCAGCTTAGGATAAAGACAGCTCAGACATACATGAGGCCAGGCTAGCTCTGGTCCACGCTCTGACAGGCGGCTGGCTAAAAGACTAGACCAGGATTTCTCTACCCCTACGAGGGCTCAACTTCAGTCAAAATAAACTAAACTACTTCACTATACTCACCTAACCAAACGTAGTTTGTCATGAAATAAAACGCAACCACCTCGAGCCGGGAGCGAGCCACCGCAGACACAACACGGAAATAAGCGGTGGATTGGATGCGATCATGCGAGTTGGATGTGTTTTATTTCATGACAAAAATAATATATTTTACAGAGTGGGTGGGGTGCTGAGAGGTTTCCCACCGCAGAGAATAGACTTTCAACAACGCAAAACTACCTTTGGTTTGGTGAGTAGTGAAGTAGTTCAGTTTATTTTGACTGAAGTTAAGCCCTTGTAGGGGTAGAGAAATCCTGGTCTAGTCTTTTAGCCAGCCGCCTGTCAGAGTGTCAGTGCAGCTAATGCTCTAGAGCAGTGTTTGTCAACCTTTTTTCTGCATGGGCACACTTTTCATGTCCCAAGAATCCATGGGCACACCAACATAATACAGGGGTGTAAATATCGTCACTGTCGGGAAGAGACCTTGTATCTCCAAGTTTCAAATTTATACGTTTCTTCGCAAAGTAAAGCCCTGCTTCGTCATACAAGGCTGTCGCACAACAGCAGATCTACAAGCACACAACGCCTCGCGGGTGCGAGGCGTTGTGTGCTTGTAGATCGGCTGTTTAAATCATTTTTAAAATGATAAATACATTGTATTTATCTTTTTAAAAATGATCCACGCCTGGCTGTCTGGCCTTAGCTCTGTTCTAGAGTCTAGACCAGAGCTAAGGCCAGACGGTCCTTCTCAGAGCTGTCCTGTGCGTGGAGAATAAGTAAGACACGGTGAGTCTTTCATTTGTCTCTCAGACGGTCATTAAAAGCAGGAGTCGTAGCCGAGCGGTGGTGGTGCATTTGTGAACAGCTAGGAGAGGGGCTGAGGTGTTGCAACAGACCTGGGATCAGTGGAGAAGATCCCAAAGGTTCTCCCGGAGGAGCTTAGCAAAGTCTGGGATCCAGAAAAACACACCAGAGCTGTCTGTCTCTCTGCCGGTCTGAAGCATATACTGCATGACAAGCAGCACATTTACATGGTGCTGCTTGGAGATCGGTTATTTCTTTAGCACTCGACTCCTCGTCTTAACCCATTTAGACCTGAGCTTGTAGATCTGCTATTTTTTTTTTTTAATCTTGAAAAATTGTGCAAATCTTTGAATATATATATATATATATATATATATATATATATATATATATATATATATATATATATATATTAAAGCAGACATTTGTAACTCAAATATTTGCTTCTGGTCTGTCCATGATACATAATATTTCGAGATGGGGGTCCGTGACCAAATAAATGTAATTTTGGGGGTCCTTTAAAAAGCAGATCTACAAGCTTGCAACGCGGTGAGCTTGTATATCTGCTTTTTTCAATAGTTAAAGCCTAAAATATTGGTTCAAGCAATATTGCGTAATAATTGCGTTCCAATGGGTTAAGTTGTTGGATCTGACATATAAGAGGGAGCCTGGTATTAAATTCAATAATATTTAAGTTGTTGTGCGTTGACATAATAGCACTGACAGCAAGGCATAGGCTAATATTTCATTTCACATTTAAGTTGTGTGACGTATAGCTGGGCCAGTCTTAATATTTAGGTTCTTGTTGTTGCGTGTGACGTGCAGCGCTGTGACAGCCGGGCTAACATTTCATTTCATATTTAATCTTTAAGTTGTGGAGTGTGAAGTGTAGAGAGCTGGCAGGCAGGCTGATATTTAAACATCTCTGTCATCATGTCTCCGTTAATACATTCATACCGGAAACGCAAATCTGTGTACTTTTAGATTTGAACCACTTTAACAAATTATGCTTTAAACTATTGAAAAATAGCAGATATACAAGCTCACAGCGCGGCACCGAGTGCTGCTCTGCAAGCTTGTAGATCTGCTATTTTTGAAATACTTTTTTACCCAATTCTATAAATGTTCTTCTAAATCAGTGGTTCTCAAACTTTTTCATGTCAAGGACCCGCCCAAAATGACATGTACTTGGCCGCGGACCCCCCCATCTCAAAATGTTGTTCCAGGGACCACGCAGAAGTTCGCTTTAAAAAAAGAAAAGAAAAATCAAATTCGATATTTTTCAAGAAAATAGCCGCGCTGCAAGCTTGCAGATCTGCTATTCTTCAATAGCTAAAGTATTAAATAATCCTAGCCCTGAATGGATTAATCCTTCTCAGCTGATCTAGTCAGCGCTAAAAAAATACACACCGACAAATATATATATACTGTCCTGTGGAATAATTCAACACCAGATAGTGTATACACGCACGCACGCACGCACGCACGCACGCACGCACCATTCATCCGTCTGACTGGACATATTGATATTGATTTTGATCCAAAGTGTTTTGGCTGCGTCTCATTGGATGAAGATTGAACCATCAAAACCTGCAGTATGGAGCCAAGATAAGAGATCAACTGGGGAACCAAATGGACCCTTACAGCTCTGTAACTCTGAGAGTGTACACATGGAACCAAATGGACCCTTACAGGTCTGTAACTCTGAGAGTGTACACATGGAACCAAATGGACCCTTACAGGTCTGTAACTCTGAGAGTGTACACATGGAACCAAATGGACCCTTACAGGTCTGTAACTCTGAGAGTGTACACATGGAACCAAATGGACCCTTACAGGTCTGTGACTCTGAGAGCATAATCATTTTACCAAATGGACCCTTACAGGTCTGTGACTCTGAGAGTGTACAAATGGAACCAAATGGACCCGGTTCCAAACAAGTTATTTGCCTTTTGACTTCGATCCAGGATAAAATCAATGTTTTTTAAAAGTGAAATATGTCAAGTGTAAAACACCCCCAAGTGTACGCACGCACGCACGCACGCACGCACGCACGCACACACACACTCTCCCAAATGTACAAAGTAACAGGAACAAGTGGGGCAGAGGATCACAGACAACCAGAACAAAACATGTTCTCTGCTTTAGTGTTTCTCTCTTAGTTTTCTCCCGTCTATTATTATCCTAAAGTACAGTAACAGTGTTATATTATATGATTATGCTGCGGAAGCCTGGTTCTCTCTCTGAGCACAAGATGTAACAAACATAACTTTCATTCTTTGTACAAAGGATGTAAGAATAACAAACAAACCTCAACCTTGAGATGAGGAAGAAACAAGCACATCCTCTCCTCCCGAGAAACCACACAACCAAATCCCAGGAATATCAAATAAAACTAAAACTAAACAAATACTAGACTATACCAGACCACTCTTACAATGATAAGAACCCCAACTACAATAATAAAACTTAACTTGTCAAATAAATAATGAGAGGGGGGGAAACAAAACTACTGAGAAAGAGGGAAAACAATTTAATAATATTAATTATAAAAAGCCTGAAATGCGTGCTTCAGAAAGGAGTCATTATTTCAAGGTTTTGGTCCCTTAACGTTTGCGGGCAATTCTCGCTATTTCTACATGTCATTAGTTTGGACTGAGGGTTTTAGGGTTTGGTTTAGGCATAGTTTTACTGAGGAGGTCAGGGTTAGGTTTAGGCATAGTTTTACTGAGGAGGTCAGGGTTAGGTTTAGGCATAGTTTTACTGAGGTTAGGGTTAGGATTAGGCATAGTTTTACTGAGGTTAGGGTTAGGATTAGGCATAGTTTTACTGAGGTTAGGGTTAGGTTTAGGCATAGTTTTACTGAGGTTAGGGTTAGGTTTAGGCATAGTTTTACTGAGGTTAGGGTTAGGAAAGTGGAAAGGATTATCAAAAGAACATTACATTTAGTTTGACTCGTTTCCGCAGATAAACATTGTGAAAACAGCAGATCTACAAGCTCACAACAGACACTTTTCGGTGTCTCCCCGTGAACCAGCAACAACGTACAAATCATTATGAATTATAAATGATTGACCAGGCCTCAGAACAAGACAACATTCAACAGGCGCGCGGGAACTAATAAATCTCAGGGTGGGGTGGGCTGGGCTGAGCTGAGCTTCGAGACATGCATTTTGCGTTTTTTTGGCGGATTTGGGTGATTTCTATCGCGGTTTTGGGGGACTTTTATCACGGTTTCGGTCGGTGATTTCCCCCCACGCAATGGTATAGCAAGGAGCCACAGACAGACAGGCAACACACACACACACTACAATGCCCTGCTCTGTTTCACCAACAGTGTGTTTCAAAAATATAAAACCCCCAGCCATGCAGAATAATAAACGACAGCGCAAAGCCCACATCAGAAAAGGGTTAGGGTCTGCACGGCGGCAGACCAGAGAGAGATAAAGAGAGAGAGAGAGAGAGAGAGCACATTATAAAGTCAATCTTCTTACCTTGTTAAAACCTCACTTTATCCTTGATAGCGAATTAACTGTCCATGATGTCATGCAATAATCCCTTGGTATTAAAGTGATGTGTTGCAAATTAATGAAGCAAAATACACAGTCCACCATAAAGTAATCATGTTTCTGTGTTTACTCCTGCACCGCGCGCGTTGTGATTGAAAGACTGCTTCCGGGTAGGTTTCCCTAGCAACCTAAGCACAACGGTGGGGGCCAGGGTTGGGCAAGGAGGTAGGGAGCGCTTGGTTGTATCCTCTTGGACCGCGCGGAGGTGCCGAAAGTCGGGGGGATTTACTATTCTATAACTCAGTAACGGCGCTGAGTCTGCTCATGCGACTGGAGGGGGCTCAGGGGGGGCTGACCAGCTACCAGGGGGGGCTCCAGCCCCCGTAGCCCCTGCCTTCCCGCGCTACTGACATTCAAGGACATATTAAACTCATTCAGGCCCGGACGCAAATCTGTGTCGCTTTAGAATCGAACCACTTCAAACATTATTTTATGCTTTAACTATCAAAAAAATATATTTAAAAAAATCTTAAACATCGTGTGCAAGTCTTTGAATATGTTTGACCGGATTATATAATGTCCATCTAAATCCTTCTTCTAGAATCATTGGTTCTCAAACTTTTTCATGTCAAGGACCCCCAAAATTACATATATTTGGCCGCGGACGTACCCCCGATCTCAAAGTATGTTGTTCCAGGGACCCCCCAGAAGCAAATATTTGAGTTACAAATGTTCGCTTTAAAAAGATTATATATATATATATATATATATATATATATTATTTATTTTTTTCAAAAATAGCAGATCTACAAGTTCACATCGCGGCACTCGGTGCCGCGCTGTGAGCTTGTATATCTGCTATTTTTCAATAGTTAACACTCGCATGACTAACAGGTCATTTTGACCTGTTTTTGAGATTTAGAAATGGAATTAGAGTGCTCAGGAAACACTCAAAACATTTTATTTCATATTTACAAAATGTCTCAAATGGTAGAAAAAAAACAAGACTTTGCTTGTATGATAAGGAAAAATCATGAAAGGGAAAATTTCTCAGAGTTTTCAGAGCAAACCCAAACCTCCTCAAAATCTCAAATCTAAATTTGTGTCCCCATCCAGAAACAATGGGGGTACATTTATTGTAATCAAATTATTGTTTTAGGAATATGACAAAAAACCCAAAATATTATTGAACTCAAGTCTCCATGGCGTGAGTAATCAATAGAAACAAAGTCATTTTGGGGGTGAACTACTCCTTTAAGGCATTAAATAAGTCGAGGCCTAAATGGATTAAAACTGTTTTTACCGTGTCTTTCACAATCCATTAGGTGTGAGAGGGATTTAACCCATTTAGGCCTAGAATTATTGAATGCTTTAAAAATAGCAGATATACAAGCTCACAGCGCGGCACCGAGTGCCGCGCTGTGAGCTTGTAGATCTGCTATTTTTGAAAAAGTTGAGAAAATGTGTGCAAATCTTTGAATATATGTATTTTTAAAGCGAACGTTTGTAACTCAAATTTTGCTTCTGGGGGGTCCCTGGAACTAGATATTTTGAGATGGGCGTCCGTGGCCAAATACATATCATTTTGGGGGTCCTTCACGTGAAAAGGTTTGAGAACCACTGACATAGTATAGTCTCTCAAGAACAGACTAACTGAGCTCCAGTTAAGTGAAAAGGACCTTTTCTTTGACGATGGCTGGCCAGATTGCTGACATATAGAAACATTGGGTTTTTCAAAAAACCTTAGAAGGATTCAAAAGACACTTATAGAATCGGGTCAAAATTCTAATGTTCATGATTTTTTCAAAAATAGCAGATCTACAAGCTTGCAGTGAGCTTGTATATCTGCTATTTTTCAATGGTTAAAGCATAAAATAATGATACACAAAATGTGTACCCGTTCTAAATGGATTTAACTGCGCTCTCTCTGCAGTCTGCGTGCGTCTGTCTCCTACTAGGATAATTACAACCTGGACCAGAATATCAAAACAGCTACGAGAACAAAAAATAAAAAACATGATAATAACATCTCACGGGTGACTTTGAGAAGTTTACTCTTCCTCAGTCACCTTGAGAAGGAGGCGCCGTCGTCGTTTCTGACGCTCATTAGACGAGCGTGAGCTTCTACGCACGAAAACCGTTTGATATTCAGTAAAACTCTTGCTTTTTAAAAAACACATTTGGGACGGAGTTTGATTGACGGAAGGAAGCAAAGCCTGGATAATTACAAAATTATCTGTTTGCACCTTTTACAAACAGTTTGTTTGTAAAAGGTGGAGCAACCATGGGTTCTTTTTTAAATCTCTCATCACAACTTTATCGAAGAACAACTGTACGTGACTACGTTTATGGCCAATCTACTACAGGAACCCTTTTTTATAGTTAAAGGAATTATGACACGCTGTTTTTACCAATCATAACAGTCTTTGTCCTTGTCCTTAAATGTTTGTTAAAATGTTAAAACTGAAAACTCCACTCCAGGGAGCCATGGCAGGTGTTGTTTCTCTCCATGTTCAGTTGCATTTTGACCTGCAAAGATAACATACCTAGATTTCTGTGGTTGTCATATAGTTCAGGAACTGTCCTGTTAATCGTCGCCTCTTTTGAAACGCAACAACCACAGTTGTAAATGTTAATGGTAAAAAGGTATGTCTTATGACCTTTAATGTTAAACTCCTTACATAGCCTGATTTCAGACTCTGCGCTGAGCTTGAGTCTGACATTGTCCCATTGACAAGAGATTTCAAAGGGGAGGGGATTTGAAATTCCCAATCACAAGAGATCTGGTGGGAGGGGTTGTGTTTGACGTGCAAAACCCCCTTTGAAGTACAAAGGGAGTAATTAAGAGCTTTGGCTGAGCTCCCCCTCCCTCCACTGTTTCTGTTGATTTTCAAAAGTTAGACCCACCCCCTCCTCCGAGGCTCCGACTCTCATTGGCTTGGTTCTGCCTAAACCAGAGAAACGTTAGCGTCATATGACAACACCAGACCAAGAGAACCAGTCCGCTCAGAGAGTGGGCGGGTCTATGGGCTGGAGCCAGGCAACTCCTCACAATGAGACACTCCTGCTCAACCAACGTCTCTTCCAAACTATCACTGCTGCTTATCAAAACCAAATAAACCACATTGCCTGGCGTTGCCAGCCTCTATCACACACTTCGTTTTGGGAAGAGAGTCTGGGATTTCAGGAAGAGATTTCATTTCTACGTCATTGCCCCAAACCACGTGCCCCAAGCCTACAGAAGCCACGTGCCCCAAGCATACAACCCTGATTGGCCAACTCTTGAAGCTGGTTGAGGAAATAGAATCTCAATGGATCGGTGCCAGACCGTACTACAACACCACTACCGCCAGGAGGTGTTGTTGTGTTCGGTCTGGTTTATTAACCAGGCAATAAACCACACCCACCTTGAACATGTGACCGACGTCTGACCAATCACACGTACACAATGCTCTGTCCGAACATTCTCTGGACAGTCAGAAGAACGTCTCGGTTGTGCAAAAAGCATCAGAACAAAGTTCTGAGAGATGCATCCAGAAGTTCTGTCAGACGGTGTGTAGTCTATTAGGTTTTAGGCTGCCCGTTGAGCAGAATAGTTAGTCACCAATCACACGTCCAGTTGGCTGATTTACCACTGTTTCAGGGTTAGGTAAATCAGCTAACAACCCACTCCCTCTCATGGTAAATGGCTTACGTTTAGATTAGTATGTATTGGCAATTGGGTTTTAGGCTGATTATTGTCAACGTATTGCCTTTCTCACAAGAACAAAAGCCGATTGATGTTACAGTGCACGATACAGAACACTGGCATGAAAAAAGACAACTCTAAACAACTAGAAAATGGACGTTATATCTTAAACTGATTAGATAATTGAAGTCATTAACGTGTCATCAGTTCTGGTCTTTAGACGCTTTAATGACTTGATGATTGAAATTGTATCGAATACTGATTTTCTTTTTCTACTTCAGTACCTTGGATGGTCCTTTATCCTTTATTTGCTCGTTTCCAAAGCGGTTTTAATTGCTAAGCGTTTAGACGAACAGTTATAACGGCATAAAAAACTGTTCATTTGCATAGATTGCATAAACAAATTAAAGCGCTCCCCGCAGGGAATCGCATTCAATCAACTCGTTTGGCAGTCGACAGCAAGCACGCACACACACACACACACGCACGCACGCACACACACGCACGCACGCACGCACGCACGCACGCACGCGCACACACACACATACACACATACACACAGGTAACAAAGTACATGCACTAGATCAGTGTTTCTCAACCTTTTTTCTGCATGGGCACACTTTTCATGTCCCAAGAATCCATGGGCACACCAACATAATACGGGGGTGTAAATATCGTCACTGTCGGGAAGAAACCTTGCATCTCCAAGTTTCAAATTTGTAAATTTCTTCGCAAAGTAAAGCCCTGCTTCATCATACAAGGCTGTCGCACAACAGTAGCGAAAACAGCCGATCTACAAGCACACAACGCCTCGCACCGCGAGGCGTTGTGTGCTTGTAGATCGGCTGTTTTCACTAGTTTGAATCATTTTATCTGTGATAAATACAATACTGGCTTTCAAGCAGTTTCAAGGGGCACACTTGGCCCTTCTCAGGGGCACACCAAAGGTCCCCAGGCACAGTGGTTGAGAAACACTGCACTAGAGTGCTATTACTCAACTATAGTATGTTTTAAGGATTTGTGTTATTGGATACTGGATTCAAAATGTTTATAGGAAAGAAATCAGTTCATTATGAATGAACAACATAAGATCTATTTAAAATAAAGTGGACTATTTTTATTATTGCGACCCAGTTTACTATGAGAAACATCACAGCTTGTCCGTGTCCGTCCGTCTGTCTATAGAAGTGCACACATT